>NC_133453.1:351567-703135 GCF_048565385.1 Saimiri boliviensis
TCAGTCTGGGCAACAGAGTGAGACTCCATTTCAAAAAAAGAAAAAAAAAATGTTCTCTCTCTGAGCTGACCAAGAAAGTGGTGGCCACACGGCACTAGTGAACACTGGAAATAGGACTAATGCAACTGACCGCAACCTCCCCCTCCTGGGTTCAGGCAATTCTGCCTCAGCCTCCCGAGTAGCTGGGATTACAGGCATGTGCCACCAAACCCAGCTGATTTTTTGTATTTTTAGTAGAGATGGGGTTTCACCATGTTGACCAGGATGGTCTCGATCTCTTGACCTCGTGATCCACCCGCCTCGGCCTCCCAAAGTGCTGGGATGACAGGCGTGAGCCACCGCGGCCGGCCGAATTCTTAATTTCACTTAAATAGTCCCTGCCGCTAGCGCGACCATCCCCGACAGTCTGCCGAGAGGACCCCAGTGCTTTCTCCCCATTGTTATCCCCTAGACCAGGCCAACCTCCGCCCCCTGCACAGCCGACACAGGCTGCTGAGGGGGGCTGCCCTCTGCAGTCTCGGCCACCCTCCCATCTGCCTAACTATCTTAGGCATCTGATGCCTCCAGCACCAGCGTTTTCCCAGCTCTCCTAGAGGACAACCGCACCGCCTCCCGGCTGGCACAGCCTCCGGAGCACGCACAGTCAACCCTCCTTGGGAGCCCAGCCCCCTGGGTGGGCACCAAGATGGAGAAGGCCTCCCCTCCAGCATGTGCCCTACTTTGAATCTTGCACCAGGGAACCCCCCACAGGACGCAGAGCACATGGGCAGAACCGGGCATCCCTCTAGGGCAGGGGTCTCCAGCTCCAGGCCACTGCTCACTCGTCACTGTCCCAGCCCCTGGGCGGGAACCTGAGTGGCCAGGCCGGGGCCCGTGAGGATCCCCCGTGCAGGGCCCCCACGAGGGCCCTCCGGAGCCGTTCGGCACAACCCCAACCACCGCGACCCCAAAGCTGTGCTCATCCCAGGTCGACGTCAAGGGTCCTGCGTGGGCTCTGCCCCTCCAAGCGCAGGGAACCCTGAGAAGCTGCTGGGCCGCGCGGGGCCTTCCCTGGTCTGCGAAATGAGGTGACGGGAGCACCCTCGGCTCAGCCGCTGGGGGGGCCGACCAGCTGCCACCTGCAAGCAGAGCACCGCCCTCCCCGCCTCAGCGGCGCAGTCCCCGGAGCCGGCGAGAGACTCCCCGCGGCCCGACCGCCCTCCCCAGCCTCGGTCACTCGGCAGCGCAGCCAGGGAGGACCCAGGCCCCGGAGCTCCACCTCCAGACTGGACGGGACGGGGCCGGCCTGGGCGGGGCCGGGGCCGGGGGCGGAGACGAGGCGGTGCCTGAGGGGGCGTGGTCTAGGCGGGGCGGGGTCGAGCCCGCAAGCCCCGCCCCACGCCGTCCGATCCCGCCCCGCCGTGACGCACCTGGAATTGGCGCGGCCGAGCCGGCCGGACCCCCGCAACCCGCCCCCCGCGCCCTCCTCTCCCTGGCGGGCCCGGCCCCGCCCCGTCGCGCGCTACGCGCCACAGCCGGCCCCACCCAAAGCCCTCCCGAGCCCACGGGGTCTGCATGCGGCGCCTGGCGCGAGAGGGGTTGCAGCACGGGGGGCTCCGCGCGGGCGGCGGGCGCGGGGCCTGCGGGGAGCGCTTACTGTCCAGATAGTGCTCCAAGTACATGGCGGTCGCCATCTTCGTCCGCGGCCGCGCTCGGGGTCTGCGCGGGCGGGCGGCGCCGCGGGAGGCGGGGGAGGGGCGGGGCCAGCGCGCTCACTATTCATGAGCCGCGCGCGCTGATTGGTCGCGCCCGGGGGCGGGGCAGGACACGCCCCTCTTCTTCCGGCGGGCGGCGGGCGGCGGGCGGCGGGCCCCGGGCGGAGGAGGCGGCGGCGGGCGGCGAGCGGGACCGGGGCCGTAGCGGATCGGAGCCCGAGGAGGAGCAGCAGGGGTGCCCGGCCCCGCCGCCCGCCACGCGGCCCAGGGCACCCAGGTGGGCGTCTCCGCTCTGCACCTGCCGGCGACCCGGGGGCCGCCAGGCGCCAACACGTGGCCCCGGGGACCTCGCGCAGCTCCTGACTGCGCAGCCGCGGCGCCCATGCGACCCCTGCTGCAGCCAGGACCCCGGCCCGGCCGCCACGAGGCCCCCCTGCCCGAAGGCTCCTTGGGACCTGTTGGCTCCGCGCCTTCCCTCCCGACCCCGAGCCCCCGGGACCTCAGCCGGGCCAGAGCCGAGGGCCGGCACCACGTGTTCCGGGCGAGCTGCCCACTCCCTGAGGGCCTGCGCTCTCCGCCCTCCCCTGCCAAGGCCGCCCCTTCCCTCAGAGTAAAGCGGCCTCCCCGCCCAGCACCAGTGAGGGCATCGGCTCCTTAGCTGCCGTCTCTCGGGGCGGGCAGCACCCGCACCATCTGGATGCCGTGGCCGAAAGGCACGTGCAGCAGTAGGATAAATACAGTTGATAAGATGGCGTGCAAAGGTGTGCACCAAGATGCGTGCAGAAATGCTGGAGAAGGCCGGCGCGTTGGCTCAAACCTGTAATCCCAGCACTTTGGAAGGCCGAGGTGGGCGGATCACTTGAGACCAGGAGTTCCAAACCAGCCTGGCCAACTTGACGAAACCCCGACTCCACTCTACCAAAAATACAAAAAAACAAAACAAGAAAAAGAATAGCCAGGCTTGGTGTCGCACGCCTATAGTCCCAGCTACTCTAGAGGCTGAGCCCGGGAGGCGGAGGTTGTAGTGAGCCAAGATTGCATCTGTACCCCAGTCTGGGCGACAGAGCAAGACTCGCTTCAAAAAATAAAGTTTAGAAACGTAATTAAAATGTTTAGTTCCTGGCACGGTGGCTTCCTGTAATCCCAGCACTTTGGGAGGCCGGGGCGAGTGGGTTACCTGAGGTCAAGAGTTCAAGACTAGCCTGGCCAACGTGGCAAAACCTTGTCTCTACTAAAAATACAAAAAAAAAATAGCCGAGTGTGGTGGCGGATGCCTATAATTCCAGCTATTCGGAGCCTGAAGCAGGAGAATCGCTTGAACCTGGGAGGCGGAAGTTGCAGTGAGCTGAGATTGTACCACTGCACTCCAGCCTGGACGGCAGAGCGAGACTCCATCTCAAAAATAAAACTTAGCCAGGCTCAGTGGCTCACGCCTGTAATCCCAACACTTTCGGGCAGATCACCTGAGGTCAGGAATTAGAGACCAGCTTGGCCAATGTGGCGAAACCCCATGTCTACTAAAAATACAAAAAATTAACCAGGCATAATGGCGGGCCGTTGTAACCCCAGCTACTCAGGAGGCTGAGGAAGGAGAATCGCTTGAACCCAGTAGGTCGAGAGGTGGAGGTTGCAGTGAACCAAGATCATGCCAGTGCATTCCAGCCTGGGTGACAGAGCGAGACTCCGTCTTTTAAAAATTAAATACAAATGTTTAGATGTTGCCCTTTGGGTTGATTCTTCTCTGCTTTCATGCCTTGTATAGCATCATTACTTATCGCTCACCAGTATCCACGACCTCCCCCCGGACACCCCCAAGCTGGGGCTCCAACTCATCTCTGGCAGGTCTTTGATGGGTGAAGTGTGTACCACGTCCCAGCCCTGTATCCACCCCTTGTGATCTCAAGAGGATGTCCCAAGTGCTCCTCAAGGCCCAGGAACTGCTGACCACTAGATGGACAGTGTAGGCCCAGGAACCCCCACCTGCACCCCCACCCTCATCCTTGACTCCTGAGATTCAAGGTTGCTGATCACACAGATTGACATAACCTGATCGAAGGAGCAGTACTTTTTGTTATTTAACGTCGATTTTTAAAGATCTTAAGCCAGGTGCTGTGACTCCCACCTGCATGATCACCATGGGAGGCTGAGGCAGGGGGATGGTTTGAGCCCAAGAGGTCTAGGCTGCAGTGAGCCATGATCAAACCACTGTACTCTTGCCTGGGTGACACAGACCCTGTCTGAAAAAACAAGCTATGTCCCCTGGGTGAACTCTTCCCTAAACCCCAGTCAAATATTGAAAACCAGAAACACTGTTGTTGCCACATTTAATTTTTATGTTCATTATAAAAATTCTGGTCACGCATGGTGACTCATGCCTGTAATCCCAGCACTTTGATAGGACAAGGCTGGTGGATCACCTGAGATGAGAAGTTCAAGACTAGCCTAGCCAACATGGTGAAATCCTGTCTCTACTTAAATACCAAAAAAATTCACCAGGCATGACGGCAGGTGCCTGTAATCCCAGCTGCTAGGGAGGCTGAGGCACGAGAATCGCTTGAACCCAGCCCAGGAAGCAGAGGTTGCAGTGAGCCAGGATTGCGCCACTGTACTCCAACCTTTACAACAGAGTGAGACTCCATCTCAAAAAAAAGAAAAAAAAAAATCGGCCTAAACACACACACACAGTTTCCTCTATTATAAACATTTTTCATTAGTGTGGTACATTTGTAACAATTGGTGAAACAATATGGATAAATTGGTATTAACCAAAGTTCATAGTTTACATAAGGGCTCACTCTGCCCTGTGCATTATTATTATTTTTTGAGACAAAGTGTCGCTCTGTTGCCCAGGCTGGAGTGCAATGGTGTGATTTCAACTCACTACAACCTCTGCCTCCCTGGTTCAAGCGATTCTCCTGCCTGAGTAGCTGGGATTACAGGCACCCAACACCATGCCTGGCTAATTTTTGTACTCTTAGTAGAGACAGGGTTTCACCATATGGGCCAGGCTGGTCTCAAAACTCCTGACCTCAGGTGATCTGCCCACCTCAGCCTCCCAAAATGCTGGGATTACAGGCATAAGCCACTGCGCCGGGCGCCTTGTGTATTTTTGTATATTCTTATATGTTTTGATAAATGTATAATGTCAACTATCCCCCATCACATGTCATACAGCATAGCTTCATTGCCTAAAACTCCCGTGCTTCCCTACTCATCCCTATCCCCCTCCCCTGAAGCCACTGGCAAGCGCTGATCATTTTACTGTTTCTATAGTTTGCTTTTTTTCCAGAATGTCATGTAATTGGAATCATACAATATGAGTTTTTTTCAGAACGACTTCTTTCACTAAGCAATATGCATTTAAGTTCCCAACGTAGCTTTCCATGGCTTAATAGCTAATTCATGTTTAATTTGAAAAATATTCCAATGTCTGGATGTTTCACATTTTACCCATGTACTTATTGAAGGGCATCTTGGTTGCTTCCAATTTTTGGTCATTTTATTATTATGTTTTGAAGTGGAATCTCTCACTCTATTGCCCAAGCTGGAGTGCAAAGGTGCTATCTTGGCTCACTGCAACCTCAGCCTCCTGTGTTCAAGTGATTCTCCTGCCTCACCCTCCCAAGTAGCTGGGATTATAGGTGCCTGCCACCACACCCAGCTAATTTTTGTATTTTTAGAGCCGAGGTTTCACAATGTTGGCCAGGATGGTCTCAATCTCCTGACCTTGTGATCCACCTGCCTTGGTCTCCCAAAGTGCTGGGAATACAGGGGTGAGCCACCGTGCCCAGCCTGTTTTGTATTTTTATTTTTATTTTATTTATTTATTTTTTAAAGATGGGGTTTCACCATGATGGCCAGGCTGCTCTTGAACTCCTGACCTCAGGTGATCCACCCACCTTGGCCTCCCAAAGTGCTGGAATTACAGGCATGAGCCACCGTGCCCAGCCCTGTTTTGTGTTTTGAGACCGGATCTTAACACTGTGTTGTCACCCAGGCTGGAGTGCAGTGGTACGATCACAGCTCACTGCAGCCTTGACCTCCTGGGCTCAAGCGATCCACTCACCTTGGCCTCCCCAAATGCTGGGATTACATGAGCTGCCGCACGTGACCTCACATCTTTAGCTGAATACTCCTTGTGAACATCTGGCCGTGCTTTACTCACCCTGCTTCATCCCATTGACTAGATCTGTTTCATTGTGGCAGTGTATCAGACTTTAGCAAGCTCCTTACAGATGTTTCTAATCTTTCAGTATCATAAATGATGCTCTAATGAACATGTTTATATATATAGCTGCATGTATCACCGCCTTATAGACTCCTGAAAACTTAGTGGTTTAAAAGAACCATTTAATTATATGTGATAGTGTGTCAGGAATTTCAGCAGCTCCACTGGGTGATTCTTCTGTCTGGTGTGATAGAACAGAGATCACTGGGGTGGCTAGAAGGCTGGTTTCAGCTGGCACCATGGGCACCGTGGGCGAGAACACCCCTCTCCAGCACAGCAGTCTCAGTAGCAGCAGGTCTCACAAAGAGTTCCAGGAGGCTGGGGTGGAGGCTGCAAGGCTCTTGTGACCTCACATTAGTAGCCCCAAGACATCATCTCACTACATTCTACTGGTCAAGCAAGTCACTGGGGCCAACCCAGATTGAATGGGAGAAACATTGTACCCTCACCTAACACTGGGAGACACTGGGAGGAGGAGCAAGGATTGTGGCCACTGTTAATCTACCACACTGTCTTACCTGTTCTTCAGAATAAATTATTATAAATGGTACTGCAGGCTCAGAGAGGATTGCACATTTTAAGTGCTGATACTTTTTTTTTTTTTTTTTGAGATGGAGTTTCGCTCTTGTTACCCAGGCTGGAGTGCAATGGCGCGATCTCGGCTCACCGCAACCTCCGCTTCCTGGGTTCAGGCAATTCTCCTGCCTCAGCCTCCTGAGTAGCTGGGATTACAGGCACGCGCCACCATGCCCAGCTAATTTTTTGTATTTTTAGTAGAGACGGGGTTTCACCATGTTGACCAGGATGGTCTCGATCTCTCGACCTCGTGATCCACCCGCCTCGGCCTCCCAAAGTGCTGGGATTACAGGCTTGAGCCACTGCGCCTGGCATTTTTTTTTTTTTTAATAGAGATGGGGTTTCACCATGTTGGCCAGGCTGGTCTCAAACTCCTGACCTCAGGTGATTCACCCACCTCGGCTTCCCAAAGTGCTAGGATTACAGACGTGAGCCACTGTGCCCGGCCCCAGTGCTGACACTTTTTAATGTTTTTTTTTTGTTTGTTTGTTTGTTTTTCTAAAAAATGTCCAAAATGAATTTATTTAATATAAATCACAAGGGCTGAACTGAGGCTTAGTTTAAAAGACAAAAAGAAGCCGGGCATGGTGGCTTACGCCTGTAATCCCAGTACTTTGGGAAGCTGAGGCAGGTGGATCACAAGGTCAACAGATCGAGACCAGCCAGGTGTGGTGGCTCACACCTGTAATCCTAGCACTTTGGGAGGCCGAGGTGGGTGGATCACCTGAGGTCAGGAGTTCAAGACCAGCCTGGCCATCTTGGTGAAACCCCATCTTAAAAAAAAAAAGAGGCCGGGCGCGGTGGCTCAAGCCTGTAATCCCAGCACTTTGGGAAGCCGAGGCGGGTGGATCACGAGGTCAAGAGATCGAGACCATCCTGGTCAACATAGTGAAACCCCGTCTCTACTAAAAATACAAAAAATTAGCTGGGCATGGTGGTGCGTGCCTGTAATCCCAGCTACTCAGGAGGCCGAGACAGGAGAATTGCCTGAGCCCAGGAGGCGGAGGTTGCGGTGAGCCGAGATCGCGCCATTGCACTCCAGCCTGGGTAACAAGAGCGAAACTCCGTCTCAAAAAAAAAAAAAAAAAAAAAGAGAGAGAGAGAGAGAGAGAGATGGAGACCATCCTGACCAACATGGTGAAACCTCGCCTCTGTTAAAAATACAAAACAAAACAAAAAGTGACAGGCTGGTCAGCCTGGGACAGGGCCCTTGGCTGGTGACCTGCTTTGAGCAGGTTTCTTGCAGGTACTTCTTAAAAGCTGTGGGGTTTTTCCAGAGCTCAGCAGCATACATGTTCAAGGGACTATCGGTGTTGGGTTCTCCGAGCAGGCTCTGGATGGAGAGCAGAACGGTCCCAACGTCACACAGGGCAGACCGCTTATCCTTCAGGATGTAAAGGCATATGTTAACCTGGGTGTCCACACTGGGGTGGTAGCAGGGCGTGAGGAACTTCACGTGGGCACATTGTAAGGGTAGCCACTGGGGAACTCTAGCCAGAGCTTAAACCTCAGGTCTTCATATGCTGTTCCAGCTGCTCCGTGGATGGTCCCTACCCATTTGAAAAGGTTGTCTGATTCAGGGAAGGCAGAAATTCCTTTACTGCCAGATATCATGAGATTCATCAGCTCCCGCTGTGGCCTTTAGCGCATGGGATCCCTGGCGGCGCCCCGCTTAGCTCAGCTCATCTCCTTGGCCCCTTTATGGGCGGTGGTGACACTACTGGAGGCTGTGTCACGGTTCTGGGAGGCCACCCAGGCAGCGGTGGCAGAGAGGCAGGAACCCGGAGAACATGACTGCAACTGCCTACGTGCTGATACTTTAAAAAATAAAATTATTTATTTTTATTAAAAAAAAAATTGCCAGGCGCGGTGGCTCAAGCCTGTAATCCAAGCACTTTGGGAGGCCGAGGCGGGTGGATCATGAGGTCAAGAGATCAAGACCATCCTGGTCAACACGGTGAAACCCCGTCTCTACTAAAAATACAAAACATTAGCTGGGTATGATGGCGCGTGCCTGTAATCCCAGCTACTCAGGAGGCTGAGGCAGGAGAATTGCCTGAACCCCGGAGGCGGAGGTTGCGGTGAGCCGAGATCGCGCCATTGCACTCCAGCCTGGGTAACAAGAGCGAAACTCCGTCTCAAAAAAAAAAAAAAAAAAAAAATTAAGACGAGGTTTCGCCTCGTTGGTCAGGCTGGTTTCGAACTCCTGACTTCAGGTAATCCACCCGCCTTGGCTTCCCAAAGTGCTGGGATTACCGGCGTGAGCCACCGCACCCGGCCACTGCTGATACTTTTCAATGACTTGCCCAGATGGAAAGATAAACCAACTGGCATGACCACGGTTTGTGTTTTCCATAGTGTCGCGAACCCTAGATTTCATCGGGCTTTTTAAATTTTTAAACTTTGCTAACTCATTGGGGTGGGGAACCTTAATGTTTTAATTGCATTTATTTCATTTTAAATGAAGCTAAACTTTTTTTTTTTTTTTTTTTGAGACGGAGTTTCGCTCTTGTTACCCAGGCTGGAGTGCAATGGCGCGATCTTGGCTCACCGCAACCTCCGCCTCCTGGGTTCAGGCAATTCTCCTGCCTCAGCCTCCTGAGTAGCTGGGATTACAGGCACGCGCCACCATGCCCAGCTACTTTTTTTTGTATTTTTAGTAGAGACGGGGTTTCACCATGTTGACCAGGATGGTCTCGATCTCTTGACCTTGTGATCCACCCGCCTCGGCCTCCCAAAGTGCTGGGATTACAGGCTTGAGCCACCGCGCCCGGCCGAAGCTAAACTTTTAAAACAACCTATTTGTTGCCTATTCGTAGTTCTTCCATCCTTTTCTCCTTTTACTGATTCGCTATGGAGAAACTGGTCTTCATGTCTTTTGTCTCAAAAAATTATTTTGAGACTCAGGCTGGAGTGCAGTGGCACAATCTCGGCTGACTGCAACCTCCGCCTCCCAGGTTCAAGCGATTTTCCTGCCTCAGCCTACAGAGAAGCTGAGCCTACAGGTGCACACCACTACTCCAGCTAATTTTTGTGTTCTTGGTAGAGGTGGGGTTTCACCATGTTAGCCAGGATGGTCTCAATCTCCTGACCTTGTGATCTGCCCATCTTGGCCTCCCAAAGTGCTGGGATTACAGGTGTGAGCCACTGCACCCAGTCTAAAAATTCTTTATTATTAAGGGTTATTGGCCTTCACATATCATATATTAAATATAACTTCTCGCAGAGATCAATTTGTCTTCATTCACACACAAAATATGGCAAACCCTTTGAAGGGACCCTGTTTGAGAAACTGCCAGAGAGGGGCAGGTACAGTGGCTCATGCCTGTAATCCCAGCACTTTAGGAGGCTGAGGCAGGTGGATCACCTGAGGTCAGGAGTTCGAGACCAGCCTGTCCAACATGATGAAAACCCATCTCTACTAAAAATGGAAAAATTAGCTGGGTGTGGTAGTAGGCGCCTGTAATCCCAGCTACCTGGGAGGCTGAGGCAGCAGAATTGCTTGAACCTGGGAGGCGGAGTTGCAGTGAGCTGAGATGGCACAGTTGCACTCCAGCCTGGACAACAAGAGTGGAACTTTGTCTCTTGCCATCATCTGCCTGGTCAAGGCTGGGTTGTAACAAGGGGTGTCAGGGACCGTGGGGTATGCAAGTCTGCTGTTTGGAGGTCCACATGCCACATCTGCTCAAGTTTCATTCACAGCATCTTAGTTACCTGGCCACATCTATCTGTGAGGGCTGGGAGTTTAGCAGAGCAGTGCTTACCAGCACAACCTGACCCTTCTGGGAGCAGGCAAGGACATGGACTCAACTGTGTCCCTCTAAATTCCTGTGTTGAAGCCCTGACCCCCAATGTGACAGTTTGTAGATAGGGCCCTTAAAGAGCTGAGGTTAAATGAGGTCCCCGTGTGATAAGACCAACAGTGTTCCTGTGGCTACTGCAGAGTAACAGACCCATGACACTGAGAGCAGGGTCTGCAGCAGAGAAAGTTTAGTAAGACCTGGGTGAGGAGGCGAAAGGAGACCTCTTCTCAAAAACATCTCCCTGAGGAGTTCTGAGCTGAGGTTTTTAAGGGGATCATGGGAGGTGAGGGGCTGGAACATGGGGGCTGCTGATTGGTCACAGTAAGGAGGATGATTCATCAGAATGTGTAAACTGCATTCCTCGTGAGTCAGCTTCTGTGGGGTCCTTCAGACCAGCTGGCATCAGTACTTGCACTGGTATGCAGGACCTGAAAGAATATCTCAGGCCGGGCGTGGTGGGCACCAGGGCAAGACCCTTGTCAATACCCCTTCCTGCCGACAAAAAAAAAAAAAAAAAAAAAAGCCGAGTAGTTTATCTGTAGTCCCAGATCCTTCAGAGGCTGAGGCAGGAGGGTCAAGGCTGCAGTGAGCTATGATTGTGCCACTGCATTCCAGCCTGAACAACAGTCAGACCCTGTCTCATTAAAACAAAAAAAGAATCATCTCAAAGGGGAAAGTTAAGGTTTCATCATGTTCAAGCTGTTATCTCTGGAGCAGTTAAGGGCAACTGTGATCTTTTAACAGTTTACCTGATTCTGAGTCAAGAGGCACCAGCTCAGGGGTGCTCACAGCATGACTGGTGATGCATACGCTGCAAGCTCCCTTATTCCATTTCCCTTCCTCTCTTGCTTGCCTCATTTTATAATGCTTTTAGTGACAGTTTCCTTTATATACATATAATGGTTCACGCCTATAATCCCAGCACTTTGAGAGGCCTAGGTGGGTGGATCACCTGAGGTCAGGAGTTCGAGACCAGCCTGGTTAACATGGTAAAACCTGTCTCTACTAAAAATACAAAAAACTAACCAAGCATGGTGGCACATGCCTGTAATCCCAGCTACTTGGGAGGCTGAGGCAGGAGAATCATGTGAACCCCAGAGGTGGAGGTTGCAGCAAGCTCAGCACTACGGCACTCCAGCCTGGGCAACAGAGCAAAGCTCCGTCTCAAAAAACAAAAACAAACAAAAAATACCAAAAAACAAAAAAGCAGAGCACCTAATGAACCCATGTGTCCACCTGCATCTTTCTGCAACTATCAACCTGTGGCCAACTCTATTTCACCTATACCTCTGACCACACAACCCCAGCATCCCACCATTTCACCCATGAAGGGGACATACTCATCTACCAGGCCTCCAGGGTCTTGTGGAGTGGCTCTTACTCCCGTTACTCCAGGACAAACAGTGCTGGAAATCACACCTGACATTGTCAGAGTGGCAGTAAGGAGGCCGGATGCTCAGCCACAGAGACCCTCCCACGCTTTCATCAGGGTTGTGGTCAGCAGGCTGGGTGCCACTGACCCAGTCATCTTGCGATCATGCAAGAACACCAAGAGAACTGCTTGGATACAGACCAGCTTGATGCCACTGAGTCACGGGAGCAGCTCCTGCCTAACACTGGACTTCATGGAATGTCAGATGATTAAATATCTTTTTTCGTTTTGAGATGGAGGCTCGTTCTGTCGCCTAGGCTGTAGTGCAGTGGCGCCATCTCGGCTCACTGCAAACCTCTGCCTCCTGGGTTGCAGCAATTCTCTGCCTCAGTGTCCGGAGTAGCTGGGATTACAGGCACCCGGCACCACACCCAGCTAATTATTGTAGTTTTGGTAGAGATGGGGTTTCACTGTCTTGGCCAGGTTGGTCTTGGACTCCTGACCTGATCCACCTGCCTCGGCCTCCCAAAGCCCTGAGATTACAAGCATGAGCCACCATGCCCAGCCCTCTAAATATCTTAATGCTCTGAGACACAGTGGGCTGGCTGGTATTCTACCTGTGCTTAAAGGCATCCTGAGAGAGGCACACCATGATGGAACAGACAGAAGCAAAAGTGTTTCTTTTATCTTAATAACATACTTCAGGGCTGGGCGTGGTAACTCACGCCTGTAATCCCAGCACTTTGGGAGGCCAAGGCGGGTGGATCACGAGGCCGAGATCAGACCATCCTGGTCAACATGGTGAAACCCCGTCTCTACTAAAAATACAAAAAATTAGCTGGGCATGGCGGCACGTGCCTGTAATCCCAGCTACTCAGGAGGCTGAGGCAGGAGAATTGCCTGAACCCAGGAGGCGGAGGTTGCAGTGAGCTGAGATTGCACCATTGCACTCCAGCCTGGGTAACAAGAGCAAAAAACTCTGTCTCAAAAAAAAAAAAAAAAAAACTTCAAGGTGCTTATGTGCTTGAGCAATTCCTGCAGTCAAAAGCCCCCCCCCCACCCCCAGTACACAAGGCCCAGCCAGACAGGTTTCCTCCATCTTCACCCTCCTTCCCCGTCCCAGGGGAGCCAGGACAGCGATGCATCCACCAAGGCGGAGGCACTGTCTTCCTCCTCATCCACCTGAGTCCTCCTGGATATGACAAGGCAGTACTGCAGTCATGCCCAGCCCTGGGAAGGTGGTCTACCTTACTACAATCCCCTTCATCCTCTGGAAGGCAACAAGATGGTATTTTATAAGGCAACATCAATCAGAAGAGAGGACATTACTTTCATGACTTATCTATGTAAGAGAATAATAAGTACCATTCTTAATACTTAGAAGAGTTCGATAGATTGTGCTGTGAAAACAAAGGATCCTGAAGTCTCAGTGACTCAAGGTTTACTTCTTGCTGGTGCACTCCATCAGCTACAGTGGCTTTGTTACAGAATCGGGGTGAAAAATCAGCCCTCACTGTGCACATGCTGTGCTCATGTTGAGGAGCAGAAGGGGAATGACCGGACCACAAAGCAACTTCGAAGGCTTCTGCCTGAACAGGGCACATGACAGGTGACCCCTTTATATCAGCGTTTGGAAGTCTCACAGCTAAGCTTGATGTCAAGGAAGAAAGGGTAGGACACGTGCAGTGGTTCAGGCCTGTAATCCCAGCACTCAGGGAGGCTGAGGTGGGTGGCTCACCTGAGACCAGGAGTTGGAGACCAGCCTGGCAAATATGGTGAAACCCTGTAAATACAAAAATTAGTTGGGCATGGTGGCAGGCGCCTGTAATCTCAGCTACTTGGGAGGCTGAGGCAGGAGAATTGCTTGAACCCAAGAGGTAGAGGTCGCAGCGAACTGAGATCATATCACTGCACTTCACTCTGGGACCCAAGAAACTCCCGTCTCAAAAAAATAAAAACTACAGGTCGGGCGCGGTGGCTCAAGCCTGTAATCCCAGCACTTTGGGAGGCCGAGGCGGGTGGATCACGAGGTCGAAAGATCGAGACCATCCTGGTCAACATGGTGAAACCCCGTCTCTACTAAAAATACAAAAAAAACTAGCTGGGCGTGGTGGCGCGTGCCTGTAATCCCAGCTACTTAGGAGGCTGAGGCAGGAGAATTGCCTGAGCCCAGGAGGCGGAGGTTGCGGTGAGCCGAGATCGCGCCATTGCACTCCAGCCTGGGTAACAAGAGCGAAACTCCGTCTCAAAAAAAAATAAAAATAAAAAAAAATAAAAAAAAAAAAACTACAAAAATTAGCCAGGCGTGGTGGCGGGCACGAGTAATGCCAGCTACTTGGGAGGCTGAGGCAGCGGAATCGCTTTAACCCGGGAAGTGGACGGCATTGCACTGCAGCCTGGGTGACAGCGCGAGACTGTCGAGAGAGAGAGAGAGAGAGAGAGAGAGAGAGAGAGAGAGAGAGAGAGAACGAAAGGAAGCAAGCAAGCAAGCAAACAGCCTTGAATTTCATTTCCATTTCTGGCTGAGAGTGCCTCCCAAGAATAACCACCTCGAAATTCTGTACGACTGCCTCTCTCGGGCAGACTGTAATCCAGGGCTACACAGACGATTCTGGGAAATGCAGTTCCTACCTTCTCCTCTGCTATGCAGAGAAAGTGACGTTTAGCTGACAAGTTGGCACATACAGACAGCGGGATTTCAGATATCGAACGCAACAAAGTCTCAGCTGAGAAATGCCCAGGCAGCCCGAGCATCCCTAAGACGACAGCAGACATCACGGAGCGCCGTCTGGATGCCAGGGACACTTCGTGGGCTTTTCCCACCTCTCTATGGCAGAGTCTCTCCTATGACCATCCCGCCCCGCATTTCAGAGGACGCGCAGGGAGGAGAGGAGACAACGCGCCCATTCTCTCCGCGCTACAATTTGCATGCATCGTCTTTCAAAACGGACTTTTCAGAGCCCTGCGTCTTGAGCTGCAGGAACAACAGTGAACGTTATCAATCCCACGGTTTTCCTACAGTGGCCACGGGGCTGGCCAGCGTCTACACGGCCCCGTCCTGCCCCTGCTCTGCCCCACACAGCGTTTCCAGACGCGGTCGGGGTGGGCCCCGGTGAGCTCCGGGAGGCGCCCAGCTGAGGCCCTGCCCTGGGCCGCGCTCCAGGAAGCATCTCGCTGGCGTCTCGCGCGCCCCGGACCCGAGCCTTCGCGGGGCGTGCCGCGGCCAGCGCCCGGGAACCCGCCGACCCCGCGCTCCGCTCGTCCGCGCCCCGACCCCCCGTCTCCGGCCGCCCGGCCCGTGCGGCGTCAGCGGCGCTGGAGCAACCGGCGCGGCTCGCCCGAGGACGGAGGCCCGCGCCGGACAGGACGCACCTGCTTCCGGCCCGGAAGCCCAGCACGGCGCAGGCGCAGGCGCAGGCGCGGGCGTCGGTCCCACGGCGCGTCGCCCTCGCGCCAGCCCCGGCAGATCCCTTCGAGTCCGGCCCCCGCCGGGAAATGCCAGCCAATCACGGCGCGCGCTGCTGACGCCGGCCAATGGGAGCTCCGGCAGGCGGCGTGCCGACGTCTGCGGCGGGCGGCGGGCGGCGGGCGGCGGGCGACGATGGCGGCCCGGCGCGGGGCGCTTATCGTGCTGGAGGGCATGGACCGCGCGGGGAAGAGCACGCAGAGCCGCAGGCTGGTGGACGCGCTGTGCGCCCTGGGCCACCGCGCCGAGCTGCTCCGCTTCCCGGGTGGGTGCGCGCGGCGGGGGCCGGGCGTGCGCCGCGGCCGTAGGCACCTCCGCCTTCTCCGCGGCTCTTCGCGCCGCTTCGTTGCCTGCGGCCGACGTGCCGTCAGCTGCGCGGTTTTCGTTTTCACAAACGGGCTCTCGCTCTCGCCCAGGCTGGGGTGCGGTGGCGCCGTCTCGGCTCGCGGCAGCCTCGACCTCCCGGGCTCCAGCGATCCTCCCGCCGCAGCCTCCCGGGAAGCCGGGACCGCAGGCGCGCCACCACGGCCGGCCCACGCCGCGCGTCTTTGAAGTGCGGGGTTTGGTGACGCCTGACGTGTAAACCCGCGCGAAACCGGGGTCTCGCCCCCAGAAGTTTTCTCCAGCTCTCTTGTAATCCATGTCTCGTTTTCTTTTCTTTCTTTTTTTTTTTTTTTTTTTGAGACGGAGTTTCGCCCTTGTTACCCAGGCTGGAGTGCAATGGCGCGATCTCGGCTCACCACAACCTCCGCCTCCTGGGTTCAGGCAATTCTCCTGCCTCAGCCTCCTGAGTAGCTGGGATTACAGGCACGCACCACCATGCCCAGCTAATTTTTTGTATTTTTAGTAGAGACGGGGTTTCACCATGTTGACCAGGTTGGTCTCGATCTCTCGACCTTGTGATCCACCCGCCTCGGCCTCCCAAAGTGCTGGGATTACAGGCGTGAGCCACCGCGCCCGGCCCTCATATCTCGTTTTCATGGGCTTTTCGGGTGTTTTGTTTCTTTGTGCTTTCAGGGGTTTTATAGCATATATTTAATAAAAGTTTTCAAGTAAAGCATTGACCTTAATTTTAGGCCAGCCAGTTCACAGATTTTGTAAATGCTTTCTTTGCAGTCTCTACTTTCTACCCGAGCTCATTTTTCCTAAAGCATTTTTCTTCCAGCTTTTCTGCACGTTGCTGTTCTTTCTCAGAGAAATTCCTTTGGCTTCCGCAGAAGGTCGAAACCTGTCTAGAGATTTAGTAAAGTTAAAGTGAGACTTCAATCCAGGAGCGATTCAGCCCAAACTATATTGTAATGTAGAGGGAAAGCCTGACCTCACTTGTATTTTGTGTGTTTTTCTTTTTTTTTTCTAGAAAGATCAACTGAAATTGGCAAACTTCTGAGTTCCTACTTGGAAAAGAAAAGTGACCTGGAGGATCACTCGGTGCACCTGCTTTTTTCTGCAAACCGCTGGGAACAAGTGTAAAAACCAGTGCACATTGCTGTCTCTTTCCCTGGCACTTTGCTTTCTTCTGAGATTCAGTAAATGCAGCACCGGATTCTGAACGACAGTGACAGTGATGCTGGAGCCTGAGGTTCTTTTATTTAGCAGTCCAGTGAGCAGAGGTGGTGAAGCCCATAGCTCTCAAAGGGCGCTAATGAATGCTGTTTCTTCCTCCTGCTCCCACACACCATAACTAATAGACTTACGTTTTTAGGTTTTGTTTTTTTTTTTTTTTTTTTTTTTGAGACAGTCTTGCTCTCTTGAAGAGCTGTGGTGCGATCTCAGCTCACTGCATCCTCTGCCTCCTGGGTTCACGTGATTCTCCTGCCTCAGCCTCCTGAGTCGCTGGTACTACAGGCGCACACCACCACACCTGGCTAATTTTTTTTTGTATTTTTAGTAGAGATGGCATTTCACCATGTTGGCCAGGATGGTCTTGATTTGACCTCGTGACCTACCCTACTTGGCCTCCGAAAGTGCTGGGATTACAGGCAGGAGCCAGCACGCCTGGCCAGTTTCTGGATTTTCTTTTTCTTTTTCTTTTCTTTTTTTTTTTTTTTTTTGAGACAGAATCTCGCTCTGTTGCCAGGTTGGAGTGCAGTGGCGTGATCTTGACTCACTGCAACCTCTAACTCCTGGGTTTAAGCGATTCTTTGCCTTGGCCTCCTGTTGGGACTACAGGCGTGCATCACCATGCCCAGCTAATTTTTGTATTTTACTGGATACCATGTTGGCCAGGATGGTCTCAGTCGCTTGACCTCAAGTGATCTGCCCACCTCTGCCTCCCAAAGTGCTGGGATTATAGGTGTGAGCCACCACGCCTGACCCTTTTTTTGGGGGGGAAATGGGGTCTTGCTCTGTGGCCCAGGCTGGAGTGCAGTGACACACAGTCATGGCTCACTGCAGCCTCAACTTCCTAGGCTCAAGCAGTCCTCCCAACTAAGCAGCCAAGTAGCTTGGGACCATAGGTGCATGCTACAAAACCCAACTAATTTTTTTTTAATGTAGGGACAATGTGTCACCATATTGCTCAGCTGGTCTTGAACCTCTGGCGTCATAGACTTAATCTTTTAAAGATACCTTTAGGTATATAGAAAAACTAATCAAAAAGTAGAGTATGTAGAGAATTCCCTACATACTACCCCTGCCTTTCCCCTCCCTCATTATTTCTATGCTTTATTATATTTGTTAAAATTGATACCTAGAATTGCTAAATTGTTAACTGAAGGTTATAGTTTATATTAATAACCTACCAATGATAGGTTTCCTCTTCATTCAACACTTAAGTGTATTCTTTCAGATGTTTTTATTTGTGTTTATATACATGTGTAGAAACTGGTTAGAATTTTGGTTTCTCTGACATCAGTGAGGTCATACCAGACATGTTATTTGGCAGCTTACTTTCTAACTCTGCCTTACAGATTTATGCACTTCCGGCTCCCCTAACTCTGCCCTTCTCGTTCTTTTTCATTGTTGTGGCGTGTTCTCTGGAAAAGCTGATTGACGGTACATTGATCCAGTTCCCTGCTGGTAAACTCGCCGTGGTTCCCCCGATCCTTGTCACGTGAAGCCCTGCATTACTCTCCTCTGGCTTAGTGTTGCGTCTTACCTGGAAAGGCCATCCCCACTCCTAGTCTTAAGTGAAAATGTGACCAGTTCTATAATCCTTTTAACATGTCTAGAATTTATGGAGACAGTTATTCTGATTTTGCTTTTTGTGGCTTTGTAGAAAAGTGATGAAATACCTATATGCCTTGATTTTACCTTTGAGATAGTGATCTTGTCCCAGGTGCCCAGGGCTACATCTCTTTTGTCCATCTGTTCTCCTGCAGCTTGCTTGTTTCACTAACATGTTTAAGTTTCCTCTGTGTCTAATCATGGCTTGACAGTCCATTTCCTTTTCTTTTTTGAGACAAGAGTCTCGCTCTGTTGTTCAGGCTGGAGTGCAGTGGCCCAATCACGCTCACTGCAACCCCCATTTCCTGGGTTCAAGCAATTCTCCTGCCTTAGCCTCCTGAGTAGCTGGGATTACAGGCATGTACCACCATGCCCAGCTAATTTTTATATTTTGGTAGAGACAGGGTTTCACCATGTTGGCCAGGCTGGTCTTGAACTCCTGACCTCAAGTGATCCTCCCATCTTGGCCTCCCATAATGCTGGGATTACAGGCATGAGCCATCTTGCCTGACCAATAGTTCATTTCTTTTTCGTCCTAGTTAAATAGTCCATTGTTGGATGTACCGTAGTTCATTCACCTACTAAAGGACCTCTTAATTGCTTCCAACTTTTGGCAGTTATAAATAAATCTGTTATAAGCATCTGCTTGCAGGATTTTGTGTGGTCATAAGCTTTCACCTCTTCTGGGTAAATGCCAGGGAGCACCATTGCTTTAACATACGGTAAGACTGTTATTTTTCTAAAGAACGCTCAACCATGGGTGTCCAATCTTTTGGCTTCCCTGGGCCACACTGGAAGAACTGTCTTGGGCCACGCATAAAATACACTAACACTAACACTTGCTGATGAGCTTAAAAAAAAAAAAAAAAAGACTCATAACGTTTTAACAAAGCTTACCAATTTGTATGGGGTGGCATGCACCCTGTGGGGCCTCAGGTTGGACAAGCTTGTGCTAAACTGTCTTCCAAAGCGGCTGCAGCATTTTGCATTCTCACCCACAGTGAATGAGGGTTCCCATTGCTCAGATCCTCACCAGCATTTGGTGGCGCTGGTGTTTGGATTGTTGCCATTCTGATAGGGGTTTGTGGGATCTGTTTTTCCCTGATGGCATATGATGTGGAACATCTTTTCTTATGTTTACTTGCCATCTGTGTATCTGGTTTCATGAGGTATCTGTTAAGTGCTTTGGCCCACTCTTGTTTTGAGACGTGGTCTCAACCACGCTGGAGTCCAGTGGCACAGTCTTGGTTCACTGCAGCCTCTACCTCCCAGGCTCTAGTGATCCTCCTGCTTTAGCCTCCCAAGGAGCTGGGACTACAGGTGCATGCCATCATGCTAAGTTGCTTTTTGAGACAGTTTTGCTCTTGTTGCCCAGGCTGGAGTGCAATGGGGCAATCTTGGCTCACTGCAACTTCCGTCTCCTGGGTTCAAGTAGCTGCCTTAGCCTCCCAAGTAGCTGGGATTACAGGTGCCTGCCACCATGCCTGGCTAATTTTTGAACTTTTAGTAGAGATGGGGTTTCCTGTTGCCCAGGCTGGCCTTGAACTCCTGACCTCAGGTGGTCCACCTGCCTTGGCCTCCCAAAGTGCTGGGATTACAGGCATGAGCTACTGTGCCTGGCCAGTTTTGTATTTTTGTTTTGAGGAGACGTGGTTTCACCGTATTGCCCAGGTTGGTCTCAAATTGCTGGGATCAAGTGGTCAATCTGCCGCAGCCTCCCAAAGTGTTGGGAATACAGGTGTTAGCCATTATGCCCAGCCTTGGCCCACTTTTTAATGGGATTTTCTTATTTTCGAGTTTTAAGAGTTCTTTTTATGGTTTAGATACCATTTATAAAATGTGTCTTTTGTAAATATTTTCTCCTAGGCTGTGGTTTATGTTCAGTTTTCTCACTGTCTTCTTTTTTTTTTTTTTTGAGACGGAGTTTCCCTCTTGTTACCCAGGCTGGAGTGCAATGGTGCGATCTCGGCTCACCACAACCTCCGCCTCCTGGGTTCAGGCAGTTCTCCTGCCTCAGCCTCCTGAGTAGCTGGGATTATAGGCACGCGCCACCATGTCCAGCTAATTTTTTGTATTTTTAGTAGAGACGGGGTTTCACCATGTTGACCAGGACGGTCTCGATCTCTTGACCTCATGGTCCGCCCGCCTCGGCCTCCCAAAGTGCTGGGATTACAGGCATGAGCCACCGCGCCCGGCCCTCTTCTTTCTTTTTTAGACAGGGTCTCTCTGTCATGCAGGCTGAGTGCAGTGCTGCAGTCCCAGCTCACTGTAGCCTCGACGTCCCGGGCTCAAGTGATCTTCCCGACTTAGCCTCCCAAGTAGCTGCAACTACAAGCCCGTTAACGCACCTAGCTAATCTTTGTAAAATTGTTTTTGTAGATACAAAGTTTCACTATTGTTGCCCAGGCTGGTCTTGAACTGCTGGACACCACAGTCCTCCTGCCTTGGTTTTCCAAAGTGCTGGGATTAGAGGCATGAGCTACCCTGCCTGCCCGGCCTTTATTTTTTTTAATAAAGAGAAATATCTTAACTCTGTGGCCCAGGCTGGAATGTTATGGCATAATCACAGCTTACCACAGTCTTAAACTCCTGGCTTCAAGTGATTCTCCCACCTCAGCCTCTGGAGTAGCTGGGACTACAGGTGCATGCCACTACACCTGGCTCATTTTTACATTTTTTGTAGAGATGAGGTCTCACTGTTGTTGCTCAGGCTGGTCCCAAACACCTGTCCTCAAGGGATCCATCCCACCACAGCTTCCAAAAGTGCTGGGTTGCAGGCGTGACCCACCATGCTTAGCTGTCCTTTCCTTCTCTTGACAGTGTCTCTCACAAAGCACAAACTTTATTTTAGTGAAGTCTATCTTAATTCTTTCATGGCTTGTTCGTTTAGTTTTTTAATCTAAACAGTCTGCCAAAACCCAGGTGATCTAAGTTTTCTCCTGTGTCACTGTCTAGGAGTTTGACAGTTTTGCATTTCACATCTGGGTCTGTGATTCGTTTTGGATTTGAGGGTAAACGGTCTGGTCTAGATTTACTCTGTTGCGTGAGGATGTGCGGGTGTTCAGCAGTTTGTTGAGGAGACTGCCTTGGCGCCATCACATCCCTCTGCTCCTTTGTCAGAGGTCAGTTGACTCCTTATGCGGGTGCCCCTATGGTTCGAAGGCCCCAGTGAGACTGGCTGAGTCAAATGAGTCTGACTTTTCCTTCTCTGGCTTTAGCAAGGCTGCTTGGTAGTAGCAGGCCCCATGTCTTTGTACATCCGTGATCTTGGGGCTGTAGGGTGCAGATGGGCCTGTGGTATTTGGTTGAGAACATCCCTGCAGTCCAGGCAAGGGGCCATGAGCATGGACGATCGTGTCACTTGCTGGCTGTGGCCCCCTCCCCACCGCCGGCTCTCTTCTCGGCCTGTGCTTTCCTTTCCCTGCACAGGGTGGTGCTGGCCTCTCTGCCCAGATCTGCCCTGACATTACTGCTTCCCCTGCGTTGTTTCTGGAACATGGAACTTTCCCAGATGTGTTTGTTACTTTGTAATGAGGTTATCTCTTTTCCATGTTGGGTTGCTGGGGGGAGTGCATGTGGCATCTTCCAGAGAAGATCCAGCAAGCGCCTTTTTGAATAAAAATCAGGTTACAAGTCATTGTGCTATACTTGTGTGGGGTTTTTGAGTTGTATTATTGGGATAATTTAAGCATGACAGTTCAAGGCCTGTGAAACCAGGACCGGGGCTCAGGAGCATCCTCTGTTTTTCAGGCCGTTAATTAAGGAAAAGTTGAGCCAGGGTGTGACCCTCGTCATGGACAGATACGCATTTTCTGGTGTGGCCTTCTCAGGTGCCAAGGAGGTGAGTGCACTTGGCCTCCTGTCGGGTAAGCACAGGCGTGTGGGCCCAGGGCTGCTCTTGAATGCGCCTGTTACAGCACGAGTGACATGCCTTCGATCACTCTGCAGTTTTCTGGTTCTTACATTCCTTTTATATCTTTGCTAGATTAATTTGGTTTTATCTTTTTTTTTCTTTTGAGACAGTTTCGCTCTTGTTGCCCAGGCTGGAGTGCAGTGGCGCAATCTCGGATACCGCAACCTCCGCCTCCTGGGTTCAAGCGATTCTCCTGTGTCAGCCTCCTGAGTAGCTGGGCTTAAAGGCATGTGCCACGACACCCGGCTAATTTTGTATTTTTTACTAGAGATGGGGTTTCTCCATGTTGGCCAGGCTGGTTTTGAACTCCCGACCTCAGGTGATCCACCCGCCTTGGCCTCCCAAAGTGCTGGGATTACAGACGTGAGCAACTGTGGCTGGCAATTTGGTTTTATTAAGAAGAGCAAACATTTTTATAGCTAAAGATTGTTTTCACAGATAGAATCATAGTTGTTATTTGGGTGATATTTTCCACATGCATTTTTTTTTTTTTTCAAGACATAGTCCCACTCTGTCACCCAGGCTGGAGTGCAGTGGCGCGATCTGAGTTCATTGCAACCTCTGCCTCCCAGGTTCAAGCTATCTCTTGCCTCAGCTCTCAAGCATCTGGGATTATAGGCACATGCCACTATGCCCAGCTAATTTTTTTTTTTTTTGAGACGGAGTTTCGCTCTTGTTACCCAGGCTGGAGTGCAATGGCACGATCTCGGCTCACCGCAACCTCCGCCTCCTGGGTTCAAGCAATTCTCCTGCCTCAGCCTCCTGAGGAGCTGGGATTACAGGCATCCGCCACCATGCCCAGCTAAGTTTTGTATTTTTAGTAGAGACGGGGTTTCACTATGTTGACCAGGATGGTCTCGATCTCTTGACCTTGTGATCCACCCGCCTCGGCCTCCCAAAGTGCTGGGATTACAGGCTTGAGCCACCGCGCCCGGCGCTAATTTTTATATTTTTAGTAAAGACAGGGTTTTACCATGTTGGCCAGGCTGGTCTGAAACTCCTGACCTCAGGTGATCCACCTGTCTCAGCCTCCCAAAGTGCTGGGATTATAGTTGTGAGCTACTGCATCCAGCCTCCAGATGTATTTTCAAAGATGGTTCATTGGTAGTACTTTTTCCCTGCCTTTTTTTGAGAGAGGGTGTTTCCCTCTGTCACCAAGGCTGGAGTGCAGTGGAACAAAGCTCGCTATAACCTTCAACTCTTGGGCTCAAGTGATCCTCCCACCTCAGCTTCCCAAAGTGCTGAGATTACAACCGTGAGCAGCTGTGCCCAGCTCTGTCCCTTAAAGAGACAGTAAAAAGAAGGATAATGTCTGGTTATTTTTCATGATAACCGCCCTAACTTTTAAATTCTGCCATTTCTTCATGTGTTAGCTTCAGTCTGTCCCCTCTGAAGTACTAAGTTGTATAGTAAGGAGGACTTCTTCCTGCTGTGGGGATCAGCCAACAGAGCCGCAGGCCTGGTAGGAGGCGCTGACGGACACCTTCCCTCAGCTCATGGTGCCGTGTGCGCTGTGTGGCCTGGAGTCACGGCCTTTCTGCCCTACCTTTCCTCCAGAAACAAAACAGCATCTTAGGGGGAGACAGGCTAAGGGAGGTGTCCTGGGCCAGAGGTCTCCAGGGGCTCCGTACAGAGCGTTCCTCCTGGCCAGCAGGCCTGTAGCTATACTGAAAGGGCCTCCATGGGGCCTGTGCTGTGTGTGATGGGGACCAGGAACCATTCTACCTGCTTTTCCGTCCATTTGTGCATGTGTTTATGAGAAGATGGTATCGGAGAAAGCCATACATTTGAGGTTTTAATAACTAAAAAAGAGCCGGGCGCGGTGGCTCAAGCCTGTAATCCCAGCACTTTGGGAGGCAGAGGCGGGTGGATCACGAGGTCGAGAGATCGAGACCATCCTGGTCAACATGGTGAAACCCCGTCTCTACTAAAAATACTAAAAATTAGCTGGGCATGGTGGTGCGTGCCTGTAATCCCAGCTACTCAGGAGGCTGAGGCAGGAGAATTGCCTGAACCCAGGAGGCGGAGGTTGCAGTGAGCCGAGATCGCGCCATTGCACTCCAGCGGTGACAAGGGCGAAACTCCATCTCAAAAAAAAAAATTAAAAAAGAGGGGGCTGGGTGTGGTGGCTCACGCCTGTAATCCTAGCACTTTGGGAGGCCAAGGCGGGCAGATCACAAGGTCAGGAGATCGAAACCATCTCAACATGGTGAAACCTGGTCTCTACTAAAAATACAAAAAACTCAGCTGAACGTGGTGCCACACCTGTAGTCCCAGCTACTCGGGAGGCTGAGGCAGGAGAATCTCTTGAACCCAGGAGGCGGCGATTGTGCCACCGCACTGTGGCCTCGGCGACTGTGAGGCTCCATCTCACAGTCTCACTTCTCGGTACCTCACCAAATGTCCCCTCAGTTTTCCCCATTTTTATGATTTTTGAAACGAAAATCTAGACTACACTAAGCTTTACCTGTTGGGTTCTTTGTTGGCAGAATTTTTCCCTAGATTGGTGTAAGCAGCCAGACGTGGGCCTTCCCAAACCCGACCTGGTCCTGTTCCTCCAGTTACAGCTGGCGGATGCCGCCAAGCGGAGCGCGTTTGGCCATGAGCGCTATGAGAATGGGGCTTTCCAGGAGCGTGCGCTGCAGTGTTTCCACCAGCTCATGAGAGACACGACCGTGAACTGGAAGGTGAGGCTCAGAACCACACACTAGGAATCACTGAGAAGTGGCTTGGGGTTAACTGCGGTGACGGGGGCAATTGCGCCAGCAGAGCTGCTGCCGTTTCTGTCTGGTCTTCCCCGATATGGAGCCCCAGGAGCAGCTGATTGGGGTTCTCGGTGCCAGCAAATTCCTTTTTTTTAAATTTTTTAGTAGAGGCGGGGTTTCGCCATGTTGGCGAGGCTGGTCTCAAACTCCTGACCTGAGGTGATCTGCCCACCTCGGCTTCCTGAAGTGCTGGGATTATAGGCATGAGCCACCGTGCCCAGCCCCTTTTTAAGACAGAGTCTCGCTCTGTCACCCAGGCTGGAGTGCAATGGCGCGATGTCAGCTCACTGCAACCTCCACCTCCTAGATTCAAGTGATTCTCCTGCCTTAGCCTCCCAAGTGGCTGGGATTATGGGCATGTACCACCATGCCTGCCTAATTTTGTATTTTTAGTAGAGACAGGGTTTCACCATGTTGGTCAGGCTGGTCTCGAACTACTGACCTCAGGTGATCTGCCCGCCTTGGCCTCCCAAAGTGTTGGGATTACAGGTGTGAGCCACTGTACCAGGCCCATGCCAGCAAATCTTTTTTTTTTTTTTTTTTTTTTAATAGACAGTCTTGCTCTGTCAACCAGGCTGAAATGCAATGGTGCAGTCTTGGCTCACTGCAGCCTCTACCTCCTAGGTTCAAGCAGTTCTCTCCCTCAGCCTCCAGAGTAGCTGAGATTACAGGCACCTGCCACTACACTTGGCTAATTTTTTTGTATTTTTAGTAGAGATGGGGTTTCACCATCTTGGCCAGGTTGGTCTTGAACTCCTGACCTCATGATCTACCCGCCTCAGTCTCCCAAAATGCTGGGATTACAGGTGTGAGCCACCACGCCCAACCTAGTGCCAGCAAATTCTAATCCTCTGGTGAGTTTTACACAGTGGTGACATTTGACACCTGGTCTGGTGGGTCGGGTGAGAGTCTGCACAGCCCTCCACATCCACGGCCCCTCTTCAGACATGAGCGCCAGCCTGGTCCTGCCACTGTGTCGTCTGGTGCAGCCTCTTGCTGGCGTGGGGCCCTGTAGCTGCACCTGGCCGTTGGAGTTCAGGATGGCGCTGTGTGCTGGCTTTTTCCCTTTAGCCACACGTCCTTCCGTCTCAGCAGTCCCAGGAGTCCACTCCCGGAATGTTGGACTCTCCCCCACAGAGGACACGCAGGCTGACCACCTTTGCTCCTCCCGACCGCAGCCCCCACTTCTCTCCCAGACTCCAGGGGCCCATGCTCAGCACTGCCCAGCACGGCCTATTTCCAGCAGCCAGGGCTTCCGGCACGTCGAGCATCAGCACTGTGGCTTGTGGCCATGGCTTGCAGAGCTTCGGTCCCTTGAGCTCCTCCACTAGAGCAAGGCCGAGGGCCTCACCCCAGCCCGACTGCCTGCAGATGCAGCTTCCGGTTTCCCAGAACGCAGGCTGGGCGGCCGTGCACTCTGCGGCAGTGCTGCAGTCTCTGGCGGTCAGTTGCCTGGAGAGGCCCATCCTGGACAGTTCTGGGTGACGGCTGTGTGGCGGCACCCTGGCCAGCAAGTGGCATCTGGGAAGGTGGCCTTGTGTAGGGACTCGCTCTCCTTTCATCATGGTCACACCTCATGAAATGATTAGTCTTGGAGTACCTTTGATGCCCTGGCAGATTTTCCAGACCCTGCTGTCCCAGAGGCTTGAGAAGGGGCCTGCTCAACCGAGCCACAGAAGCCGGGATGCTCCTGAGCCCCTCTCACGTGCCTGCCTTCTGGTGGAGAGAAGTCTCTTCCTGTGGGCCGACTCCCTCCCCGTGTTCCTTGAACCACTCATGCCAGGGTGCAGCACAGCTGTCAGGACCAAATTCATCCTTCCCTCAGGGACCAGGCAGGCCCAGTGTTGCCTTGGTCCCGCTGCGTGGCTTCTGTAACGGAACTTCCTCACATTCCAGGCAGTGCCCAGGCACCTCCAGGAGACACAGGAGCATGGGCCTGCCCTCTGTTCTTCCGAGTCCCTGCTCTCGAGCTGGAGGGACAGTCACCCCGACCTGGTGTGCGTGGTGGGCTGGGCGGGCCTGGCTGTGCCTCACTCCTGCAGGCGGGCACTTGCTGGGATTGGGGTCACAAGGAGAGTAGGCGGGGGCAGGCTGTTCACCGTGTTTCTCCTGCATCAGGGCTGTGGCAGGAATGCCTGGTGGCTCTATGTCATGGACTGTTGAGGTTCTGAAAAAAGCGTAGAGTGAAGGGTCCTGGAGGTCACCAGGAGCCTGGCCTGTGAAAGCCCCTCTTGCAGAGAACAAAATGAAACATGGTTTTGAGACAGTGTCTCACTGTGTCCCCCAGGCTGGAGTACAGTGGTGCCGGTAGAGATGGGGTCTCCCTATGTAGTCCAGGCTGGTCTTGAACTCCTGGGCACATCCTCCCTCACGGGCCTCCCACAGTTCTGGGATTAGAGGCGTGGGCTCCCATGCTCATCCTGGAAGGTGCTGATGAGCTGCTTTTTCTCCTGAAACCCCTGTGGGAACAGGTGGTGGATGCTTCCAAAAGCATTGAAGCTGTCCATGAGGACATCCTTGTGCTCTCTGAGGACGCCATCCGCACGGCCACAGAGAAGCCACTGGGGGAGCTGTGGAAGTGACCCCAGGCTGCCCGCTGGACGCCTCGCCCTGCAGTCTCACGAGGTGGGAGACCTGTGGAAGGCCTGTGTCCCCAGCGCTGCCCACACTCCACTTCAGCTATTTCCTCGCAGCAGAGATACGCAGGCTGCCTCTCCTGCCCCGGAGTTGGGGTGCACCAGGGACCCCTGTGGTGGGGACCTCGGCGGTGTAGACGCGAGCAGAGTGATGGAGCGGTCTCCTGCCCTCCTCCTTGTCCTGAGGATACTCTTGTATTTTCTTACTGATGTTCACTGGTAACTCTGCGCAGTTCCATTTCGATCACTGTAAATGGTAATCAGTTGGAATTACCTCTGAAATGTCTTCCAGACTCTAGTAAAAATTGGCCTGAAAATTGTTTATGGATTTTTCTTAGATACCATCTAAGGACTGAGCTGGCTTTGAATGGGAATCTCCCATCGCAGGGCATACGAGCCTTCACTGGGCCCAGCAGGGCTTCTGGACCTTGGTTCCTGCCTAGTTGAGGAATTCCCCTGTGGGTCTGAACAGTCGCAGCCGCGCCATTCCCGGGCATCGGCACAGGTTACATCCTCCTACACCTAAGTTAACTCTGCTGTTTCGTTGCAACCCCGCAGCTTTTCATCCCATCTCTTATTTTTTTGGAAACAGAGTCTGTCTCTGTTGCCCAGGCTGGAGTGCAGTGGCAAGACCATAGCTCGCTGCAGCCTTGACCTCCTGGGCTCGGGATCGATCCTCTCACTTCAGCCTCCCGAGCAGCTAGGCCTACAGGCCTGTGCACCATGCCTGGCTAATTTGTTGTAGAGACAGGATTTTGCTATGTTGCCAACCAGGCTGGTCTCAAACTCCTGGGGGGCTCAAGTGAGCCACCCGCCTTGGCCTCCCAAAGTGCTGGGATTGCAGGCGTGTGCCACCACGCCCGGCTCATCACAGGGGTCCACATAACCGAGGCAGGTGGGGCCGAGACAGGAAGTGCGATGCCAGCAGTGGAAGCTGGAGAGATGCTGTGTTGCTGGCTGTGAGGCTGGAGGAAAGAGCCATGAGCCCAGCAATTCCTGGTGTCCAGGAGCTGGGAAAGACACGGAAACGTTCTTCCCTAAGGTCTCTACAGGAGCAGCCCTGCCCGCGGCGCGGTCAGAAGCGGCTGTGCTGTTCCGGGCACCGAATGTCGTCGTCAGAGCAGCTCCGAGAATCGAACACAAGCATTTGAGGGAACACAAGTCCTCAGCCAGCTCACCAGGGCCTCGCAGTGCCCGCTCCTGCCTGTACCAGGATGTCCTCGCCAAGCCCCTGCTGTGCCCCCGGCAGTCACTGCTTGTGAGGAAGGCTTTCCTGTGCTTCAAGCTGAGGCAAACCCTGCACCTTGTGGCACTCCGCAGCTGGGAAGCACCATCTGACTTTCCTAAAGTCTGATTTTCCTTGGACTTTTTCCTCCCAGGGTTGTATGCGGGGACAGATGGCACGGCCCATGGAGAGCCGGGCCTCAGGCAGGGACAGGCCCCCTGCCAGGGACAGGGAGGCACCTGCTCATGCTCCCACAGCTGCCACACAGGCAGCCACATCCGCTACGTGTGACGCTATCAGCTGAGACGTTCACTTATGTTTTTCTGGAAATCATTCAGTTTTAACTTGAGGAAAAAATACACGCAAGGTTTGTTTTCTACTGAAACTTATTATTTGCCATTAAGAATTGCAAACTATACTACTAAGAATGAACAACATTCTGTTAAGCCTTTTTCAAAACACGCAAGACAAAGCTCCCCTTCGGTCAGGGTGTTCCACCACTTCCACGCAGCAGCCCAAAGCCCAGCCCGGCGGCACACCGTGGTCTCGGACACAGAGCCCCAGGAGTGGAGATCCCACGCCCCAACACCACCCAAGGGAGAAAGGATACGAGGAAATAAACCGTCTCATCAATGCTTGGGGGACTGGGAGTGTCCTCTGCCACCTGGTGGGTCTGTCCCGGGGCATCTCCAAGCCCCTCTCCTATACAAGCAGTAGCAAGTCGTGCGGGCACCGAGGCGGGTGCTCGTGAGAAGGGCGCCTGCAGCCCGCCACACCCACGCTCCCCAAGCCCTCTTGCTTACGTGTCCTATGGGGCAAACAAACCCACCTTCCCGTGACAGGCGGCGGAGCAGCGGGGCCGAGCGCACTTGGGGACCCAGGACAGCAGGTTACACAGGGTCAGGCGGTGGTGGGTGCTGGAATCAGGGATGAGCAGGTTCTCGAAGTGCTGCCCTGTGGTGTCTGCCCGTCACACGCCCCAAGGCTTGAGTGGTTTTGCCCTTTTGGCCCTAAGTCACCTAAAACCTCAGTGACCCAAGAGGGCACTTCTCAGCAAGGCAAGGACACGGGAAAGCTCCTGGGAGAGGCCCGACTGTCACAGGTGGAGGCCCCGCCCCACCCCTCACCACCCCTGGGGAAGCTGGAGTAACGAATCAGCTGCAGTGGCACCACAGAATACCACAGCCCTTGAAAGGGACGCTAAGGACAGCAGCTCCAGCAGCCGCCCTTCTGCCCAGGCCGCGCCCTGCGCACATCAGTATCTTCAGGCTTCCCACACACCCACTCCCTGAATACTCTTCTCCCTAAAGCAAGGAGGAACCTTGCTTCTGTTCCTCCAACCTCATCTCCCACTGAGGTAGCCCTTGGTAAGCCAGGCTGAGCAGAGAGGACACAGCTGTGGGCACGCACCCTCGAGAGCAGCCCAGTCCTCGGGCCTGGGGCCGCAGTGTGGCCGTCACGCCTCTCACACCAGCCTGCAGAGGTCTTCTGAGACTCGGACTCGGGAGGTGCCCCAGAAATTCATGTCTGTGCCTGACAACTTCAAACAGGATTTAATTCCAAACCAGCCACAGAACTGGTCCCTGGGAGCAAGTGGGACTGAGGCCCAGGTGCGACTGCAGGGCTGGCAGTGTAGAGAACGCTCTGGAAGCTCCTAACCGACGGCTCCGGGTGCGGGTGCACAGGCCCTGACAGGCGCTCTGGGCTGGGCAGTCTGACACCAAGCAGTAAGGCTTCGCGGGCAGCGCAGCCTCAGTCCACGAGCAGAGCGGGCGGCCCCCTGGGGGGAGGCGGCACGGGGCGCGGCCCTCGGCAAGCGAGCGGGCGGGATGGACGGAACCCGAGACAGGGCCCGGCTCTCGCAGGTGCCATCCCCCGACCCCAGGATTTTCAAAGGGACAGGATTTCAAAGTCTTCATCTTCTGAGTCAAAGAATCTTTCCAGTCGCTCTACATCAGAAGAATCTAGAAGGGACAGGACACAGCTCATCAGTCATCTCGGGGAGACTACCTGGGTGTGAGTGAAACGCCCTTGGAGTGGGGGCAGATTGAGCACCTGGTCTGCAGCCCACCCTGCAGGGCCCACAGGCAGCTGTCCCCAGGGTGTATGAACAGGCCCAGGGCGCATGGAGTACAAGGGGAGGGGGCGGGGTGAGGAGGGCGGGGGCGGCCTGCACAATCTCTGTCCTGTGTCTCCCTCGCTGCACCCAGCCCTCCGTGGTCGTCAGTTGTGTGGGTCCATTGCCTCGCAGTTTTTCACAGCGAGACAGATGAGGACGATGTGCTCACGGCCACACACCTGCTTCCCTGCACGAGCCCAGGCCGGCTCCTTGAGCATGCTGGCCATGGTCCCAGGGGTCTGCACCACCCATGGCCAGCGGTACTGAAGTGGTACAGTCCCTGAGCCAGGACGGTGTCATCACAGGCCTCAGTGTTCTGTCTGCTCCAGAGCCCTGAGGACTCCATGGGAGCACACCCAGCTCCACATGCCCGGGGCAGGCACCACAGGTGGGGAAGGTGAGGCGGGTCCCGGGCTGCTGGGTGAAAGCTCGGAGGAGGGGACGTTCCACTCTGCGTCTGACCTTGCAGGCCGACCACCGCCAACTTGCTCACAGCCGAGGCTCACACACACCTTAGTGGTCAAAACCGAGGGGGCCAGGGCTGGGGAACAAGAAGGGCACAGACTGCACGCCGAGGGGCCCCACCGGGCTTGGCCCTGCAGCTGCAGCGCTCACCTAGGGACAGGTTCAGGACGTCGGGGCAGGCCAGGTGTGAAGGCTGCTGCTCCACCAGCTCAAACATGGGCAGGGCACCTCCGAGCAGAGACAGCTGTGAGGGAGACATGGCCGTTAGGTGCAGCCTCACCCCAGGGCTCCCTGCAGCCAAGAGAAAGGGGCCGGCCGGCTACAGCCAGGGGACAAACACAACTTGTCATCCCACTTCACAGATGAGAAAACAGGCAACTTCCACACTAAAGGCTACACAAGAACCCAGTATGGTGGCCAACACCCAGCACAGTCTGACCACAATGGCGGAGAGGGGCAGGCCGCACGTACTCAGCCAGCGCAGCTCGGCACCCATCACCACCCCATCCCAACAGCAGACGGACAAGGACGCTGGAAATCCACTCTCAAGTCAGCGTGAAGCACCTGTCCCTAGGGCTGCTGTGTGGCCAGGGGGGCAATCAAAGATGCCCCACTCTGTTCAGCTGCAAAGCTGTGCTAGGCAGGACAAGGCTCCCCATAGCCCAGTGAGGCTGCCTGAGACCTGGAGGCCAGCCTTCAGCCCCTGCAAGCCCCACTGCCTGTCTCCCTGGGTGGCTCGGCTCGGTGCGGGGCGGTAGGGTGGCAACAAACCTTTTTAACTTGCTGGCACCAGTCATTGAAGTCGTCTTCAGTCTTACAGAAAAACCCCTGAAAAGAAATGACCGTGGGCAGAACAGCACACTCAGGCCTGCAGCCAGCTAAGAGGGGGGCTCCCACGCCCACTGCCAGAGGTGTGGCAGAGGCCCCTGCGTGCAGCTGCTGGACGCGCCAGGCTGCCTCGGCTCCTCTGGCCAGGAAGGGTCCCCTGTGCATAGCCCCCTGTGGCAGTGCCCGGCTCCCCTCAGGCTCCACTACATTGCTCTGCCTTGATTCGCCCCTGAGATGTTATGTGGTGTGCATCTGTTAGGCCTCACCAAATCTTCAGGGAATGAGGCAGGTTATCAGTTTGGGCCAAGTGGGGAGCTCTCTCTGTGACTATGAGGCAGGGCCGCGGGGCCTCAGCCTTCACCCAGCATCTCGCTGGAAGCTTGGCGGCAAACGCCACTGAGAACGGCCGCAGCCCTGACACGGGGCGCCTTCTGCTGAGGAGCCAGGAGAAGGGACCTGCCAGGGGTCGCCGGCAACCATGTTCTCAAAGCTGCTGCCTGGAATGGCGGTCACTAGGAATTCTCAACGCTGCCAGATGTGTAGATGTTAACACAAAAAGGAAACGGGAAAACAAAGACAAAATGGGAGGAGGAGCTCAAACCAGGCCCTCTCCCTCCGAAGATGCTGCTTCTGCTGCCCCAGCCCTGGTGCAGGAGCACTCGCCCCCGAGGACCGGGGACATTCCTCCTCCTCACTGCGAGGACAGTCATCCCAACAGGTGGCCCCTTTGGTCTCAACTCCGCTCCTGTCTGCAGTGGCCTGCTCCCTAGCCTGACCTGACTGCTAGGAGCGCCAATCACTGTTAAGCCACCAAGCCACGTGGACAAAAACCAACATACTTAATTCTAGTTAGATGAGGAATTCGTGAACAGGTTCTGGTAAGAAGTCTGAGCCACAGAGCTCCAGCCCATGTTCCCCGCTCCTGCCACCCTGCCCAGGAGGTGCATGGCATGGGGTGTACGCTCAGAGGCGGAGCTGCAGCTTGGAGGCCACCCCGTTTCAGGCCCACGTCTGCCTTCTTCCTCCTAAACGGGGCAGAGCGTGCACATCAAACGCCCTGACTTGGTTAAAGGCTTTCTAAGCGTGTCACTGCCATTCATTTTTTGGCCTCTTTCTCCAACAAATACGTTTGAGGGTAGGCAGGTCTGCATAAATCACACACCAAAAATCACAACTAGGTCATCAACATCAAGGAACAGGGCAGCTTGTTCTTAGGAAACCGTCCCCAGAGAGGTTAAGTCAGAGCCTCCGGAAAACAAAAGGTGGTGTCAAGTGGGTCGGGGAGCCGCCCGTGTGTTTTAAACTGGGTGTGAGAAGACACCATGGCTCACACTCATCCACGTACACTCAGCACGTGCCCACATACGCCCACATGCTCACATCCAGACACGGGCCCTCACGCTCACACCCAGACGCGCTCACACACGCTCACAGCCAGACGCGCCCACACGCTCACCCAGACGCCCACATCGACGCGCCCTCACACGCTCACACCCACACCCTCGCATGCTCACACTGACACACCCACACCCAGACGCGCCCTCACGCTCACACCCACACCGACACGCGCCCTCACGCTCACACCCACACCCTCGCATGCTCACACTGACACACCCACACCCAGACACGCGCCCACACGCTCACACCCTCACATGCTCACACCAACAGACGCCCACACCATGTGCCCTCACACGCTCACACCCAGACACACGCCCACACGCACACCCAGACATGCGCCAACACGCTCAAGCACCCTCATGCCCACACCGACACGCCCTCACACGCTCACACCTACACCCTCACATGCTCACACCGACACACGCCCACACCGACACACGCCCTCACACACGCCATGCGCCCACTCACACCCAGACGTGCCCACATGGTGACACTGACACGCACCCTCACACACACCCAGACATGCACCCACACGCTCACACCCACACCCTCACATCGACACACTCCCACACCCAGACATGCGCCCACACGCTCACACCCACACCCTCACATCGACACACTCCCATGCCCAGACATGCGCCCACACGCTCACACCCACACCCTCACACCGACAAATGCTCACACCCAGACACGCGCCCTCACATGCTCACATCCAGACACATGCCCTCATACGCTCACATCCAGACACACGCCCTCACACGCTCACACCCACACCCTCACACCGACACATGCTCACCCAGACACACCCACACACGCTCACACCCAGACAGGCACCCTCACACGCTCACACCCAGACACGCACCCACACGCTCACATCCAGACGGGCCCTCACACGCTCACAACCAGACACGCCGTCACACGCTCACACACCCTCACATGCTCACACCGACACACCCCCACACCCAGACACAGGCCCTCACACGCTCACACCCAGACACGCGCCCTCCGGGCCACCTGAAGGCCATGAAGGCTGCATAGGAGGCGGGTACCTGGGGGAGGGACGCAAAGACGCAAGGACACGGTTCAGGCTCTTGTGCCCTTCGGACTCCAAACCACGTGAACACAATACTAATCCCAGTATGTCGGAAAAAATGAAAAACCTGAAGGTTTCTCCTCGTCATTCCCCAACAGCATTCGGCACAAAACGCGAGCGACGGCCCGCGCGCTCAGACGGCTGCCACGTACCACAGCGATGGATGGGTCCAGCTCGGCGATGCTCATGCGGCACGGTGGGTGCTGGCAGTGGAAGCTCTCGTCCGGGATGAAGCAGCTGTCGGTGGGCTCCACGGCTGGCTGCGTGGTGTGCGGGTCCAAGTAGATGAGCTCCTCACCTGGGAGGTCGTGCAGGCAGGCAACCGAACCAGCAGAGGAAAGGGACACATGTGGCCACATTTCAGGCCCGCCGCACCAAAGTCATGCTGAGAAGCAGCGCGCAGGAGGTGAGGAGGGAGCCGAGGGCGCCGGACCATCAGGGAAGGCACAGGAGGCCGACCGTGGCCGGGCTGCAAGCCAGCCCCCCAAGAGCATGCTGCTTTTCCACTGCTGACCTCAAGCGACCACCTGGGGTGTGGGACTTGCTGACGGCAGGCCCTTCAAGGGCACAGGCCCGCAGGGACACGGTGGGGACCCTGGACTCACCGACATAGCCTATGAAGTAGTGGGCGCTGTTGGGCTTCCCTCCGATGACGCCCAGGGACTGCGGCATCATGAAGCAGTGCTGTGGGACGAAGGAGGCTGAGACGGGTCAGCGCCGTGGGAGGGAGGAGGCTGACACGGGTCAGCGCCGTGGGAGGGAGGAGGCTGACACGGGTCAGCGCCGTGGGAGGGAGGAGGCCGAGACGGGTCAGCGCCGTGGGAGGGAGGAGGCTGACACGGGTCAGCGCCGTGGGAGGGAGGAGGCTGAGACGGGTCAGCGCCGTGGGAGGGAGGAGGCTGAGACGGGTCAGCGCCGTGGGAGGGAGGAGGCTGACACGGGTCAGCGCCGTGGGAGGGAGGAGGCCGAGCACAGATCCCGGGGGGAGCACAGGTCCCCACCCACGGCCATAGGGCGCCCAAGAGCCTGCTGAGGCTCAACTGGGTTACACAAGAGGGGACAGAAGAGCTTCCTGTCCAGGAAAGACCGCAGGACGGTCCCACAGGTACAAGAAACCCAATCTGCAGGCTCGGCTCAAGGAAGCTTCATGTCACACGTGGGCTTTGGGGACGACGGAAATGAGGGGCTGGCAGGAGATGTGAGCAGGGTTGTGGCGGCAGCTGGGATACCTCGGGGTGGTCAGAAGGCTGGAGGGAGGGGCCAAGTTCAGACAACTGAAGGATTTTAACAGAGAGCCACAAGTCAGCTCCACACCGTAATGATCTCAAATGTGTCTCCTTGGTCTAAAACTAGAGTTAACTGAAGAAAGGATGGTTTTGCCGTTTGCTCTCGTGACATGGGGAAGCCTGTGGCTGTAGCTCCTCAGGGAGCTCAGAGGCCCGTCCGTCACCTCCAAGCCCTGCCCACAAGCCAACCTACCCTCCAAAGGGAGCTAAGGTCAAGAGGGCCATGGGGGAGGGGGCAGGCATGCCTGGGGTACAGTGGAGACCCTGGAGGGCGGCAGGGCTCCCTGCCAGGCTGAGGACCCCCTCCAAGTTCCTCATGCTTTCATTCCTGACATTCGCTGACAACTGCAGAACCAAAGGGGCATACCTACTGACGGACGTGTCTCACGCCCACTCGCCCCTTGGGAAACAGTATGAACCGTGGCTGTTCACCCCTCCCCAGAGAGCTGGCTGCACAAACGGCCGCATGATGATCTTGCGCTGAAAGCGGCTAAAAACTGGGAGCAGGGGACGCAGGGCAAGGCCGCAAGGCAGGACCCACCTTGAGTGTCTCCACGTAGGCCTCGTTGATGTCTGTGAGCCCCAGGCGCAGGGGGATGAGAAGCACCAGCGGTCTCCACGGCGACGGCCTGCTGGTGACCTCGGCTCCAGCCGGGAATCCGTTGCAATGCCGGTTGGCATCTGCAGGAAATGCAGTGGCACCCGCACAGGGAACGCTGGTCCTGCACAACCTTCCTAGAAAGGGAGACACGCTTTCGTTAACCACGCAGGGCTGGGCAAGAGTGCTCCCAAACAAGCCAGCAAATTATCATCATCACTGCGTCACAGACAGGGGCACTGCAAAGCCCGGTGCTTACAAATTATCATCATCACTGCGTCACAGAGAGGGGCACTGTAAAGCCCGGTGCTTACAAATTATCTTCATCACTGTGTCACAGAAAAAGGGCACTGCAAAGTCCGGTGTTTACAAATTATCATCATCACTGCATCACAGAGAAGGGCACTGCAAAGCCCGGTGCTTACAAATTATCATGATTACTGTGTCACAGAAAAAGGGCACTGCAAAGCCCGGTGCTTACAAATTATCATGATTACTGTGTCACAGAAAAAGGGCACCGCAAAGCCCGGTGCTTACAAATTATCATCATCACTGTGTCACAGAGAAGGGCACCGCAAAGCCCGGTGCTTACAAATTATCATCATCACTGTGTCACAGAAAAAGGGCACCGCAAAGCCCGGTGCTTACAAATTATCATCATCACTGTGTCACAGAGAAGGGCACCGCAAAGCCCGGTGCTTACAAATTATCATCATCACTGTGTCACAGAAAAAGGGCACTGCAAAGCCCGGTGCTTACAAATTATCATCATCACTGTGTCACAGAAAAAGGGCACTGCAAAGCCCGGTGCTTACAAATTATCATCATCACTGCGTCACAGAAAAAGGGCATTGCAAAGCCCAGTGCTTACAAATTATCATCATCACTGCGTCACAGAAAAAGGGCACTGCCAAGCCTGGTGCTTACAAATTATCATCATCACTGCGTCACAGAAAAAGGGCACTGCAAAGCCCGGTGCTTACAAATTATCATCATCACCGTGTCACAGAAAAAGGGCACTGCAAAGCCTGGTGCTTATGATGAAATTCAAACTTGGAAAACACAGAAAAGCAGAAGAAAATTTTTTCATAATCTTGCCACCCAGAGAAAAGAAGAAACATTTTCTATGCATACCTAATTCAAGAGTTTTATTGTGAAACAAAGCACACACACGAAACAGTGCAAGCAAAATCCACGTGCACTTGAGAGGAGTATCACAGTCCGTCCCCAGCAGCCCAGCAGCCCGCCCAGCGCCAGCGCACAGGAACCCGCTCCCGCCAGGCTCCTCGACAACGGTGTCAGTAGCCTCTTTTGTGGCTCCCACGCCTTCCACCTGCACACACCCGAGAGCCAGCGGTCCAGGGGACACGTCAACCGTGGGGTGCAGTGATGGGAGAAGACGCTCCAGGAGCACAGGGCACGCCCGCTGCCTGGACCGCGGTTTCTCAGCCCCACTCCCCACTCAGGAGCCAGGCTGATTCCAGGGCCAGGCAGGGAACACTCGGAGGCGCCTGAGCATCTGCTCAACTCACAACATAAGGAAGGGCTCAAAACGTAAATGAAAAACACCGTAACACAGCAAAAGACACCGCCAGACCGAGGCGGCCACTGGCCAAAGGTGGGACCATCAAGCATCAAAAAGATCGGCAGTGATGGGTAAACACACCGCGTGTTTACGTGACAGGAGAAAAGGCAGCTCTTCTCAGAATGTCAACCAACAAACCCGAGAGGAAAGGACGGGCTAGAAAAACCATCATTTTCAGGCAGGCGTCAGACAGAACTCACCAGGGCACGTTCAGTGTCACCGCTGGATTATTCATTAATTACAAAGGAAAAAAGACACCAACCACCTCCGGGGATCCGCCACAGTGTCCCACTGCAGGCCCCTGGCAGGATAGCAGAGGACGCTGCGCCCCAGAGGCCACTCTCAGCCAGAGGCTCAACCAGAGCCCCGCTGGAAGGAAGCAAATCCAGAGTGCCGGTGGTCAGCTGACCAGGACTCTTCAAAAATGCCAACGCCCCAAAGCAGCAACAACCACAACAAAGAGGCAGAACCTTCCTGATTAAAGACCAGAAAGGCACTGTAGCTACATACACACGCACTGGAGCCCCAACCAGGAACACACATTCCGGGGACAGCACGGGGCCTGGAGGGGTCCTGGGCCGTCATGGCGTCACCTCCTCTGTGGTGGTGAGCCTGTGTGGCTCTGAGGAGCACCCTCACTCACAGGAGACGTGCACATAAAAAGCGAATGTGTCAAAATACTATTGGTGGGTCCACGTGGAGGGTTTGTGGCCATGACTCACTGAACTTTTCTGTGGGACTGAAATTTATCAAAATAGACAGCTGCAGAACAAGTATTCTGAGAGCGAGAAACTTTTTTAATTTTTAATTTCTTGTAGAGACAGGGTCTCACTGTCACCCAGGCTGCAGTGCAGTGGCGCAATCATAGCTCACTGCAGCCTCGAACACCTGCACTCAATCCTCCTGCCTCAGCCTCTAGAGCAGCTGGAACAAGTGTGGGCCACTGTGCCCCACTGTTTTCTTTTTTTTTTTTTTTTGAGCCGGAGTTTCGCTCTTGTTACCCAGGCTGGAGTGCAATGGCGCGATCTCGGCTCACCGCAACCTCCGCCTCCTGGGTTCAGGCAATTCTCCTGCCTCAGCCTCCTTGTTTTCTTTTTTGAGACCGAGTCTTGCCCTGTCACCCAGGCTGTAGTGCAGCGGCGTGATCTTGGCTCACTGCAATCTCGGCCTCCTGGGTTCAAGCAATTCTTCTGCCTCAGCCACCTGAGTAGCTGGGACTACAGGCGTGCACCACCATGCCCAGCCAATTTTTTTGTATTTTTAGTAGAGACGGGGTTTCTCCATGTTGGCCACAATGATCTTGATCTCCTGACCTCGTGATCCACCTGCATTGGCTTCCCAAAGTGCCCTTTCTTTTTTGAGGCGGAGTCTCGGTTGCCTAGGCCAGAATGCAGTGGCACAATGTCGGCTTGCTGCAACCTCCACCTTCTGGGCTCAAGCAATTCTCTTGCCTCAGCCTCCCTAGTAGCTGAGATTATAGGCAAATGTCACCATGCCCAGCTAATTTTTGTACTTTTAGTAGAGACGGGGTTTTGCCATTTTGGCCAGGCTGGTCTCAAATTCCTGATATCAACTGATCTGCCTGCCTCAGCCTCTCAAAGTGCTGGGATTACAACCACAAGGTAACTGTGCCTGTCCCGAATTCTTTATTTCTTGTAGAGAGGGAGTTGTCCAGGCCGGTCTCAAGCAGTCCTCTAACTCAGCCTCCCTAAGGACTGGGATTATAGGTATGAGCTGCCATGCCCAGCCTTAAGAGAGTTTTTCGAGTTTCTGTTTGGTTTTTGAGGCAGAGTCTCACTCTGTTGCCCAGGCTGGAGTGGAGGGGTGCAATCATGTCTTACTGCAGCCTCGATCTCCCAGGTTCAAGCGATCCTCCCACCTCAGACTCCTGAGTAGGTGGGACTAGACACACGCCCCCATGCGTGGCTAGTTTTTTGTGTTTTCTTTTGTAGAGATGAGGTTTTGCCATGTTGCTAAGGCTGGTCTCAAACTCCTGGGCTCAAACAATCTGCCTCCACCTCCCAAAGTGCTAGGATTACAGGCGGGAGCCACAGTGCTTAGCCAAGGGAAGGATTTTAACTTTAATCTCTAAACACATATGTTATTGCTTCAAAGAGCCAGTTCTCTTATTTGTTCTAATGAGTTTGTTTCTTTAAAAATTTTAAAATTTATTTTTAAAATATTTTATAGAATGAAGTCTGGCTATGTTGCCCAGGATGTCTTGAATTCCTGGCTTTTATTTTTTTTGAGATGGAGTCTTACTCTGTCACCCAGGTTAGAGAATAATGGCACAATCTCACTGCAACCTCTGCCTCTGGGGTTCAAGCAATTCTTTCTCCTCAGCCTCCCGAGTAGATGGGATTACAGGCACCTGCCACTGCGCCTGGCTAATTTTTTAGTATAGATGGGGTTTCACCATCTTGGCCAGGCTGGTCTCAAACTCCTGACCTCGTAATCCACCTGCCTTGGCCTCTCAAAATGCTGAGATTACAGGTGTGAGCCACTGCGCCTGGCCAAATTCCTGGCTTTAAGTGATCCTCATGCCTCAGCCTGCCAAAATGCTGGGATTACAAACACGAGCCAGTACATCTGGCCTAATACATTTCTTCTTTTAAATCATTAATTTCTGTATTTCTCTTTAATGCCATTCTATGGTTTCTTCAGTTAATTTGGCTGCTTTTTCTGAATTCTTGAGCTGTATACTTATTTCATTAACTTTCACTTTTTAAAAGAACCTATATACTAGTACCGAAGGTACACACAGGTTTCGAGTTCTGTACACGTCAGACTCAGATACATAGTCATGGTCTGTAAACTTGACTTTTTTGACCCAATAGCTAAGACAGAGGTTTACTGTTTCCAGGCAGCAAGGTTTTGTCCTTTTTCCATTTTTTTCTGCCTTAGTTTCATAGAAATGTCAAGGCCCACTCTGCTGTCACAATGCACAGTTTGACAGGTGTCTACTAACTCTTGTTACTGTGTTACCTGGGCCCCTGTAACTTTGATCTTTCTATATCTAATCTGTTAATTACTGTTTACTATACATTTTGCTTTATTATTTTTGTTTTGTTTTTTTGAGACACAGTCTCACTGTGTCACACAGGCTCGAATGCAGTGGCATGATCTCAGCTCACTGTAACTTCTGTCTCCCAGGTTCAAGCGATTCTCGTGTTTCAGCCTCCCAAGGCTAGGATTGTAAGTGCGTGCCACCACACCCAGCTCATTTTTACATGTATTATAAAGTGTGTATATATATATATACACACTTTTTTTTTTTTTTTTGAGACAGAGTTTCGCTCGTTACCCAAGCTGGAGTGCAATGGCGCGATCTCGGCTCACCGCAACCTCCGCCTCCTGGGTTCAGGCAATTCTCCTGCCTCAGCCTCCTGAGTAGCTCGGATTACAGGCATGCGCCACCATGCCCAGCTACTTTTTTGTATTTTTAGTAGAGACAGGGTTTCACCATGTTGACCAGGATGGTCTTGATCTATTGACCTCGTGATCCACCCGCCTCGGCCTCCCAAAGAGCTGGGATTACAGGCTTGAGCCACCGCGCCCGGCCAATATATAGATATTCTTTAGTAGACACAGGGTTTCACGACGTTGGCCAGGCTGGTCTTAAACTCCTGACCTCATGTGCCCCACCCGCCTTGGCCTCCTGAAATGCTGGGATTACAAGCATGAGCCTCCACACCCGGCCCACTTTATTGATTGTGAGATTATGTTTTGGTAGAAAGGCTTCCTGGTGATGACACTTTCCTGCTGACTGGTGCTTTGTTACCAGCACAGACCCTACTGTCTCAGGAGTATGAACAAATACTCGGATGTGCTCGAGGGCTAAAGCACAGCCAAGCCGGCTGCTTCTGTGCCTCCGGAGTCCGGCACTGAGTGACCTACCATGCCACAAATGCCCTGCTGTCAACAGGACACAGCGGGCTTTTGCCTGTTCCTGGCACCACCAGAAATTTTCTCATGCTCTTGTTATGTTTTAAACATTTAAAATTTCTATTTCTCTATCAATGACAACTGCACAATACACAGCCCTACCCTTACCTCACGAAGCCAGGTCTTTTCTCAGAATGCTAACAGAGTCCAGTAGCATTTGGTGTGGCACAAAGATGAGATGCCCAGGCCAGTTTTAGTAAATAATACTATTATGGATGTTCAGAGAAGTTTCCCTTTATTTCTGCAATTTCGAAATGTTATCAGGAACATGTACATTTAAGTGCCCCTGATAAAAGATTTGGGAGTCTTGCTGAGTGCGGTGGCTCATGCCTGTAATCCCAGCACTCTGGGAGGCTGAGGCAGGGGGATCACCTGAGGTCGGCAGTTCAAGACCATCTGGCCAACATGGTGAAACCCTGTCTCTACTACAAATACCAAAAATTAGCTGGACGTGGTGTTGCGTGCCTGTAATCCCAGCTATTTGGGAGGCTGAGGCAGGAGAACTGTTTGAACCTAGGAGGCAGAGGTCGCAGTGAGCCAAGACTGAGCCACTGCTCTCCAGCCTGTGTGACAGAGTGAGACCCTGTCTCAAAAAAAAAAAAAAAAAAAAAAAAGACTTGGGGGTCTTTAGCTCTGAAGACTCAATTCTCAGCTGGGTGCGGTGGCTCGCACCTGTAATCCCAGCACTTTGGGAGGCCAAGGTGGGCAGATCATCTGAGGCCAGCAGATCAAGACCATCCTGGCCAACGTGGGAAAACCCCATCTCTACTACAAACAGAAAAATGAGCTGGGTGTGGTGGCGCACACCTGTAGTCCCAGCTACTCCGGAGGCTGAGGCAGGAGAACCACTTGAATCAGACAGTCGGAGGTTGCGGTGAGCCAAAATCGTGCCACTGCACTCCAGCCAGCGAGACTCCAACTCAAAAAAAAAAAAAACAAAACTCCACTCTCAACAGCTCAGGGGAATTTTCTCCTATTCCTTCAGTGGGTCAAGTCTCCAGAAAAGCTGTAACGCACATACTCTGCTTTCTGCCTCTCAGAGTTTCGTTTCAGCTATTGTGATTCTCCTCCTCACTCTCTTTCTCTGACTGTGCTTGCTGTGGTATTTAATTTTCTTTCATTGGAGTCATTAGTCCTCACTGCCAGACTGATACCTTTTCCAATCTGTGTTTCCTCACTACCCTCATGGCATTCTGTCTACTGTTGTTAGGGAGGTCTAAGTCCATCAACATTAAGAACTGGAAAAAAGCCGGGCACGGTGGCTCAAGCCTGTAATCCCAGCACTTTGGGAGGCCGAGGCGGGTGGATCACGAGGTCGAGAGATCGAGACCATCCTGGTCAACATGGTGAAACCCCGTCTCTACTAAAAATACAAAAAATTAGCTGGGCATGGTGGCTCGTGCCTGTAATCCCAGCTACTCAGGAGGCTGAGGCAGGAGAATTGCCTGAGCCCAGGAGGCGGAGGTTGCAGTGAGCCGAGATCGCGCCATTGCACTCCAGCCTGGGTAACAAGAGCAAAACTCCGTCTCAAAAAAAAAAAAAAAAAAAAAAGAACTTGAAAAATATGCTGAGGATGTCCTGGCTGGCCTTTGACTGGAGGTGATGGAGATGGGTTGGCGGATGGGGACAGTCTAGGCAGTCAGGCCTCCTCTCACCCTGCAGGCTTTACTTAAAATCTGAGCGGGAACATTGTCAGGCAGCTCTTTTGCTAGAGGAAGAAGCTTTAGTGGAATTTCTGAACGGCATCAGTTTTTTCCTGACTGCTTCTTCCACAACCAGTTCTGAGGAACTAGAAGAGAGGTCCTTGCTTGGCCAAGGAACTGTTTGTTTCTCTAGCTTCTGCTCTGTGGACTTCTTCCTCAGACTCCTCCCTTGGGGACTCGGAGCAGTTGAAAAGCAGTCTGCTTCCTGCCTCCCTCTGGGGGCTTTTGGGAGGGGCCATTCAGAACGACCCCGATGTCCTCCTCACGACACCACGCCAGGCTCAGGCACCCAGAAACTCAGGCCTTGTGCATCAGTCCCGTGCCCTTGCTGGCTGGAAGTAGATGCCTTTCTTCCCAAATGGGTGTGTCAGGCACCTTCCAGTGCTCCTGTGAGGAACAGTGTCCCTTCCAGTGACAGGGAGCTGGAGCTGATGCAGTGAGACCAAGTTGGTCAGACTAGGCAGCCCCGACATTCTCCAGGGAGCCAGCACCTCCAGGGGCTGGGACATGCAGATCAAGCTCGCCCAGGACCTGGCCCACCCCCTCTGACAAGCCAGTTCCAGCAGCACTGCTCTGGGCAGCCCTGAGACCCCCAAAAAGACGGTGCCGGAGCCCACACAGTCGAGCAGCCCCCAGTACTCCCACCAGCACTACCTGCACCTGGAGGGATGGAGGTTCTGGGAAACCCTGATCCTTGTCCCTTCCTGGCCACTGCACCCAGGCAAAATGCCTCCTTAGTCTGAGGCCAGAGGCTGAGGTGTGACTGGCTGAGATCCTGTGTGGGTGCAGAACGAGGGGTAAGTGATTTCCCCAATGCGGGAGGGAGAGGTGGGAGTGAAGGGGGAACTAAGGTATAACTGTATATTGTGTAGCCAGTTAATAATTATAATGCTGTCACCCACTGCCAGGAGCAAATACTTAGGAAACTATGTAAGTTTTTGAAAAGCAAAGGAGGGCCATGCACGGCGGCTCACACCTGCAATCCCAGCACTTTGGGAGGCCAAGGAGGGTGGGTCACCTGAGGTTGGGAGTTCAAGACCAGTCTGGCTAACATGTTGAAACCCTGACTCTACTAAAAATACAAAATTAGCCAGGCATAGTGGCACACGCCTGTAGTCCCAGCTACTTGGGAGGCTGAGGCAGGAGGATCACTTGCACCTGGGAGGTGGAGGCTGCAGTGACCTGAGATCGATCGTGCCACTGCACTCCCACCTGGGCAACAAGAGTGAAATTCCGTCTCAAAAAAAGCACAGGAGAAACACTGAAAATGCTCTTATGAGTTATTTCTGAGTGGTGAAATCAGTAATTTTTCTCTTTGTACTCTTCCTTCGTTCCAAGAGTTTCAAGGAACAGAATGGGGGGAAAAGGTAGGCAGGAGAGACAGACCCCCGGCTGTGGGCTCTGACGGGCAAAGTCACAGAAAGCAAGCCTGCTGTGGTCAAGTGCTCGGCGCTGCAGAAGCCAGCATCGCTCTCCAGAACGTCCCCGCCCGGCCCGTCTCCTCGTGCCCTGTCACGGCGCCTCCCAGGACGGCCAGAGGATGAAGAAACAGAACGGAGAGACGCCACCACTCTGGCCGGGAAGGGGCGTGTCTGTGACCCAGCACATGCCTGTGTGGTGACCTGCACACTCACAGTTGTGTGGACAGGACCCGCTCCCGCTGCAAATCTGTGCGCAGTTAGGGCTGTGGTTCTGAATTCAAGGCAACAGCCTACATGTAGGACTTCAATAAAATTGGAATTGAGGCAGCTTTGAGAAGTTCCTTGGGAAAAAGGTACCACTGAGGAAAGAAGGTGGTGAGGCATTTTTAAGAGTTCTCAGCTTGGCTGTATCATGGAAGGTGAAACAGGAATTTGGAACTCGCTCAATGAGACCATTTGTTACAAATACGCCACAGTTTTCCTCCTAGATGCAAACGCTGCCATGCCTTGGTTCCTTCAGGGTTGTAGCAGACTTTTCTTCCAGAAAGCTGAACGGACCTCTGCCTTCACGATGCACCTTTTTCAGATGGCGCAGCTGGAGATGGCTGCTGCATTTCTTTGCAGCACATCAAGGCACACAAAAGAGCTTAACTGGAATTCTCACACAAAGGCGCCTAAGCACAGCACGGCTTCAACAGTGATTTGTGACCAAGACACAAAACATGATGTGAGATACCAAGTAACCGCCTCCAGAGAGCCTGGGCCCTCCTCTCCTAGGCTGACCGCCAGGATAGGAGCGTGGCGGCCGTGCATCTGGCTTGGCACACAGGCCCCACGGAGCCCAGCAAGGCACTGGATGACTGACACTTGCCGAGGCTCCTGTGTGGGCTCAGGCGAGGAAGGGTGTGTGCTGCCCACAATTTCAACTTTTCTGTCCACATAAACTGAGCCACTTACTGATTTCCTCCATCACAACAGTGTTGTCCATTGCTATGTGGACTGCCAAGGAGCTCCACGTGTCGAAGACAGCAAGCTTCCTACAGAGAGTGGGAGGAGAACGACCATAAGCTTTTCTACAATTCAAAGACACTTCATCTCTGCAACGGTAACTGTTGGAAGGAGTGTTCGTGTTAGAGCAGCTTCTCGGATGAGAAGGGCCGGGGCTCCGAAAGTCTGGGCACAGCTAATGCCACAGACAGGAGGAAAGCTGAGGGTAAACCTGCTTCTTCTAGCCTGAGGCCCTGTGGTTCTTCCCAGCCTCCACTCACAGAGCGCACACGAAAGAGGCTTTTCGGTGGCCTGGTTTCCTGGTCTCACTGGCACAGATGCAGGACTAGAACATGAACCCAGTTCTGAGGGGCTGTGGGTTTTGCCAAATTTGAGGCAGGCCTCCCAGCACCTTCACTCTCTGCTCTGCTCAACCCTCCACCAAACACGCTCAGCTGACAACCCAGGTGTCTGAGTCCTGGCAGGGAAACCTGCAGCTCCGTGGGGAGCAGGACTGTGCACGCCAGCGAGGAGACACTGTGGCTGTAGCTCCTTCCGAAGAAAGAGCAGATTCTCAGCCAAAGCCGAACAGGACTCTGATCTCATCCCAGATGCCACGGTGGTGGGGTCAGAGGGCCTCCACAGAAGCCAACAAAACAAAAACGGCCTCGGGGCGGCAAAGACCTGGTGGTCCTGCGGACAGAATCTGGGACCTGTGTGTGGGAGGCCTGGGTGGGGTGGAGCATGGGACTGGGGTGATCACACAGAGCCCCGCCCATGCACAAGCCCAGAGGAGACACTGGGAGGAGAGCCTGCTTCCCCACCTGGGCCACCCTCCCCATCCCCGCTCCAGCCAGCCGCAGTGCTGAAGGCGCAGCACAAGGGCCACAGCGGCACTGGCAAAGCTGACGGGGACGGGGGGCAAACAGGGAAGCAGGAGCCATGTGGGCTGGTGTCAGCGCTGCAGAGAATAGTAACATAAGAACGGGGAGTGGCGCTACTAATGCAGCCGCAGGGAAGGCCTTGGTGCCAACGAGTACCTAGGCAGACATGGGCGCAACCCAGGCAGGTGTCGTGGGAACAGGTCCAAGTGCCGGCACCACATACGCAAAGGTGCTGAGGCCGGTGTCCCCCAGGAACACACGGAGTCACACCAGGGAGGTGGGGTACAGCACCCCCGCCTGAGTCAGCAGGGAAGCGCCAGGGCAGTTCAGGGCAGAGTGGTGGCCAATGTGTTTTATGCAGATGGCTCTGCTGTTATTTGTTAAAGAGACTCCAGGATGATAGAGAGAAGGAAGATCAACAAGAAGAAAAGAGATGGGGCTTGGGCCAGCACAGGGAGTGAAAGGATGAATGCTGGTCAGAATCTGGATGTATTTTAGATGAGCTCACTGAAAGAAACAGGAGTCTTGGTGGGGTGGGGTGGCTCATGTCTGCAACCCCAGCACTTTGGTAGGCCGAGGCAGGTGGATCACGCGGTCAAGAGATCGAGACCATCATGGCCAACATAGTGAAACTCTGTCTCTGCTAAAAATACAAAAAATTAGCTGGACATGGTGGTGCGTGCCTATAATCCCAGCTACTCAGGAGGCTGAGGCAGGAGAATTGTCTGAACCCAGGAGGCAGAGGTTGCGATGAGCCGAGATCGTGCCATTGCACTCCAGCCTGGGTAACAAGAGGGAAACTCCGTCTCAAAAAAAAAAAAAAAAAAAAAATTAGCCGGGCATGGTGGCATGTGCCTGTAGTCCCAACTACTCAGGAGGCTGAGACTGGAGAATAGCTTGAATCTGGGAGGTAGAGGTGGCAGTGAGCCAAGATTGCGCCACTGCACTCCAGCCTGGCCCCAGAGCGAGACTCCATCTCAAAAAAAAAGCAAGAGGAGTCTAGAACAACCTCAGATTCCGGCTTGAGCACCTGAAGGAGTGCGGCCACTGTGGGAGCAGCAGGTCAGGCCAGCATGAGCTCTGGCTGTCAGGTCACCATGTACCACGGACACCCAAGTGGAAATGCAGAATGAGCAGTTGGACCTGAGCCTACAGTCCAGGGACAAATCAGCCCTGCAGGTGACCCTGGAAGCCAGTCCGCACGCCTGGGTGCCACAGCGCAAGCAGGTTGGGGAGGACCATCCAGCAACAGGGGTGGGGGGCTAGTGGGGCGCGGGCAGGGGGCCAGGAGAAAGAGTGAGCGTGGCTGAATGGCCTGGTGCTTCCAGAGTGAGCGCCTGCACCAAGGGTCACTCACTGCTGGCTAAGACAGAGACTGCAGCTCAGTTTCAGACCTGAAGACAGTGTGATGCTAGCCTTGACGGGGCCACTCTAGGCAGCAGCAAGAGGAAGTGTGAGTAGTGGGGAGCCACTGGACAGAGGATTCTGATGGGCACACAGTGGGGACTGAGCAGGTACCATGCCAAACACAGGGCAGGCCCAGGAGACAGAGGCAGCAGCAGGCGGGGGATGTGGGATGGGGAGGGGGTGATGTTAGAGAGACGGATGTGTGCAGGAGACCTCAGGAAACCTGAAAGGAAAGCTGGGTGGAGACAGTGACTGCCAGGCTGAGGAGCGAGCTAAGGGCGAGGGGAGACAAGGCCATTTCGGGAAGGTGGAACGTGGGTGCCTGAGGGCCTCGAGTAGGCTCTAGGACAGGCAGGTGCAGGAGGAGAGGCTTCAAGGGAGCCGCAGCTGGAGACAGGCTTGGGAGACACTGGCCTCGGCCCAGTGTGGAAGAGGCCCTGAGGGGGCAAGTCCTGGGGGAACTGGCCAGAGCCTCCCCAAAAACGCTGGGATGCCAGGACACACGGAATCAGACCAAGGGACCCTGGACGGGTCAAGAGGAATGAAGAGCGGACAAGAAGCTGAAACCACATGCAAGTTTCTGGAACTGCAGGGAGGGCCATTTCCAAGGAATCTGGGGCGCGGGAGTGGGGAGGCAGCATGGAGCAAACACGGGACTGAGCGAGACGTGAGAGGAGGCAGGTGTGGGGACACCAGCAGATGCCGAGGTGCACGGGAAGGTGAGCCAGGTTCCAGGCCACATGAGGAAAACAGGCGGCAGGGTTCACGGGTGCCAGCCTCCAACAAGCCCAGAGGTGGAAGGGCCCAGCACCCGCAGGGATGGCGGCAGACCAGTTTCAGCTGCAGGTGGGAGGCTGCAGGTTATGCCAGGCTGCAGGCTGTCCCCATTAGAAGCCACTATTACAGGTGGCTCCACAGGCAAGACAAAGAACGAGGGTCCAATCTGCCAGCCAGGATCTGAACTATGGGATTCATTTTATGAGAAAACATACCCCCCATTCACAAGAGCACTTGGCCTAGTCATCTCTGAGCAACCTCCCGAGGGCCCTGCAGTCAATCATTAGAGAGCCCTGATTTCCACAGCCGTGAAGACTCCAGGATAACTGAAACCCCAGGGAACATGCGTGCCGCCCCGCTCGGCAGTGGAAGCGCAGTACATACTTGAGGACCTGGGCGACAGTGTTCGGCCCGTACCACTGGCCGATGGACTTGCCTTCGCCAACTCCCATTTGCGCTGCAGGGAACAGATCCAGATTAGCGACACACTCCCACCCTGACCGTCCCAATGCCCCCCAGCCCCGAGCTCTGGTGGCATGTGGTGCCAGGACACACGTCACAGGAAGGCCTGGACAGCACCCTACCCAGCCTCCAGACGTAAGGATGCCCCAACAAGGTGCGGGAGGCGTGAAGGGACAGCCGAGGTCTCAAGGGCTGTCCTTCACTGTGAACTCAGATAAGGAGACGCCAGGAAATGAAGGGACCACTTCTTCTATCAGTGAAGACAGAAAGGCCAGCTATTCTTGACTCACTCCACTTCAGTCTGAGCATTCAGACTCACTGATGGGGCAGGAGGAAGAACGGCCCTTCAGGAATGAGGCCAATTTCCTCATGTTGTGTTAAGCACCAGGCACTGCAGGCCACAGGGACGGCAGGGGGGCCGGGGCGGGAGCACCCACAGCAGGGCCAGGGCAGGAGCACCCACAGCAGCACACAGGCGGTGGGAGGCCCGTGTGGTCTACAGCCCCTGCTCCACATCCCGCAACACCAGAAAAGCTCCTGGGGGAAACCGGCCACTCCACGCTCTCCCAACAGCCCAGGCAGGGCCTGGCACAACCTGCAGCCTCCCACCTATCTGATGAATGGAGTAGTAACTATCCTTCCTGTCGATGAATGCGTTGAGGACACTGAAGTAGCTGTCCGGCTGCCTCTTCCTTTGTGCCCACCTCCAATCTATTGGAAAAAACCACAGGTCAGCTCTACCGTAAACACGAGAAACAAGTCTTCACTTTCTTTTTTCTTTTTTTTTTTTTTGAGGAGGAGTTTCGCTCTTGTTCCCCAGGCTGGAGGCGTGATCTCGGCTCACCGCAACCTCCGCCTCCTGGGTTCAAGCAATTCTCCTGCCTCAGCCTCCTGAGTAGCTGGGACTACAGGCACGTGCCACCATGTCCAGCTGATTTTTGTATTTTAGTAGAGACGGGGTTTCACCATGTTGACCAGGATGGTCTCGCTCTCTCGACCTCGTGATCCACCTGCCTCGGCCTCCCAAAGTGCTGGGATTACAGGCTTGAGCCACCGCGCCCGGCTATAAGTCTTCACTTTCACAAACACTCAACATACAGGTGGCATATCCAGACCTTTTTCAGGATCTCTTCGTTTTTCTGAGACAGAGTCTCACTCTATTTCCAGGCTGGAGTGCAGTGGCAAGATCTTGGCTCACTGCAACCTCTGCCTCCCGGGTTCAAGCGATTCTCCTGCCTCAGCCTCCTGAGTAGCTGGGACTGCAGGCACGTACCACCCCACCCAGCTAATTTTTTGTATTTTTAGTAGAGATGGGTTTTCACCATGTTGGCCAGGACGGTCTTGATCTCTTGAATTCGTGATCCGCCCACCTCGGTCTCCCAAAGTGCTGGGATTACAGGTGTGAGCCACCATGCCCAGCCCGGAATCTTTTAAAAGTAAAAACTCATGCTTTCCAGGATTTCAAATGCATACATGGCAAGTTATCAAAACAAATCTGTACAGAAAACAGTTTCAGTGATTTAAAACATTCATCAGCACCGGGTGAGGTGGCTCACACCTGTAATTGGCACTTTGGGAGGCCGTGGCCCGCGAAGCACCTGAAGTTGGGAGTTCAAGACCAGCCTGACCAACATGGAGAAACCCTGTCTCTACTAAAAATACAAACCGGGCGTGGTGGTACATGCCTGTAATCTCAACTGCCCAGGAGGCTGAGGCAGGAGCATCACTTGAACCCAGGAGGCAGAGGTTGTGGTGAGCCAAGATCACGCCACTGCACAGCCTGAGTGACAAGAGCAGAACTCTGTCTCGAAAAAAAAAAATTATGAGAATTCTTTTTTTGTGTGCCAGACAGGGTCTAATTCTGTTGCCCAGGCTGGAGGGCAGAGGCACGATCTCAGTTCACTGCAGCCTCCACCTCCTGGGTTCAAGCAATTCTCCCACATCAGTCTCCCATGTAGGTAAATTTTTTTTTTTTTTTTGGAGACGGAGTTTCGCTCGTTACCCACGCTGAAGTGCAATGGCGCGATCTCGGCTCACCACAACCTCCGCCTCCTGGGTTCAGGCAATTCTCCTGCCTCAGCCTCCTGGGTAGCTGGGATTACAGGCACGCACCACCATGCCCAGCTAATTTTTTGTATTTTTAGTAGAGACGGGGTTTCACCATGTTGACCAGGATGGTCTTGATTTCTTGACCTCGTGATCCACTCGCCTCGGCCTCCCAAAGTGCTGGGATTACAGGCGTGAGCCACTGCGCCCGGCCCTCTAAAGTCAGTTTTTTAAACAAGGGGGTCATTACTCAAGAAAACCCCAAATTCTACTTTGTGTTTTACCTGAGACCTGCTCTAAAGAGCCCTGACCCCACAGTCCCCTTGCTTACTAAGTACACCATGGCCAGCGCCCTCCCCAGGGCTGTGACTCACCTCGGCCTAGGTGCCGGCACACCAGGGCTTGGGCAAAGATCATCTGTCCACAACGCAGCATGCAGCCCCAGCCTGTGTCCGAGGTAGGGCCTGTCCCCCCTGTCACGGCAGACAGAGAGAGAAGTGCTCATGGCTAGAAGGCCCCACAGCCCAAGAGCCCACTGGAGGAGGCGGCGGGTCAGTCCCGCACCACAGGTACCGACTCCTTCAACTACCGGCTCCACCTGGGGCAACACACACCTCTTAGGACTCAGTAACGCCAAGGGCCACATTTACTGGAGAGTGAAATGTCCCGACAACCTCCTCAGAAAATGGGCAAAACACATGAACGAGTCAGTCATGGAGCAAAAGGAATGTCTGACAAACACAGGAAGACACTGATCCCCATAAGTCATGCAGAAAATGCAAAGTTAAAACAAGAAAAGTCATTTTCCAATGATCAGAAAGGCAGAAATTCGAAGGCCTGCTGATGCCCAGTGTTGCTGAGAGCACAGAAGTGGCCGCCAAGGCAGAAAGGCAGCCCTCCCTGCACAGGTGCCTGGGCTCTGGCCCTCACGGCCACTCCCTGGGGCCCAGAAAGATGGACAACTCACAGCATGGAATCGCATGGCATGTGACAGACACTTGCGAAACACTGTCAGCCCACAGCAGGGGGGAATGCCAATGCACAGCTGTGACACAGAGAGGGCCACCTGTGCAGTGGACCAGAGGCATGTGGGTGGCTGCACGCCAGGGTGAGAAGCAGAGATTCAGGCGACAGACCACAAGGTTTGCCCTGTGCCCACCCTTGGGCTTCCAGCAGCTTCCCCACACACTGGCAAGGACAATAAACCCTGTGTCTTGGGGCAGTGGTGGCTGTCACACACCAGCAACCCAATCAGCAGTGCCCATGATCACCCTCACTCCACTGCTGATAAAAACAAATCGTCTCAGAGCCAGGCATGGGGGTGGGCACCTGTAGTCCCAGCTACTCAGGAGGCTGAGGAGGGAGAACTGCTTGAGCCCAGGAGTTCAAGTCCAGCCTGAGCAACACAGTGAAACTCCACCTATTGAAAAAATTAAGGTCAAGTGCGGTGTCTCACGCCTGTAATCTCAGCACCTTGGGAGGCCAAGGCGAGCAGATCACAAGGTCAGGAGATCAAGACCATTCTGGCTAACATGGTGAAAATCCGTCTCTACCAGAAATACAAAAAATTAGCTGCGCATGGTGGTGGGCACCTGTAGTCCCAGCTACTCGGAAGGCTGAGGCAGGAGAATAGCTTGAACCCAGGAGGCGGAGGTTGCAGTGAGCCGAGATCGCACCACTGCACTCCAGACCGGGCGACAGAGTGAGACTCTGTCTCAAAAAAAAAAAAAAAGGAAATTAATAATTTAAAAAAAGCATCTGTGTGGGACCAGAGGACGGGGACACACCACGCTTGACCTTGAGAACTGCAACAGGGCTGCTTCATCTCCAGCCTCCGCCTCCTCCACAAGGCCTCCGCCAAACCAGAAAGGCTTCGCTCTAGCCCTGTTCTCCTTCCCAGCCCGCGGCAGAGTTGCTGTGAAGGAGATGAGGGCTGGGGACAAACCTGCATCCACATCCGCAAGGAGAGCAGGCTCAGAGCAGCTGTGAAATGCGTGCGCAATGCACAGTCCTTCCCGGGGCACATCTGACAAGTCACAACAGTGTGTCAACCTAAGGGGACATTATCTTATGTCCCTACGCGTCAGTGTTCTGCAACGTCAAGCCGTTGTGGCTATTTTACTCTCACCTCACTTCAGGATAAAGAATGAAACCACCCCCAGAAGAGGGACCAGGCCCCGGCCCAGCACTGAGGCAGCGTAAGGTCAGCCCTGCCCCTCACCTCTGGCCTCAGTTATCCACCAGTGAGAGGCAGGGCTGAGAAGTAGTCCCATCTCCTTCCAGCTCCAGGGCACACAGCAATGATGGAATGCACTTTAGTGTTACATAAAACATGTCACCTGGCCCTTCAGATCTCCCTGCAGGATGGAAAATACTAAACAAGGTGAGGGCTACAGAGAATGGCTGCCAAACATTCTGGACCTAAGTAAGAAACACACTGCATTCAAATATTCTGACTAAAACTCAAATCCCCGAAGCGGCGTGCTGCCTGCCTATGGCGGACACACTGTTTCCCACATTTAAGACAAGGTTGGCCATGACTCACGATACTGATTTCCAGCTCCAGTAATAAGCTGTGATTGGCAGTTAAAAACACGCTGCCCTGGGGAGAATCAGGAGCCTTGGGCTGGACTCTAGCCCTGACACTGCTACATGTGAGGCCTCGGCCGATTCATTTAACCAGGACTGCTGTGAAGATTCAGATGAACTATGTAGCATACTGAAATCAAATCCACAAGCCTAAGTTCTCCTTCCTAAAAACACGTACACTTTGTCCCACAGTGTAATAAATCCGAGTACTTACCAATGGCTGGAAAGTTTTTCCTGTATGTAAACCAAAGTCTAGACGCCACATCAGACAAGATCTCGGCCTTTTCTAGAGGTTGTTTAAAAGAAAAAAAAAAACACACACACACACAACGCCTTAAGTTTGCAAGTCACATGTTATGGCAGAGTGAGCAGAGAACAATTATCATCACAAAATGCTTCTGGCAGGCCAAGCAGTCAGAGCAGGGTGGGCTGCAGCACGGCCGATACCTGTGAAAATGCTGTATTTTCTACCCAGTATCCAAACGGGCTCTGAGGTCTCAGGGAAATCTTCAAACTCAGCAAACCGGAGAGTGTCGTAGGTCAGAGTAGCTGTTGAAACCAAAGACACACAATCATCAGACATTTATAATTTCATAAAGTAAAAGAGGACATTTACAGCACTTCTGTGCTAAAGAGAACAACTGTAAATTCTTGCAACGACAGTACACCCTCTTGCATCCGTCCTACCAAGACCCCCACCATGGATGGAGTAAACTCGTGGGAATACACAGGAGGCCATGCTGGCCAGCTGCTCTGCTAAGGTATTGGGACAGGGAGGTGGGGCCAGCATGCCACTTCCTAAGCCTTTGTCTGACAGCTGACATTAGGGTGAGAGGCCAAGTTAGGGGCCAGCCTGAAGGGAGAGAAAATAAAAGAAATAAAATAAAAAGCCACCTGATTCAAGCACTTACTTCAGACTTAAAAATGTTTGGGCCGGGCGCAGTGGCTCATGCCTGTAATCCCAGCACTTTGGGAGGCCGAGGCAGGTGGATCATGAGGTCAAGAGACTGAGACCATCCTAGCCAACATGGTGAAACCCTGTCTCTACTAAAAATACAAAAATTAGCCAGGCGTGTTGTCGGATATATGTAGCCCTACAGCTACTCGGGAGGCTGAGGCAGGAGAATGGCTTGGAACCGGGAGGTGGAGGTTGCAGTGAGCTGAGATCCCACCATTGCACTCCAGCCTGGCAACAGAGCGAGACTCCATCTCAAAAAAAAAAAAAAAAATGTTTAAAACGTCCAAGGCAAACATAAAATGAAACCACCCCCTTCATCTTTGTGTGCAAGGAAAGCCACAGATGAAACAGAACAAGGAGTCATTTATCATGGCCATCCTAAGGTGTACCAGATGTCGCCTTGGCAGCGCGTTCAGAGTCACTGTGATCAAGGCAGACGCTCCAGGGGCAAGAAACACTGAGCTGCTGGGAAGACTGAGGGTTCTGGCCTACCCTAATTTCCTGGTTAGGGGCAGGTGCTGGAGAAGCATGGGGTGCTACTCCAAGGTAGAAAGTTAACCTCTGGACACTGAGAAATCAAGCTCTCTACCAAGTGCACAGAGGTACCTGGGTACAAAGAGCCTAGTGATCAAGAACTGAACCTGTTTTCATTTCAACAATGATACCAGAAGGGCACTGCCACCACTTCCATGTGGCAACACCCCACTTTCTAAGAAGGTGGCTGTGGAGCCACGGAGTTTACCTGCTGCGCTAATGAGCCCTGCACACCATCTTGCTCTGTTTTACTTCAGTTAAGAAACTAGGCCAGGCGCGGTGGCTCATGGCCATAATACCAGCACTATGGGAGGCGAAGGCAGGCGATCACCTGAGGTCAGGAGTTTGAGACCAGCCTGGTCAACATGGTGAAACTCCATCTCTACTAAAAGTACAAAAATTAGCTGGGCATGGTGGTGGGCACCTGTAATCCCAGCTACTTAGGAGGCTGAGACAAGAGAATCACTTGAACTTGGGAGGTGGAGGTTGCAGTGAGCCAAGATTGCACCATTGCACTCCAGCCTCAGTGACCAGAGTGAAACTCCATCTCAAATAAATAAATAAATAAAATAAACTAGAGAGGCCCAGGGTCTTCCTGTCCACAAAACTGTGGTTGAGGATACCCATGTCCCACACTGTCCTCGAAAAGAAGGTGCCAGCCAGCAACAAGGCACCAGCCCAAACACCCATGTGGTGAGATGTGCATCGTGCATTCTGGGGTGGCACCAGAGGCACCTCCCTCCAGCTGCTCATCAGGGAACCTGGAACATGCAGTTCCCATCTGCTGCTTCTCCAGCTCTGACGGTGTCTGATCACCCATTCTTCACCAGTAACTTCACAGCAGTCTTTTGAAAATCAAACACATATGAATTTTTCCTACATCTAAATTTACTTTTTGATAACAACCCCACACTTTGATAAGAATGACACATGCTAATTATAAAAAATGCTGAAAACCACAAAAATACACAAATCACATGAAGCCTCATCGCCCAGCAATGATTCTCCTTTGAAGCCTTTATGCACAGGTTCGTACCTGAAATCATGCTAATCCCGTGGTTTCCTCGGAATTCTACATAAACACAGAGCTCCGCCTAGGCTGACACTATAAATAAAGCACCTCGTTTACATCACAGACAGCTCCAGCGTCCCTGCGTCCCTGCATGTGTGTACTTCTGTGCAGTGAACAATCCCCTCAGGGAGGCAGAGGGCAGGGTGCTGGCTCTGGCCCCTGGCAGGTGGAATTCAAAGCCCAGCCTGGGTGCTGGTAAGATGTAGTTTACTGGGCCACTCACTCAACTTTTAAGTGTCCATCATCCATAAAATGGGATAATAACAGGATAGCCTCACAACGTGGTTGTGATGTTTCCATCAAACAATTCCAATGAGGTGCTGGCTGGTAGACAGAAAGGCTCCAATGTCAGCTGTGTCATTAACATCAAGGACTCAGAGCCACAGGGTCAAAGGCACGCACATTTTATTATACCCAAAAGGCTTAACTGCGTGTGCAGCTAATTCCCAAACACACGGCTGGGAAGTACTTGCCAGCATCTCCCTCGGCGAAGGCAGAACTAACAAACCCACAACAGAGGGCCCTATGTGCGTTGTTTAAAGAATTCTCAGCTGTAGGAGAGCCAGGCCCCTCTCTGTCCTTTTTTGTAGAGTATTGCTGTGGCTTCCTGAGCAAAATGACAGGCGTTACAGAGTGGCTGGGGCCAGATGAAATAAGCTTTCCACCACAGGACTTTATCCAAGAGTTCCGTGCTATTTTTTTCCTTTTTATTTTTATTGAGACAGGGTCTTGTGTTGTCACCCAGGCTGGAGTACAGTGGTGCAATCATAGCTTACTGCAGCCTCAAGCTCCCAGGCTCAATCAATCCTCATGTCTCAGCCTCCTGAGCAGCTGAGACTACAGGCATGTGCCACCACACCCAGATAATTTTTGGAATTTTTTTTTTGTAGAGACGTTGCCAAGCTGGCCTCAAGCTCCTTGGCTCAAGCAATCCACCTCCAAACATGCTGGGGTGACAGGCATGAGCCACTACACCCGGCCCCCAAGAGCTCTGCTCTTCCACATTTCCCTTGTCCATGCTTTCACAGACAGTATCAACCAAACTGCTTGGTGACTGTGAATAAACAATTTAAAGTCCAAGTTTACATTCTCTCTCACCTTTTTATATATTTAAGGTTACAGCTTCTGCACATGATGACAAAAACTGAGTTGAGATGAATTAAGGCCCATGTCTGTCTTTTTAAAGAGTTGAAAAAATTCATGATGTCCCTCCTACCTCTCTAAAGCCACTCCTGAACCTTCAGAAGTCACTGCTGTTCTTTGACCTCTAGGCTTTATCCAATACACAGACTCAAATCCACAAAATTTATTCTCAAGGAAAAAGGATGCAAACACCACTGGTCTAAATTCAATTTCCAACGCTGTAGGACAATGATTCCATCTTGCTGCTGGAACATTCTTCTGATGTTTGAGAACATTCCAAGGTACCAGCTTTGAACTAAAGATACGCATATCTTTTATTTAAAGTACTGCAGAGCTAAATGAACACTTTGGCAAGTATCTCTTTGTAGGCTACAGATGTTCCTTAACTTAGGATGGGATTATGTCCAATAAACCTGTTGTTAAGTTGAAAATTCTGTAAGTCAGAAATGCACTGAGACCAAGCATGATGGCTCACGCCTGTAATCCCAACACTTTGGGAGGCCAAGGCAGGCACATCACCTGAGGTCAGGAGTTCGAGACCAGCCTGGTCAACATGGTGAAACTACGTCTCTATTAAAAACACAAAAAATTATCTGGGTGTGGCGGCAGGTGCCTGTAGCCCCAGCTACTCAGGAGGCTGAGGTGGGAGAATCACATGAACTCAAGAGATGGAGGCTGCAGTGAGCTGAGATCGCACCACTGCACTCCAGCTTAGGTGGCGGAGTGAAACTCCACCTCAAAAAAAAAAAAAAAAAAAAGAAAAGAAAAAATGCATTGAATACACATAAACTACCTGGCATCAAAGCTTAGCTCAGCCTGCCTTAAACATGCTCAGAACACTCACATTAGCCTAGAGTTGGGCCAACTCAGCTGGCAACACAGTGCCCCGCAGAGCATGGGTCATTTACCCTCCTCATCATGTGGCTGACGAGGAGCTACCTGGCATCTCCAGAGTATCTGGGCACATGATGTTAGCCCAGGAAAAGATCAAAATTCAAAATGTGAAGTCTAGTTTCTATAGAATGCATATTGCATTCACAGTATTGTAAAGTCAAAAAATTGTGAGTCAAATCATGGTACTTTGGAGATAATCTGTATTTCAGAAGAATGTGGCATATGTCATCAGGAAAAGGACTATATCATTGAATCAATAAAAGTCTGTAGTATCAGAATCTGGAAACTGAGAAACTTCTACGGTATCTATCTCCCCATATTAAAATACAGATGGTAAAGGAACGGGAGAAGCGGAGAAGGAAGAAAAGGAACCAGGCTCACTCTGAAAGCAGCGCCACAACACCCGGGCAGCCGGGAAGCTGAGGGATTTCCATCACAGAAGCAGTAAAATGCAAAGCAGGTGAATTTCTTTGGTTTATTAGCAAACTTTACAGGCAAGGAAGCCAACTTCAGAGTGAAAGGAGTAAGAGGTGTTCCATTAAGTTCAAATACATCACCACACCTCCAACTGTAACTGTGACAATTACAGGTGTGTGGCCTCAGATTCGTCACTACATGGATCACCAAGGAGACCAGGAAACCCGAGGGCAGCAAACCAAGGGGCAACCACAGTGCTTGGCACTGAACAGGAGCGGCACAGCCACATCGAGCATGACCCATGGGGTCCTTAAGGAGGGCTCCCACACCGCGGTGCCCCAAGCTGCGCCACTCCTCTGCCTAGAGAAATGCACTCCCGCCCTCCCCCAGAAGCCTGCCCTCTGCTCGGTGTGAGTCACACATTTCCTAGGACCAGCTGCAGACACACTTCTCCCACCACACCGCACCCTCCTTTCTGCACCGTGCAAGATGCTTCGAGCAGGGAGTGTCCACACGTCACACCCCTGGAGCATGTTCCCCACAGCGAGGAACACCAGCTGTGGAGTCAGAATTCTGAGCCCACCACTGAGCAGCCATGAGACCTCAGTGGCCTCACTGTGAAGCTGACAAGTTAAGGTGAAGAGAGAGCTCGAAACCGCACGGGGAGAGTAAGCGCTGTTTCAGGGCCTGCCTTCTCAGATCAAAGACGGGTGAGCAGTCACCACCCAGCGTGGATGGGACGCATTCTGTACCCAAACAGGGTACAGCACTGAGTACAAGGCAACAGAGATCCAACCAAACGTGAGTGTCCTCCAAGAGATGTGACTGCACTGAGAGAAGGAGCCTGCCACCCCACTTCATGGGCTGGCTCTAAGGACCCGCGGGACCTGCAGTGACTCCTACAAAAGAGCAAACGAAGGCTCTCATCCCTTCAGTTATAAGCATGTCCTCCCTGTGCTTCCCCATGTTGCCCCTCTTGTGCTGGAGGACAGCAGGGAATCTCCTTGGCAGGCCATCCAAGCAGACCTCACCCGCCTTGGACACTCTCACAGCTCCACCTGAAAAGGAAGACGCAATGAGGAGCCATGGACTGAGGCACCCAGAACAGCACAGAGAGCTCTCTGACCTTCCAGATCTTACTTCATAATGGAGGAGGGAGAACTTTTCCGGAATTAACACTTCTAATTTCTTTTGTTTTCTGAGATGGAGTTTCACTCTTGTTGCTCAGGCTGGAGTGCAATGGCGTGATCTCAGCTCTCTGCAACCTCCGCCTCCCCAGGTTCAAGCAATTCTCCTGCCTCAGCCTCCTGAGTAGCTGGGATTACAGGTGTGTGCCACACCCAGCTAATTTTGTATTTTTACTAGAGACGGGGTCTCACCACATTGGTCAGGCTGGTCTCCACCTCCTGACCTCAGATGTTCCACCTGTCTCAGCCTCCTAAAGCACTGGGATTACAGGTGTGAGCCACTGGCCCCGGACGACACTTCTAATTTCTACTGAGGTTTGTTTCTGGAGTCTGACAGCCTGCTCGATAGCTACAGGGCAGACACACGCCTGAACTTCTTCCAGCCTCAGAGTGCTCACCCATGAAATGAGCGCACAGCCACTAGTTTTTCCCAGTGGTGAGAACCTGCAACGGGTGCAGAACTAACATTCACAATCACTCACACTCACAGATCAACCAGTGTGATAGTTCCATTCTCAAACATTCCTTTTTTTTTTTTTTTTTTTTTTTTTTGACACAGGGTCTGGCTCTGTCACTCAAGCTGCAGTGCAGTGGTGTGAAGCTCACTGCAACCTCCCCTCCTGGACTCAAGGGATCCTCCCACATCAGCCTCCTGAGTGGCTGGGACTACAGACATGCACCATCATGCCTGACTAACTTTTGTTTTCTGTAAATAGGGTTTTGCTATGTTGACCAGGCTGGTCTTGAACTCCTGGGTTCCAGTGATCCACCTACCTCAGCCTCCCAAAGTGCTGGGACTACAGGTGTGAGCCAGCAGGCCAGCGAAGTTCCTTCACTGACTCTCGGATGAATGAGACCCACTTGGGCCTGAAGCCAGCTGCCTCAGCAAATCTCCATGGAGAGGCTCTCGTCTTATTTCACAGCCTCTGTCATAATTTCATCATCTTCACATGCTGTATCATGTGATATGTAAGGTAATTTCACACAGCTCCTGAGAGAAGAGTCAAGCCTTGAAAAAAATACCCATTAGCTAGGCGCGGTGACTCACACCTGTAATCCCAGCATTCTGAGAGGCCGAGGCAGGTGGATCATCTTAGGAGTTCAAGACCAGGCTGGCCAACATGATGAAACCCTGTTGCAGTGAGCTGAGATCACGCCACTGCACTCCAGCTTGGATGACAGAATGAGACTCCGTCTCCAAAAACATACATATTTTTTTTAAAAAATACCCATCTCCAGACTCCTAGATAAGATTTTAACTTGAAATAAGATGACATGCAAGGTCAGGTGCAGTGGCCCATGCCTGCCATCCCAACACCTTAAGAGGTCAAGGTGGGAGCATGAGTTTGAGATCAGCCTGGGCAACACAGGGAGACTCTGTCTCTCCAAAAAAAAAAAGTTAGCTAGGCATGGAGGCACATGCCTGTAGTCTTAACTGCTCAGGAATGTGAGCCAAGAAGATCACTTGAGCCCAGGAGACTGAGGCTGCAGTGAGCTGTGGCTGCAACACCTGCTCCAGTCTGGGAAAGTGGGACCCTGCCTCAAAAACAATTTAAAAAAAGATGACATGTAGGAGGAACAAGATGGAGAGATAGGCTGGGTGCAGTGGCTCACGCCCAGCACTTCAGTCGGTCAAGGAGGGCGGATCACTTGAGGTCAGAAGTTCGAGAACAGCCTGGTCAACATGGTGAAACCCATCTCTGCTAAATATACAAAAAATTTGCCAGGCATGGTGGTGCACACCTATAATCCCAGCTACTCAGGAGGATGAGGCAGGTGAATCTCTTGAACCCCAGAGGCGGAGGCTGCAGTGAGCCAAGATAGAGCCGCTGCACTCCATCTAGTCTGGGCGATGGTGAGTCTCCATCTCAAAAAAAAAAAGACAGAGAGGTACTGTACACTTTAGGACAGAATCCCCCTTAGAAGCAGTTCTCCCATTTGGTCAGCTGGATCCCAGACACCCGATTTTCCACACCCTCTTCCCTGGGACTTCTGCAACCACAAGCAGAAGAGAGCAGATGGCATTTTAATACGGTAATTCCATTGGAAAAAAAAACCCTGTGATTTAATATTATTAATTTGACAGGCAGAAATCTAGGGAACCGTACTCAATCAATTTAACCAACTTCTCTCCGTTTAGTACCAATCACACTTCATTCAACCAGGGAGGACAAAAAATACACAACGAGCAGATCTAAGAGCTTGGTGTAAAGCACTTCATTTCGAAGACATCTTCCTTAAACATTTAGAAGTTATTTACCAAAAGATTTATATTTTATAAATTCAACAAAGGGTTCTTCTTTTCTTTTAGAAAACTCTTACGTTTAAGATAACAGTTTGCATATGATTACTACTTTTTTTTTTTTTAGAATCCTTAAGAGTTTACATGAGGATGCTAGTTCAGTCCTGAATGAAAAGAGAGAAAGAGAAAAAAGAACTCTCCAAATTCAGCTACATCGGAAAACTAGAAAACACAGTTTTGGTGCACACACTGGGCAGAACATGCACATTAAAACCCACCACCCTGTTGTAAGCAGCCTTTGCATTCATTACATGTTATGCTAACATACTGGATTTATGTTAAATTCCACAAACTGAATGCTTTTATAGTAGGTGAACGTGTAGGTTATTATTAATTCAAGTTCTGCTTTTCTGATTACCAAGCACATGCCAGACCCAAGCGATGCACAGGAAACACAAGCACAAGATACCGGCTCTGTCCTCGAGGATGGGGAGCACGTCTATTTAAGCGCTGGCACCTGCCAGCCCCCTGAAGGGGGAGTGTGATTTTAGGGTCAATGCTAGGGACTGGTGGAGAACACAGCCGCACCACGGCCGGCCTGCCTGCTGCCTCCCAGACCCCCCCGCACCCACGGAGGCCCCTGTCCTCTTTTCTTTTCCACCCACACTCAGACCCTGGGTGACCTCATCTGATGTGACCTCCAGTATATCCCCAGCCCAGGCTTATTCTTTTAGCTCCAAACCTGTAGACCCAAAAGCCCGCTGGGCATTGCTACAGGGATGTCTAATAGGCACCGCACATTCACACACATAAATCCAAACTCACGACAGAAAGCTTTCCACTAGGCAGGACCTCCCCAAGTCTTCTCCACCTGAGTTTCTTGGCTCAGGCCATACACTTTGGGGCCATCTTTAACTCCTCCCTTTCTACCCATCCCTCTCCCAACTTCCAATCTATAATCAAATTCTATTGTCTCAACCTTCAAAACACATGCAGAATCCCCCCCGCCCCCCCCACCAGCCCGGAGCTAAGCCACTGGCATGTCCTTGCTGGCTTGTTCAAGAGTCTCTTAGCTGGCCTCCCTGCCTCTGCCCTTGCCCCTCCTGCAGTAGATTCTCAAAAGAGATGCCAGAGCAAGCCTGTTAAACACAGCCTATCATGTTACTCCTCGCCTAGAACAAAACCTTCCAAAGAGTTGCCATCCTATTCAGAATAAACCCTGAAGTACTCACTATGACCTAGCAAGGCACCACCGAGCCCAAGTCACCTCTCTACCCTTAGCTCCTGCTTCTCTGGACACCACCTGCTGCCCCCGAGCCACACCAGGCTCTTGCTACTTGCCCTTCCTCCTACACTGCTCTTCGGTCTTGGTCAGAACTTCACCTTCAGAGTGAGAGCCTTCCTGGCCATCCTGGCTACAATTTCAGTCTTCCTCATCCTCTCATCCTTGGTCCAAATCACTGTCCCCCAGCAGCCACATACTTTGCTGCTAATGCTGGTCTCACGTCTAGAACATCGGCTACCTCCGGGAAATGGTTTTGGTCTATGTTGTTTACTTCTCTGGCTCTAGTGTCTACCATAATGCCTAACACATACTTGGCAGTGAGTAACAAACAGTGTATTGAATGGATGACTATCAGGACAAACAGAAAGTATATTACACATGGTCCAGGAAGGCAGAATCTTCAAGAACTCCAGAGATCAGAAGAGGATGGATCTTTTTTTTTTTTTTTTTTTTTTTGAAACACAGTCTCGCTCTGTCACCACGCTTGAGTGCAACATCACAATCTTGGCTCACTGCAACCTCTGCCTCCTGGGTTCAAGTGATTCTCCTGTCTCAGCCTCCTGAGTAGCTGGGACTACAGGTGTCCACCACCATGCCTGGCTCATTTTTGTATTTTTAGCAGAGACAGGGTTTCACCATATTGGCTAGGATGGTCTCAATCTCCTGACATCGTGATCCACCCACCTTGGCCTCCCAAAGGGCTGGGATTACAGGCGTGAGCCACTGCACCTGGCCAGGGTGGATCATTAATCATCCCTGAAAGGAAATACAGCATCAACTTAGAAGGAAAAGTTCCCACGATATCCTACAAACATCATATAAGTTTTTATCAGCATGAACAGAGACCTTTAAATGCAAACACCTTTTCTACTTTGATCCCACAAGCAGCAGCATCCAGTGTCCTATTAAATATCATCATGTCAGTTTGGTTGTCAAGGAAAAATAAGAGATAAAAACAAAGTAACATCATGTAAGAACATAATTGTTCTCCTAACTTGATGATTTTCACATTTTAAGTCATATAACTGACACTAAACTGTGTATTTGACCTTAACCAAGTCTCTCATATAATACACCAGCCTCGAGGTATCCAAATGATGGAGTCAGGAGGCAGGCAAACACTAGGCAGACGGGTAGGAACCAGTGAAACCCAACCTTCATGCCACAGTTTAAAGCTAAAGCCTGAACGCCAATCCACGAGTCTCTGGATTGTTTCCCCCCTTTCCCTCCTTTTCTCTCCTGCCCTCCCCTTTAAAAAATAATTAAAAAAAAAAAGAGAGAGAGAGAATCTCTCTTCCTGTTTGGTTGCACTTTCCTCTGATTAATCCCTGCCTTTCACCTATTTTACATATACCTACCCTTCTTTAATTGGCTTATTACACTGTTGTCCCCACCTCTGAGTGGTGACTTTATTTTAGCCTTTTTTGCATACCCACAAACCAATCAGCACACACTCCTCATTCTGAGCCCATAAAAGCCCTGGACTCAGCCGCCAAGAAAGACCACTCAACTTTGGGTAGAAGACCATCATTGAGTTCCCTCTCTGCTATGAGCTGTTTCATCACTCAATAAAACTATTCTTCACCCTCTTTACCCTTCAATCGCCAGCATAATCTCATTCTTCTTGGATGTGGGACAAGAACTAGGGACCCAATAAATGCAGGTACAAAGAAGGCTGTAACACTGTGGCCCTCAGCCCTCTGCTGGCAAACGGCAGCTGCCCCACATGACAGGAAGCGGCAGTGGGAAGCAGCATCAGGGCAGAGCCAGCCCCAGAACTATAGGCTGGGACAGGGCAATGGGTGTGACACAGCTGTTGACACACTGTAACACCCGCTCTTCTTGGGCTTCAGGGTTGCAAGCACCCTACTTGGGTGCCACTGCCTTCCCCCTGTCTGGACGCTGGAATCTACCGTCCCCTCATCTGGACGCTGGAGTCCACTGGGAGAGTTGCTTGCCACATGTCCAGCTGTAAGCTCTGCAGAGCCCACACTCCGTTGCTGGTGCTTGGAACAGCCGGCAGGACCCTGCACTCACTCACTCTCACACCCACTCAGGCCAGGGGCTGAGTATGCAGTCACAGCGGCCATGGCATCCATGCCAGAGTGCAAACCAGGTGCCACCGGGTGGGTCAAGTAGACAGGGCATCTCCTGCGGCAAACCTGGACCCAAGCAAGGCCTGGGCAGGGGTGTCACCAGCCGGAGGTCTCTAGCTGGCAGAGTGGCTGAGAAAAATCCTGCATCACAAATAGTAACAGTAAAAATAGTAAACAAGTAGTACACAGCTGCAAATAGCACAACTGTATCTGACAGTTATTTTAAAAACAAACTTCACAAGATCTACACCTGGTCAACATGCTCCTTAGGGAGTCAGGGTTCCAGCTTCCTCCAGTCACCTAACACATTTATGCGGTGAGCTGCTACAAACCATTTAAATAGATATTGGTCATACACATCACAGTTTTCTAACTCAGATCTTAGTAAATTTATGTTGTAGCTGCCAGGAAAAGTAAAAACAATGCCTTTCAGAACGACAGAATTAAACCAGATGAAAATCTTTCTTTATAGATGGGGGATACTTGATAGAAGGCAAATCAGTTCCCACAAAGAATGAAAGGACTAAAACTAGATGGCTACTGGGAAAGCAATGTGTTTCGTACTGACTTAAAGTATCTTGCCAAAAATGACAAGACAGGCAAAAACACCAACACTCCCTACACACACACACACACACCCCTCCCTTCCGCCCTCCCTCTCTCTCTCCTCCCTGTCTTAGGACCCCAAGAAACTAAGACCGACGAGACAAATTTACTGTCTCTTTCTCGTTACGGAAAAGAAGCTTGGAGGATCCGCTGGTTACTAAATGGAAGACGAAAACAAAAACAAAAACGACGCGTACAATGCGATGTACACGGCACGTTTCTCGCCTCCAGCCAACCAGCAACTTCATAAAAGTTAGAGCGTTTCCATCCCGTCGCGCTCAGCTGCGGGAAGGCCAGGCTTTCACCCGCCGCTCGCGTCCCCGCCCGGCCCGCGGCCGCCCGTCCGCCGCCGCGCTTCTGCCCGCCCGGCAGGCCCCGCCGCCCTCCACGGCCGACCTGGCGCAACGGCCTGTGCAGCCACAACCTCCGGACCGTTCCAGACGAAGCGAAAAGCAGCAAAAGCTCCAGCGCGATCGACGGCCGCATCGCGGCGCCGTCCGCCTCCGCGCCCAAAGCCCACCGCCCACCGCCCACCGCCCACCGACACCGCCCCGCGCTCCCGCAGCGCCCGCACCCGTCGCTCTGGCCCAGCCTGACCCGCCCTGGCGTGCCCCGGGGCTAGTCGCGGCAGCTCCGTCCGAGGAGGGGAGGCCAAGGACAAGGCGAACATCTCCCGCGGAAAGGCCAGCCACCGGCAACTCCTCACCTGCGTCCATCTTTCCTGTCCGGCCGCCGACTGACCCGAGCGGCGTCGCTCCGACGGGTCCGCAGCGCGACGCGGCGACGGGACGCCGCGGGGGCCAATCGGGGCGCGGGCGCAGGCGGCGAAGACGATACGGCTCGCGAGCGGAAATACGCGGGAGCCGCCATTTTGGCGTACGGCCGGGCCGACGCGAGCCCCGGGGAGCCCCGCGGGTGGCGTGAGGACGTGTCGCGGGACGATGGCTCGCTCTGCTCCCCGACGGGACACTGCGTGCCATGGGTGGCGCTTCCTCCTCTTAGAGGACCCGGGAGCAGTTGTGGAGGCGGTAGAGGCGGGTTGGTTCCCCGTCCGAGCAGCCATCTTGCAGTACGGACGTGCCCAGCGCGCCCATGTCGCCGTACGGAGTTGCCCAGCCCGGGCAACTCCCCCGCCCGCCTTTCCGCCTGCCGGCCGACGCTGCGAGGGTCCGGTTGCGCCCCGCTGGTCCCGAAGACGCCCGAGCCCGCGGCGGGAGAGGGCGCGGGCGGGGGCGGGACCGCGACGGGCGCTGCGCCGCCATCTTGCCGTACGGCGCGGACGCCGCGGGCCGGCCCACGTCCCGAGCCGTGTCGCCGCCGCGCTCCCTCCCTCGGGGCGGTCCGCGGGCGGGCGGGCGGCGAGGGCCGGGGCCTGGCGGCGCGGCTGGGCCGAGGCCCGAGATGGTGATCTGCTGTGCGGCCGTGAACTGCTCCAACCGGCAGGGCAAGGGCGAGAAGCGCGCCGTCTCCTTCCACAGGTACGCGGGCCCCGGGCCGCCACGCCCCCGCCCCGGCCCCACGGGGAAACTGAGGCCGCGCGGCCGGCCCGGGCGCGGGGGCCGGGGGGCGCGGGGCCTCGGCGGCCGGGGCGCGGGGCAGCGGGCGCGGGCGCTGTGTGACCTTGGCCCGGCCGCCGTCTCTGGGCCGGGTTCGGGCAGCGCGGCCGCCCCCACCCCGGCCGCCCGGGTCCGCCCTGCGCGCGATGGATCCGGCCGGCGCCGGGGCTGCGGACGCCGCACGTTCTAGAAGGTGGTCCGGGGCCGCGACTGCTGCCTCTCCCGCCCGCGGGCGGCCGGCCTCGGTGTCTGCGGGCAGGAGCGGCGGGCAGAGGCGACCTGCGCCTCCCTGGCTGGCAGCCCCCGGGAGCGCTTTCCGGGACGGGGCCCCGAGGGCAGGACGCGGGTCCGCTCTGAGCCTGCGGGGCGGCCGGCCGGGACCGCGTCCTTCCGCGCGGCGGGAGAGCCTGGCCCGGGGCTCCCGGCCCCTTCCCACGTGCGCCCCTGTGGCAGGGCCCAAAGCCCCCGAAGGCCTCGTGGGTTCAGCCTATTTCAGTGAGATGTATGCGGATTACACGCGGGCGGCACCAGAACGGGGAACAGACTTTAAAAACCACTCTGCAGATGTGGCTTTTTTATGTTTCGTGGTGTTAAGTTTTGAAGACGGGAATGGCACGTGTTGTTTACAGTGTTAATTGAAAGTTCACGGTGTTTCGCTGTACCTCTGCAATCATTACAATGTATCAGAAGAATTAGTAACGTTAGATTGCTTCACAAGCAGCCAGCACGCTTTCTTGACAATTTCTTTCAGAGCTTGTGTCCTAGAAGTTTTGTTACTGTGCTTGAAAAGGAGGCGACGTGTTGCAACGGTCTAGCCTGGTATAGGAAAAAGGGCATTGAAATTGGGGGTGAGGGGCCTATCTTTGGTGTTGGCCTCACAAAGCATTCAGAAAGGAGGTTAGAAGGTCCTGTTGCTTAGTATGCCCCAGTTCATCCTGTTAGGATTTGTCCTGGGACACACTGGCCCAGGTAGAGCAAATAGCAGTTAGAACTGACCACTCCACCCCTTATGTGCACATTCGGGCCGTTTTGTTTATTTATTTATTTCATTTTATTTATTTTTTTTTAAGATGGGGTCTGTCTCTGTCACCCAGGCTGGAGTGCAGTGGTGCGATCTTGGCTCACCACAACCTCCACCTTCTAGGGTCAAGCGATTCCCCTGCTTCAGCCTCTCAAGTAGCTGGGATTACAAGCACGTGCCACCATGGTCTAATTTTTTGTATTTTTAGTAGAGACAGGGTATCACCATATTGGTCTTGAACTTATGACCTCAAGTGATCTGCCCACCTCAGCCTCGCAGTAGTAGTGCTGGGATTACAGGCGTGAGCCACCGTGCCCGGCCAGGCCTGTTTTCTTAAACACAGAAATTGCCTTAGTGAAGAAATAGTTATGAAAATCTTTATTAGGTAATAGAGAAGAAATGACTAAGTATCCTATTCAGTATCCTCCAGCGCTGCTTGTTTTTCTCCCCACATTTTAAATTATGGTATAATACACATCACATGAAATTTACCGTCCAAACTCTTTTTGGAGACAGTCCCATTCTGTCACCCAGACTGGAGTGCATTGGTGTGATCAGCCTCCTGGACCCAAGCGAAACTCCCACCTCAGCCTCCAGAGTAGCTGGGATCACAGGCATGCGCTGCAGCTGCCAGCCTTTCGTTACCCTTCTTCAGGGCATGGTCCATGGCCATCAATACGTTCACGTTGTTGTGCAGCCATCATCACCATCCAGCTCCAGAATTATTTTTATTTTGTAAAGCCAAATCTCTGCACCTGTTAAACACTCCCCAGTCCTCCTCTCCTTACGTTCTGGCAACCCCCATTTTCCTGTCTCTATGAATTTGATTAAGTTTTTTTTTTTTTTTTTTTTTTGAGACACTGTGTCACTGTGTCACTCAGGCTGCAGTGCAGTGGCACGATCTCAGCTGGCTTCAAACTCTGACTCCTGGGCTCAACTGATTCTCCTGCCTCAGCATCCTGAGTAGCTAGGAGTAGCGTGCCACCTCGCCTGGATAGTTTTTGTATTTTTAGTAGAGACAGGGCTTCACCATGTTGGCCAGGCTGGTCTCGAACTCCTGACCTCAGGTGATCCACCCACTTCAGCCTCCCAAAGAGATGGGATTACAGATTTGAGCCACTGCGCCTGGCCACAACTGGCTTATCTCATTCAGTGTATTGTCCTCAGGGTTCACCTGGGTTGGTTGAGTTTTTTGAGGGGAGAGGACAGGGTCTCTCTCTGTTGCCCAGCCTGGGGAGCAGTGGTGCAATCCTAGGTCACTGTAACTTCGAATTCCTGGACTCAAAGAATTCTCAAGCCTCAGTCTCCCCAGTAGCTAGAACTGCAGGTGAGCACCACTGTGCCCTGCCCCGGGGCTTACTGCAGGTGAGCACCACTGTGCCCTGCCCTGGGCTCCCGACTTTTATAAGGAGCATTTTTACTCCTGGCAGTGGACATGCAGCAGGAGCACAGAACCGCAGCTCTGGAGACTTCTGGAGGGCTCCACATTCTCAGCTGCTTGCGCACAGCCAGGGCTGCCTCTGCGCTGTCCTGACCTCTCAACGCCCACATCTCTGTGGAAGCTGGCCCTGGCTTTAGCACCCTAAGTCTTACCTTCCAGGCAGGTCACGGGGTTGGTTAGCAGTCAGCTTCTAGGGGCTATTTCCTGCTGTCCTGAGGCCATCGTAGCCCTGTCTCTAAGCATCCCATGTCCCGATAGGGCATTTACCACAGCCTGGGGAGGAGTTAGTTACCTTCATTCCCATCTGCCATACAGACCACAAGCTCCTTAAGGCTAGACAGTGGGTCTTTCAGATTTCGACTCCAGTAATTTGCAGGTAGATGTTCCTTAAATCTTTTTGAAGTCGTTTTTTCTTTTTTTAAAAAATTTTAATCATTTTTTTTTTTCCATGAGGTCCAATCAGCATTGAAGTATTTTTTTTAAATGGATGAAATCATTACAGCTTTGGGTGTTTGTGAAAATCCTTGTTTTGCTTTTACAGTTGATCATTTTAAAGGGAGACATTTAATTATTTCTCATTTCTTTGTCGTTTGTCCCGTAGGTTCCCCCTAAAGGACTCAAAACGTCTAATCCAATGGTTAAAAGCTGTTCAGAGGGATAACTGGACTCCCACTAAGTATTCATTTCTCTGTAGTGAGCATTTCACCAAAGACAGCTTCTCCAAGAGGCTGGAGGACCAGCACCGCCTGCTGAAGCCCACGGCTGTGCCGTCCATCTTCCACCTGACCGAGAAGAAGAGAGGGGCTGGAGGCCATGGCCGCAGCCGGAGAAGAGATGCCAGCAAGGCCGCAGGGGGCGTGAGGGGACACTCGACTGCTGCCACTGGCCGAGGAGCTGCGGGCTGGTCACCATCCTCCAGCGGAAACCCGATGGCCAAGCCGGAGTCCCGTAGGTTGAAGCGAGCTGCTCTGCAGGGCGAAGCCGCACCCCGGGCGGCCCGGGAGGCCGCCAGCCAGGAGCAGGCCCAGCAAGCCCTGGAACGAACTCCAGGAGACGGACGGGCCACCGCGGTGGCAGGCGGCCAGGGAAAAGCAGAAGTATCTGCCACAGATGCTGGCAAGGAGAGCCCCACCTCCTCCGTCGAAGGGGGTGTGGCAGATAAGAGTGGCATTTCCGTGGAGGACTTCACGCCCCCAGGATCTGGTGCGTGCAAATTTATCGGCTCGCTTCATTCATACAGTTTCTCCTCCAAGCACGCCCGAGAAAGGCCGTCTGTGCCCCGAGAGCCCGTTGACCGCAAGAGGCCGAAGAGAGATGTGGAGCCGAGCTGCAGTGGGAGCGGCTTGGGGCCCGACAAGGGCCTGGCCCAGAGTCCCCCCGGCTCGTCACTCACCGCGACACCGCAGAAGCCTTCCCAGAGCCCCTCCGCCCCTCCTGCCGACGTCACCCCGAAGCCAGCCACGGAAGCCGTGCAGAGCCAGCACAGCGACGCCAGCCCCATGTCCATCAACGAGGTCATCCTGTCGGCGTCGGGGGCCTGCAAGCTCATCGACTCACTGCACTCCTACTGCTTCTCCTCCCGGCAGAACAAGAGCCAGGTGTGCTGCCTGCGGGAGCAGGTGGAGAAGAAGAACGGGGAGCTGAAGAGCCTGCGGCAGAGGGTCAGCCGCTCCGACAGCCAGGTGCGGAAGCTCCAGGAGAAGCTGGACGAGCTGCGGAGAGTGAGCGTCCCCTACCCGAGTGGCCTGCTGTCGCCCAGCCGCGGTCAGTACCAGAGCCTCTTGTTCTGTGCTCCCTTGCCACTAGGAGGGGCTTTGTCTGCAAGGTGGCCACGTCCCCTGAGCATTTCTGGGGGGTCTCGAGCTCCCTGCGCTCTCAGGAGGAAGTGCTGGTCGTAGCTGTACCTCGTGGACGAGGGAACCCAGGTCAGAAAGCAGGCCTCACTGCAGCCGCTCCCGTGAGGCGTGTGTGTGCGCAGGGGTGTGGCCTGTAAAGGGGGCAGGCAGCGTGTGTTAGCGGGGAGCACTGGAACGCCTCCGCACAAGTGCACAGGGAAAGGTGGCTTCTGTTTCACACCTTAACGTGACAGAAATTCCCGAAGAGTTAGGGGCTAAGTGAAGAATGAGAGTAAACTGTTAAAAGAAGCAAATAGCAGAAACTATTAAAATCATGAGGAAGTTCTTTCCGTTTACGTTCTGATGAATATTCTTGAAGTTAAATCATCATGAACATTAACAATTATTTTAGCATCTATTCAATTAAAACATCTATTGAGGCCAGGCTTGGTGGCTCACACCTGTAATCCCGGCACTTTAGGAGGCTGAGGTGGGCAGATCACTTGAGGTCAGCAGTTTGAGACCAGCCCGGCCAATATGGCGAAACCCCATCTCTACTAAAAACATACAAAAATGAGCTGGGTAGGGTGGTGCATGCCTGTAATCCCAGTTACTGGGGAGGCTGAGGTGGGTGGGAGGCTTGAACCTGGGAGGCAGAGGTTGCTGGGAGCCAAGATTGTGCCACTTCACTCTGGCCTGGGCAACAGGAAGACTCTGTCTCAAAAAAAAAAAAAAAAAAAAAGCCATACACATGTATCGAAGTACAGTCCATTCTTAACCGGCTGTGGTGGCGCGTGCCTGTAGTCCCAGCTACGTGGGAGGCGAGGGCAGGAGAACAGCTTGACCCGGGAGGTGGAGGTTGTGGTACTGCCCTCCCGCGCGAGTGACAGAGCATGACTCCGTCTCAAAAAAAAAAAAAAAGAAATACAATCTCTGTTGGAAAAATTTAAACTGCGGAAATACAGACTAAAAAGTGGTAAAAATTTTCATTTCTTCCACATCTCCCAAGTTTTATTTCTTGTTGCTATTAAAAACTTGGTGTGTGAGGCAGGCACAGTGGCTCATGCCTATAATCCCAGCACTTTGGGGAGGCTGAAGAGGGAAGATGACTTGAGTCAGGAGTTCAAATCAGCCTGAACAACGTAGGGAGACCCCATCTCTATAAATAATTTTAAAATTAGCCGGTATCGTGGTGCATGCCTGTGGTCTTAACTGCTTGGAAGACAAGCAGAAGGATAGCTTGAGCCTGGGAGGTCTGCAGTGAGCTGTGATCGCACTACTGCACTCCAGCCCAGGTGACAGTGAGACCCCGTCTCAAAATGAAAGGGTTCCTTTGTAATCTTTATATGTTTATTAGCTCTATTTCTGTTCCCCGCCCCCCTCCATTTTACTGTTAAGTACTTCTTAAAATTGGTTTCTAGATGTTGTTTACATATGGTGGTTGGTTTCCTTTGCCTGTTGTGTACATAGGAAAACCATTTTCCTACCTCATTGTTGATTTCATCTGGATCAGTGTTTGTCAGTAAGTATATGATAGTGAGACAAGGTTGCAGGGCTTCCTGGATCCCCAGGGCAACAGCCACTAGTATGACCAAAAAGCCCGTCACATACATTTCTGGACGCATCCTGGGGAGGAGCGTGCCACTGAATACCGCGCATCTAGATTTTCAGATCAAATCTAGATTTTTGGATTTTCAGGTTGAAATCGTATACTATTTTTCTCTTGGAATTTTACTTTTTTAGACATCATCTCACTCTTTTGCCGAGGCTGCAGTGCAGTGGTGACATCTCAGCTCACTGCAACCTCTGCCTCCCAGGTTGAAGCACTTCTGCCTGAGTCTCCAGACTAGCTGGGACTACCAGCACTCGCCACCACACCTGACTACCTTTTGTCTTTTTAGCAGAGACGGGCTTTCCACTACCATGTTGGCGACAGCGGGAGTCACTGTACCAGGCCTTCTCTCGGAATTTTGGAGCTGTTTGTAGTTATCAGAGCTGATGTTGCTTTTCTCCTCTCTGTTCCTCTTGGTTAAACTTCCTGAAGTTTGTCGCCATTACATGTTTTTCCGAACAGCCAGCCTTTCCTGTCTATGAGTTGTTTATGCTCATTAATCCTCACATCTTTTCACTTTCTTGGGTTTTTCCTTCTGGTTCTGGTTCCTGGCGTGTTCCTTAACCTGACAACGGAGACTGTGGCTCTTATGTTCCTTGGCGACGCGCCATGGACCTGCCTCTCTGTGCTCTTGTTGCTGTTCATTTCTGAGTCATTTGTAATTCCAGCCTTGATGCCCCCTTTAACCCTGTGGTTATTTAAAAGAGTGTCGACAGATTTTTAAATGCACACAGATTGGGGGAGGGGAGCTAATTTTTTGTAGTTGTTTAAAAACTTGACTGCATTAAGGTGTAATGGTAAGGTCTCTGAAGGAGTCCTGCTTTTTGGAATCCTTTGAGACCTCACTGTGGCCAGCACGGTCCCTTTTTGTGAATGTTGCAGTGTGGCCTGAGAAGGATGTGTCCTCACCACTCCTTGGTTACACTGTTATCACCCGCAGCGGGCACTTGCTTACTTCTCTTGGTCAGCAGACCAGACTGACTCCTAGCTGCTGGTCAGGCCCTCAGTCCGCTGGTGTCTGAGAAGGGTAAGGTCGGCCTCCCGCTGTGCTGCCAGAGGTGCCCATTCCTGCTCGGACGCCCAGGTTTTGCTTTTCACCTCAAGGCCATGCTGTTCATGCATAAATTTTCCTGTTACCCGCACGAGAAACCCCTTTTTGTCCCGTTTAAAGTCTTATTTCTTCATCTCCTTATTTGCAACCTTTTCAATGTTTTATGGTTATATTGTTACTCAATTTAAAAGTCGTTTTAGGCCGGGCGCGGTGGCTCAAGCCTGTAATCCCAGCACTTTGGGAGGCCGAGGCGGGTGGATCACTAGGTCAAGAGATCGAGACCATCGTGGTCAACATGGTGAAACGCCGCCTCTACTAAAAAAAATACAAAACATTAGCTGGGCGTGGTGGCCCGTGCCTGTAATCCCAGCTACTCAGGAGGCTGAGGCAGGAGAATTGCCTGAACCCAGGAGGCGGAGGTTGCGGTGAGCCGAGATCGCGCCATTGCACTCCAGCCTGGGTAACCAGAGCGAAACTCTGTCTCAAAAAAAAAAATAAAGTTGTCTTATAGTCATTTACAGTTGTGATTATTGATAAGCGGGAATTTGGGCCTATTTATTATTTAATTTGTTAGGCTTTCTCACCGTTTTCTTACTATTATTCTAGTGGGTATGTTTCCATTTTTTCTTTTCTTTTTTTTTTAGAGACAGGGCTTTGCTCTGTCACCCAAGCTGGAGTGCAGTGGTACTATCACAGCTCATTGCAGCCTTGACCTCCTCCTGGGCTCAAGTGATCCTCCCGTTTCAGCCTCCCGAGTAGCTGGGTCTGCAGGCACATACTACCACATCTGGCTAATTTTTAAAATTTGTGTAGCAACGGGGTCTTACTATGTTGCCCTGGCTGGTCTTGAACCCTTAGCTTCAAGTGATCCTCCCGTCTCAGCCTCCCAAAGCTCTGGGTTTATCATTGTGAGCCGCTAGCCCATCTTTCAGTTTTAGAAACAGACATGCAGCCCCTCTTTGTGTAACCGTTGAGCGCTGATGGGTCCTGTGTGCTACGCTCCCTCGGTGGAGGCTGTATATACCATCCTAGTTCCAGGTGGTTCTTACTTCTCCCCGTCAAGCAACCATAATTACTAGATTTAAGTATACATTTTACTGGTTACTTTATTTACTGTTATTTATTGCATCCAAGTTTCCCTTCTTTCTGGCAGTATTTAATGACCTTTTTTTTTGAGACAATCTCAGACTGGAGTGCAGTGGCATGACCGGCTTGCTGTAGCCATAACCCCCTGGGCTCAAGTGATCCTCCCACCTGAGTCTCCCGAGTAGCTGGAACTACAGGCGTGTGCCGCCATGCCCGGCTAATCTTTTGTATTTTTTTGAAGAGATGCCATGTTGCCCAGGTGAGCCACCGCACCCGGCCTTGACTTTTCTAAAAAAAAAATTCATACTCCAATATAATTTTGAGGCGGGTGCTCGTGATTGTTGTGGCAGTCCCAGGGTAGATGGCAATGGCTGAGACTTTAGGGAGGGCGTGGCAGTGGTGGTGATGCTGGAGGACTGGCTCGATTCGAGGGGTTGAGAAGCAAAAGAGCAGCAGGCTAGCGACAGGGATTGAGCCTGAGCACCTCAGGTGTCACATGGGAGAGGCTGGGGGAGGACAGGAGAGAAGGGTGAGGATCAGAGTGTGAGTGCTCTTGGGTGCCGAGGCCAGTCCCAGCCTCCCGGAGTTGGGCAGGTGAGTATGGAGGTGGGGGGTGCAGAGGTGTTCGAAGCCTTGGGGTTGAGTGTGGTTCTAGGCTGGGCTTCTGTGCCCTGGCCCGGGAGCAGGCCTTGGCTGTGAGAGGGGCAGCCGAGGCAGGTACAGGGGAAGGTCAAGGGGTGGTGTCGGAAAGAAGAGCACCCTGCTGTGCTGGGTGCTGCTCTGACCAGAAGGGAGAGAAGGGGGCTGGGCGCCCCCTGGGGGTAGTGGAGAGAAGTGGGGGCTAGACCCCCACCCGCACCCCCTGCCCCGTAATGGAGAGAGGGGGACTAGACACACTCTCTGTGTGATAGAGAGAAGGGGGCCAGACATGCCCCCAGGGTTGTTGGTGACTGGAATCCCACTGGAGAGGCCGGTGGAGCCCGGTGGAGAGGGGGCCAGTGATGAGGGGTCAGGGCCAGGTTTGGCCGTGCAGGGGAGCGGGGCAAGCAGACCGGAGCCAGAGGGAGTGTGCTCCAGGGAGAGTGTGTCAGTGCGGAGGGCTGTGCCGTGGGGAGGGCTGTGTGGGGCTGTGCGGGGTTTGGCCCTGGAGAGCAGGGACAAGCGCAGGCACTGCCCTGTGTGCCCTGTGTCCTTGTGCCCCTCGAAAGGTGAGGCCAGGCCACGCTGGCCGGGCATGCGGGGAGGGCGCAGGGGTGTCGGGAGCGCGGGTGTGGTGGGGAGAGGATGCCCTCCCCCGGGTTGCAGTCTGCCTCGCAGCCGCCTGCGGCCGTGGGTCTGCGCTCTGTGTTCTCGCTGCCCGTGTGGGTTTGTTCTTCAGTGACAGACTCTTTTGGTCGTTCTTCAGAGTTTATATAGAAAAGGCTACACACGTGTCACACGTGTCTATTCAGCTCGTCGTCTTTAGCCGGTGTCTAGTTTTGGGCAGATTCCCCAGACTGAAGGATCCGGCCCGTGGGCTTCAGAGGTTGGTCCAAGCTACCCTCCAGAGGCGGTACCCGCTAGCGCTCTGTGGACCGAGCTGCTCTTCTCCGCCAGCAGCGATGCCTTGAGGGCCCGTGTTTGCGTTTCTATGAACCACAGGTTCGCTGTCTTGCTTGCCAACTGAGTAATAAATGTTCTTGGTATAGTAAGGATACTAATCCCTGTTAAGTATTATTCACCTGTTTCCTAGGTTCAGTAATTTGACACTTGCTTCAAAAACGTTTTCTTTTCGTTCCTTTATAAATTCATCATCTACATGTAATTCTTGAAATCTGGATTTTCAAAATCCAAGTTCGGCTGGGTGCGGTGGCTCACTCCTGTAATCCCAGCATTTTGGGAGGCCAAGTTGGGTGGGTCGTGAGGTCAGGAGTTCAAGACCAGCCTGGCCAAGATGGTGGGTGTGGTGGCAGGCGCCTATAATCCCAACTACTGGATAGGTTGAGACAGGAGAATCGCATAAACAGGGTGGGCAGAGGTTGCAGTGAGCTGAGATTGCACCACTGCACTCCACCCTGGGCGACAGAGTGAGACTCTGTCTCAAAAAAAAAAAAAAAGTACAACGCAAGTGAACCTTAATGTAAGCTGTAGACCCTGTTTGTAACAACATATGAGTATTGCTTCATAACTTGAGATACACAACCACACTAAGCAAGATGTGAATTATAGGGGAGCAGGGCAGGGGGTGAGAGGCAGAGGAATCCTCTGTACCATCTGCTGGACTTTTCTGTTCTAAAAACAATCTGTCAGTAAATAATACATGGAAGCTGGAGAGTTGGGAGAAGTTCAGACAAAGCAGGGATGCCAGAAGAGTGATAAATGGTAAAACTAGGGACAGGTGTGTGGATTTATGACACTATTCTGTTTAATTTGTAATGTTCAAGATTTTTCACAATCAAAGGTTTTTCAGAACTCCAGATTAGTGGCCAGATGCGGTGGCTCATGCCTGTGATTCCAGCACTTTGGGAGGCCTAGGTGGGCGGATCACAAGGTCAAGAGATTGAGACCATCCTGGCCAACATGGTGAAACCTTGTCTCTACTGAAAGTACAAAAATTAGCTGGGCGTGGTGGTGTGCACCTGTAGTCCCAACTACTCAGGAAACTGAGGCAGGAGAATCTCTTTAACCTGAGAGGCAGGGGTTGCAGTGAGCCGAGATCGTGCCACCATACTCAAGCCTGGAGAGAGAGTAAGACTCTGCCTCAAAAAAAAAAAAAAAAAAAGGCCGGGCACGGTGGCTCATGCCTGTAATCCCAGCACTTTGGGAGACCGAGGCGGGTGGATCACGAGGTCAAGAGATCGAGACCATCCTGGTCAACATGATGAAACCCCGTCTCTACTAAAAATACAAAAAATTAGCCGGGCATGGTGGCATGTGCCTGTAATCCCAGCCACTCAGGAGGCTGAGGCAGGAGAATTGCCTGAACCCAGGAGGCGGAGGTTGCAGTGAGCCGAGAGCGCGCCATTGCACTCCAGCCTGGGTAACAAGAGCGAAACTCCGTCTCAAAAAAAAAAAAAAAAAAAAAAAAAAAAAAAAAAATTCCGGGTTAGCTGGACACAATGGCTCACGTCTATAATCCCAACACTGGGAGGCTGAGGAGGGTGGATCACCTGAGGTCAAGAGTTTGAGACCCACCAGGCCAACAGGGTGAAGTCCTGTCTCTACTAAAATTACAAAAATCTAGCCAGGCCTGGTAACACGTGCCTGCCCAGCTACTCGGGAGGCTGAGACAGGAGGATCACTTGAACCGGGAGGTGGAGGTTGCAATGAGTTGAGATTGTGCCACTGCACCCCAGCCTGGGTGACAGAGTGAAACTCCGTCTCTCTCAAAACAAAATAAAGGTGTTAAGAGAGAATAGAAGGAATAACTGTTTTCCTTTTTATGATGTTAGCGCTAGGTGGTGTTTTTTTTTGTTTTTGAGACAGTCTTGCTTTGGCGCCAGGCGCCAGTCTGGAGTGCAGTGGTGCAATCTCAGCTCACTGCAATTCTGCCTCCCGGGTTCAAGCAGTTCTCCTGCCTCAGCCTTCCAAGTAGCTGGGACTACAGGCATGCCCCACCATGCCCAGCTAATTTTTGCATTTTAGTAGAGATGGGGTTTCACCATGTTGGCCAGGGTGGTCTCAATCTCTTGACCTCGTGATCCGCCTGCCTCGGCCTCCCAAAGTGCTGGGATGACAGGCGTGAGCCGCCGCGCCCGGCCCTAGCTCTGGTTTTTTTACACGTCCTTTATCAAGCTGATACAGTTCCCGTTTATTCCTGTTTCTGAGAGCTGTTATGAATGGGATGTTGGAATCTGTCAGATGATTTTTTTTTTTTTTAACCTGTTAATGTGATCCTGTGATTTATGGTCATATGATTTGCCTATTGATGTGACGGGTACTTTAATTGATTTTAGAGCACAGAGCCAGCCTTGCATACCTGGAGTGGATCCCAGTGGGTCATGGCATCTAATTCTTTTTATACTTTTTAAAAATTTAGTTGTTAAGGTTTTGTTAAAGATTTTTGCATCTGTGTTGATGAGAGATATTTGTCTGTAGTGTTTTTTTTTTTCTTTCTTTTTTTTTTTTTTTTTTGGAGACAGTGTCTCCCTTTGTCACCCAGGCTGGAGTGCATAGTGCAGAAGTGTGATCTCGGCTCATTGCTCTCTCAACCTCCTGGACTCAGGTGATCCTGCCTCAGCCACTCAAGTAGCTGGGACTATGGACATGTGCCATTACACCAGCTAGTTTTTTAAGTTTTTGTAGAGAGGGGTCCCAGCCTGCGGCCCAGGCTGATCTCAAACTCCTGGCCCCAAGTGATTCTCTCACCTTGGCCTCTGAAAATGTTGGGCTACAGGTTGAGCCACCACCCCCGGCCTGTAGTTTTCTTGTAGTGTGTGCGTGTTGGTATTACGGCCATGCTGGACATGCAGAATGAGTTAGGAATCATTTCCTCTGCTACTGTTTTCTGGTTTCATTTCTTTCTTGAACGCTTGGTAAAATCCACCAATGAAGCCAGCAGGGCTCGGTGCTTTCTGTTCTGGAAGGCTACTAATTATTCCGTTTCTTGAATAGCTGCTGTGACATAATAAAAACCGTATATTTGGTCTCTGCCCCAGAATATGGCACAGAGCGCCTAAGTCTCCCAAGCAACATGGTGCTCTGAGCAGCTTCTATTCTCAAGTCACTCTTTGCCCTCGTCCCTTGAAATGTTCGAGTGAAGTGATTCTTAGCGGGGGTGGGGGGCCGGGGGGTGGTTCCTAGATGTGGGCTGCTCATCAGAAAGACCCAGCCATAAACAGAAGCTGGGGACATTCAGCCCTACCTCCTCCCTCCTACAGGAAGGGGAATGGGGTGGAGTTAGTAATTGATCATGCCTTTGTAATTAAGTCTCCATGAAAACTTCACAACTACAGGATTTGGAGAGCTTCCAGGTTGGTGAACACATCCATGTGCTGGATGAGGTGGTGGTGTACCCCAACTCCACAGGGGCACATGCTCCTTGCCCAGGACCCTTCCAGACTGCTCCCTGTGAGCCCTGCCTCTGTATCTTTAAAAATATCCTTTGTAAGAAATTGGCATTAGTAAGTAAATGCTTCGTGTGGGTTCCGTTAGCCTCTCTAGCAGATTTTCAAATCCAGGGAAGGGGCTGTGGGAGTCCTGGATTTGTAGCCAGGTGGTACAGAGGCTGTGAGTAACCTGGGGCCCCCGTGCTTGCCATTGTCCTCAGAAGGGGGCAGTCTTGTGGGACTGAGCCCTGAACCTGTCGGATCCACACTAACTCCACTTCGTGCCAGAACTGAACTGACATGCAGGATACCCAGCTGGCATCAGAGCGTCAGTCGGTGTGGGAAAGACTGGTCACAGAAGTGTCCTGAATGCGTCTAGACGAAAAGTTTGCTTTTTTCCCTGTATTCAGTGTAAGCCTATTCGGATTATCAGTTTCACCTTGTGTGAGTTTTGGTGAATGTATCTTTCAGGGAATTGGTCTGTTTCATCTACGTTATTAAATTTGTGGTCATGGAAATGTTTAGAATATTTGTTTGTTAACCTTTTAAGGGGCATGGGATTAACAGTGATTCACCCCCTCCCCCCCTTTTTAAAAAATATATCAGTAATTTGTTTCTTCTCTTTATTTTTTTACCTTTTTTCTTTCTTGAAACAGGATCTCGCTCTGACACCCAGGCTGAAGGGCACTGGCGTGATTTTGGCTCACTACAGCCTCTGCCTTCTGGGCTCAGGTGATCCTCCCTCCGTAGCCTCCTAAGTAGCTGGGACTACAGACACATGCCACCATGTCCTGCTAATTTTTGTATTTTTTTAGAGAGAGGGTTTTGCCTTGTGGCCCATGCTGGTCTGGGACTCCTGGGCTCAAGCTGTCTGCTGCCTCAGTCTCCTAAAGTGCTGGGATTACAGGCATGAGCCACTGTGCTGGCCTCTCCCTTTACTTTTAATCTATGTCTTTGTATTCAAAGTGAGTTTCTCTTTTTTTTTGAAACAGAGTCTTGCTCTATCGCCAGGCTAGAGTGCTGTGGGTCGATCTCAGCTCACTGCAACCTCTGCCTCCCTGGTTCAAGCCCTGCCTCAGCCTCCCAAGTAGCTGGAATTACAGGCACACACTACCACATCCAGCTAATTTTTGTATTTTTAGTAGAGACGGGGTTTCACAATCTCCTGACCTAGTGATCTGCCCACCTCAGCCTCTCAAAGTGTAGGGATTACAGGTGTACGAGTGTGGGCCTGGCCTCAAACTGGGTTTCTTTCTTTTTTTTTTTTTTTTTTTTGAGATGGAGTCTCACTCTGTCGCCCAGGCTGGAGAGGCAGTGGCGCAGTGTGGACTCACCGCAGCCTCCGCCTCCCAGGTTCGAGTCACCCTCCTGTCTCAGCCCCCCGAGTAGCTGGGATTACAGGCACACACCACAGTGCCCAGCTAATTTCTTTTTTTTTGAGACGGAGTTTCGCTCTGGTTACCCAGGCTGGAGTGCAATGGCGCGATCTCGGCTCACCGCAACCTCCGCCTCCTGGGTTCAGGCAATTCTCCTGCCTCAGCCTCCTGAGTAGCTGGGATTACAGGCACACGCCACCATGCCCAGCTAATTTTTAGTATTTTTAGTAGAGGCGGGGTTTCACCGTGTTGACCAGGATGGTCTTGATCTCTTGACCTCGTGATCCACCCGCCTCGGCCTCCCAAAGTGCTGGGATTACAGGCTTGAGCCACCGTGCCCGGCAATGTGGTTTCTTGTAGTCAACGTATATTTGGAGCCAGGCGAGGTGGCTCACACTTGTAATCCCAGCTTTGGGAGGCAGAGGTGTGAGGATTGCTTTAGCCTAGGAGTTTGAGACCAGCCTGGGCAACACAGTGAGACCCCATCTCTCAAAAAAAAAAAAAAAAAAAAAAAAGCAAATTAGCTAGGCATGGTGGTACACACCTGTAGTCCCAGCTACACAGGAGGCTGTGGTGATAGGATCACTTGAGCCCAGGAGATTGAAGCTGCAGTGATCTGTGATTATGCCACTGCATTCTAGCCTGGGCAACAAAGCAAGACCCTATCTCAAAAAAAAAAAGAAAAAAAATGTCTTTTCCTATTAGATCAATAAAGAATAAGAAAAGGGCCCAGCTTGGTGGCTCATAGCTGTAATCCCAGCACTTTGGGAGGCCGAGGCAGGTGGATCATGAGTTCAAGAGATGGAGACCATCCTGGCCAACACAGTGAAACCCCATCTCTCCTAAACATACAAAAATTAGCTGGGCATGGTGGTGCGTGCCTGTAGTCTCAGCTACTCGGGAGGCTGAGGCAGGAGAATCGCTTGAACCCGGGAGGCGGAGGTTGCGATGAGCCGAGATCCTGGGATCACGCCACTGCACTCCAGCCTGGGTAACAAGAAGGAAACTCCATCTCAAAAAAAAAAAAAAACTGGGTTTGGTGGCTGGTGCTTGTAATCTCAGCTACTCGGGAGGCTGAGGCAGAGAATTGCTTGAACCTGGAAGGCAGAGACTGAAGTGAGCCACTGTACTCCAGTCTGGGGGAAGAAGTGAGACTCTGTCTCAGAAAAAAAAAAAAAGAATAAGAAAAGATTTCATTTTACTTTCACTATTCCTCTATTTCATTTTACTTTCACTATTCCTCTCTGATGCTTTCTCTTTTTTACATACATTTTGGTTTCTGATGTATACATATTTCTTCTCTGCAGAACTTCTAATATTTCTCATAGGGGAGATGTACTGGCAATGAATTCTCTCAGTTTTTATTTAAAGAAGTTTTTGTGTTTTTGTTTTTGTTTTGAGACAGAGTCTTGCTCCGTTGCCCAGGCTGGAGTGCAGTGGCGTGGTCATCTTGGCTCACTGCAGCCTCTGCCTCCGAGGCTCAAGTGATTCTCCTCCTCAGCCTCCCTAGTAGTTGGGACTACAGGTACCTGCCACTGCGCCCAGCTAATTTTTTTTTTTTTTTCCATTTGAGACGAAGTTTCGCTCTTGTTACCCAGGCTGGAGTGCAATGGCGCCATCTCGGCTCACCGCAACCTCCGCCTCCTGGGTTCAAGCAATTCTCCTGCCTCAGCCTCCCGAGTAGCTGGGATTACAGGCACGCGCCACCACGCCCAGCTAATTTTTTGTATTTTTAGTAGAGACGGGGTTTCACCATGTTGACCAGGATGGTCTCGATCTCTTGACCTCGTGATCCACCCACCTCGGCCTCCCAAAGTGCTGGGATTACAGGCTTGAGCCACCGCGCCCAGCCCAATTTTTGTATTTTTAGTAGAGACAGAGTTGTACCATGTTGGCTGGGCCGGTCTTGAATTCCTGACCTCAGGTGATCCACCTGCCTCGGCCTCCCAAAGCGCTGGGATTACTGGTGTTTGCAACCGTGCCTGGCCTAAATAAATCTTTATATTGAGTTTTCAGAGATTTTTTTCCTAAATCTTTTTTTCAGTGATTTAGGAAAAAAGTAAGTCTTTACTTCTCCTTTGCACTCAAAGAATAGTTTCACTGGATATAGAATTCTATGTTTTTTGGTTTTAGTTTTTTTTTGCTTGTGTGGTTTCTGACAGGTCTGCTGCAGTTTTTATTCTTTTTGCTCTACATGTAAGAATTTTTTTCCTCTTGCTTCTTTCAAGATTCTCTGTCTTTGGTTTTCTACAGTTTGAGTACGACGTGCCTGCGCGTAGATTCTTTGGTGTTTATCCTGATCGATGTTTTCTGAGCTTCCTGGATCTGTGGTTTGGTGTCGATAATTTTGGAAAACTCTCAACTATTATTAACTCAGATGTTTCTTCTACTCCTTTCTTTCCTCTCTTTCTGGCATTCCCGTTATGCTCATTCACACTTTTGTGACTGCCCCACAGTTCTCCAGCATTCTGATCTTTTTTCATTTTTGTCTCCGCACTTCGTTTGCGAAGTTTCTGTAGACGCATCTTCCGCTCAGTGATTCTTTCCCCAGCCGTGCCCACCCTGTTGAGGAGCCCTTAGAGTCTTCACTGCCGTCCGTGTTTCTGGTTTGCGGCATTTCCCTTTCTTCTTTTGTCCATCTCTCCTCTCACGCTGCCCGTGTTTTCCTGCCTCCTGACCCCTTTTCCATTAGAGGCCTTAGCATATTAATCATAGTTATTTTTTTATCATTATTTTGAGATGGAGTCTTGCTCTGTTGCCCACGCTGGAGGGCAGTGGTGCGATCTTGGCTCACTGCAGCCTCCGCCTCCCAGGCTCAAGCAGTTCTCCTGCCTCAGCCTCCCAAGTAGCCAGGATTACAGGTGCCCACCGCCACACCCAGCTAATTTTTGTATTTTTAGTAGAGATGGGGTTTCACCATGTTGGCCAGGCTGGTCTTGAACTCCTGACCTGAAGTCATCCACCCACCTCGTCCTCCTAAAGTGCTGGGATTACAGGCATGAGCCACCATGCCCAGCTAATTTTTATATTTTTTAGTAGAGATGGGGTTTCACCGTGTTGGCCAGTCTGGTCTTGAACTCCTGACCTTGTGATCTGCCATTCTTAGCCTCCCAAATTGCTGGGATTACAGGCGTGAGCTACCTCGCCCAGCCTTTTGTTTTGTTTTGTTTTGTTTTTTTGTATCTTTTGTCGAGATGGGGTTTCACCATGTTGGCCAGGAGGGTCTCGGTCTCCTGACCTCATGATCCGCCCCCGCCTTGGCCTCCCAAAGTGCTGGGATTACAGGCGTGAGTCACCACGCCTGGCCCTATATTTTATCTTTTATACCATAATTTTACTGTAACTTTTCTATGTTTAGATGTGTTTTAGACACACACACACTTAGCGCCGTGTTACAACTGCCTACAGTATTCAGTACACGCTGTGGTACATAGCCCAGGAGCACAGGGTCTGCCATGCGGCCCAGGCGTGCAGGACGCCATGCCCTCTAGGTTTGTGTACATGCACTCCAATGATGAAATTGCTCATGATGCATTTCTCAACGCATCCCCCACCAGTAAGTGCCACGTGACTGAAAGGTAAAGCAAGCGGGCCTTCACTGGAAGGCAGCTCCTCAGCCTGGCTGGTGGTTGGCCTGTGCTGAATCTCGGCGGTGGCTGGTTTCATCTCCCTGTTGTGGAGTTTCTGAGTGCCTTCCTCAGCCGGCACCCGGGCCTTTTGCGCTCCCACCCATGATGTCATGCTGCAGCCTGCAGAACTGCAGGGACGTGGGCTCCAGCCTGTGACTCTGTTTCAGCCCTTTAGTGGCCCATGTCCCTGAGCCGTGACATTCACAAGCGTTCTTCCCTTCCTCCTGCCCGAGTGGGTGAGACGGAAGCCTGGCGGGGCTGGGTGGTGAAATGCCTTTCCCCAGCCGAGGTGAGTTCCTGGTGAAGTCGGCCTCACTGCAGAGCAGACCTGTGCCTGGAGAATGCTCTGGGCTTATTTCAAGGTGGTCACCTCCCCCTCATCCCAGAGACATGAGGTGATTTCTATTTTTCTTGGCTTTTCATGGGGAGAATCTGGTGACATTCCTGGAGGTAAAGCCCATGAAAATGTCGGACCCCAGGAGATTCTCGCGCCTGCCATGTTCAGCCTCCAGCATTTAGTCCGAGTCCAGTTCCCACCGGCGCCGTCTCTACAGACCATAGATTCTGCCCCATGTGAGCTGATCTCGCTGTGATTGTCTGTGGCAGGAGCGGCGTCCGTGACTTCACTTCTTTATGGGTCCAAGAATAGGTGTTGATTTTCACTTCTTTCAGTGTTTTTTGGTAGTTGTTGTAAGGCCGTGGTGTGTGGCTCCAGGCTCTTTACATGTGAGAGTTGAAACCAGAGGCTCACTCCCCAACCATTGTTTTTGTTAGCTAGAATTTTCCATTGCTGGCATGTGGGAAAGCTACCCATTTTATCATCATATCAAATTCACTTGTAAATTCTAATAGTTCTTCACTTGAGACTTTTAGATTAACAAGATAATCAAACATAACATCTGCAAATTATTTGTACCCACTTTATGTCCTTTTTTTATTTTATAAAAGTACTTGCTGGGCGTGGTGGTATGTGCCTGTAGTCCCAGCTACTCGGGAGGCTGAGGCTGGAGGATCGCTTGAGCCCAGGAGTTCTGGGCATAGTGCGCTATGCCGATCGGGTGTCCACACCAAGTTTGGCATCAATATGGTGACCTCCCGGGAGTGGGGGACCACCAGGTTGCCTAAGGAGGGGTGAACTGGCCCAGGTCAGAAATGGAGCAGGTCAAAACTCCTGTGCTATAGTAATGGGATCAGTAATGGGATCGTGCCGGTGAATAGCCACCACACTCCAGCCTGGGCAACATAGCAAGACCCCGTCTCTAAAAAAATAATAATAATAAAAATAAATACTTGCTATATTTTTTCTCCACCTTGATTTCTGTTTTTCCCCTCTGCATGCAGCTCCTTCCATTTCATGGTTAATAAGTTGAGGGCATTGATGTCACTTTAAAACACCAGCTCCTCCCTACCTGGGACGGCCGGTGCCAGCCACGCAGTCAAGGCTGCCATGTGCCCTATTGTACTAAGCAGTAAGTGTCCCTTTCTGTGTGTGCCTTGCCAGGAAACACTGTGTCACTAATACAAAGAGATGTGAGGGTGGGAGCTCCAGGAAGGAGCTGTGCGTCCCCAGGTCCCAGTGGCGCATTTGCTCACTTCCTGTCCTGGGTTCCCGGCTGCTTGCCAGGAGACAGAACAGTCTCTGAGCCTCTACATCCAGGTGAAGAGGAGTGTTCGGCTAACCTCTAGGCAGCAGAAAAGGACATGCCGGGGGTGGCCAGAGGGACTGCTCTGGAGAGAAGGAGCCTTTAGGATGCCCCTGGCTCAGTGTGGTGTTGCCTCCCTCTGCTGTAGCTGGTAGAAGAGGCTCAGGGTAGAAGTCGCACTGCTCACTCCGCCCAGACCTCTTGCCAGTCCCTCTTTCTTAAAAGTCACCTGACCTCCAAATCTCCTTCCAGCTCTGAAATTGTGTGATCTAGGCTGTCACTGTCTTTCACTTTCTTCTGAGACATGATCTTTCATTGTGGAACTACAATTCCCAGAATGCAACCCTTGAGTTAGCATTTACTTCCTGCAGAGCCATTAACAGCCAGGTGCAAACATTTCCCGTCAATTGGCAGAAAACAACCTTGAGGAACCTTGAGGAGTGTCCGGAGTTTAGAAAACTTAGGGATGGGTAAGCCTGCTTTCAGTGTCTTGGGCCCAAAAATGAAAATTTAAATTTCCTGCAGGAAATTTAAATTTTTTGGGTGCATTTTGGTTGAGATTTTAATAAAAGAAAAATGAAATCGGAAGAGAAATGCATAGAAACGTCTGTCTGATTTATTTGAAGAGGTGGAAAGTGACAAATAGACTAAATCCTTTAAAATATTTTTTGTTCCATGTTTAAATTTATTTTTTCTAATGAAGTGTAATTTACAGAGAGTAAAATACAGTGATACTGCGGTCACAGTTTGATGAATTGTAATATACATCTAGGCTCATGTAACCTGGTGTTTGGATTCTAAAATTATCTTACTGGTCGTCCTTACCCCAACCCATGCTTCAGTGACCAGGGAGACAGTGGCTAGGGAGCTGCCACGTTCCCTGGAGCCCGAAGAGGTAGAAGGTGCAAGGGGAGCCACCCCAGGAGCAGGCGAACCTGGCAAGGTGCGGCGGAGCCAGGAGGAGGCCCCTGCTGCTTGTTTACTGCCCGACCCGTTGTCCTTGTCCATTAAACTCTATTAAGAGTCAGCAAATGACAGCCAGCTGGGAGGGCTGTGGGACCGGAAGCGTTTCTCAGCCATCGGACGCTCCCTTCGGAGGCCGGTTTGCAGCCTCTGCCTCCATCCAGTTGCTCAGCCGTGTGTGCTCCTTCCTTTCCAGTCAGGAAGGAAGTTACTTTTTCTACTCAAAAGGGTTTCTTCTGAAGAGCCAGCTTAGAACTCTCCAGTCTTTTTAAAAATGAATTGCCACCTAAGTGCTGCATCCCCTCCTGTTCCCAGGCGTCGTGCAGGCCCCGCGCAGCAGAAGCAGCAGCTACCTGCAGGGTGGCTCCTCTCCAGGGAGCTGCTTGCTTCCCTGACCTGGCTTGCACACAGCACAGTCCCCTCAGAAGCTCACTCCTAGCGCTCAGCAGCCTCTCCCCACCTGCCCTGACAGGGACACCCTCCCCCTGCTCAGGCGCCGCTGCTCACCAGCTTGGTCGTGGGCCTCTCTGGTCCTGACGCTCAGGCTCGCCCTTGGCTCTCGGCTCTCGGCTCTCGTACGCCTGCACCCGCCGTTCTCACTGGGTGGCAGATTCCCAGCCAGGTTCCCTTTCAGGCTGCCGGTGATGCCAGCTGCTGGCCGTCTCCACCCCACCTGTCCCTCTCATCTCACTCTCATTTCCATCTCCCTTGGGCTAGTCTTCTAGGCAGGTTGAGGGAGAAAGCCTGGGCTACATCCCCCCTTCTACATAAAAGGCGCTGGCCCATCCAGGCCCACCTGGGGGGGACAGATGGTCCAGTTCAACTTCACCAGACTTCAAATAAGCCCAGTTCTTCCAAGGAGCCAGCTGTCTTTGCCAGCCCCCTGACCGAGTTCTCCCAGGTGTCTTATGGCAGGGGCTGTGGGCTGCTCCAGCTGCAGGACTGGGGCAGAGTGTGTCTCCATGGGCACCCTCCCTGCTGCTGGGCCAGTGGGGCCGGGCCGGTGTCAGGGACTGGTTCCCCGAGGGACACAAAACCTACTCAGAAACATGGCTGAAGCAGTGGAGGATGTGTCAGGAGCCGTGGGTTTAGGGCACAGGGTGTGCTGGGTGGCCGCCAGTGGCCTCCTCACTCCTACTGGGAGAGGGGAGGGATGGAGAGGCGGGAGGCGGGAGGCACCGGGTGAGGCACTGTGTGTGGCTCCAGCCCTCTCTGGCCCTCTGCACCTGCCGCAAGGTAGGCAGCTCACACCAGAGATGTCATTTGTTTCCATTTGAACAGATGTTTAGAAGTCGGGATATTTTAGCCCAAAATTAGCTTCTGTCTTTTCTTGAAATATCAGATCTGCAGTAGGGGCCTCAACTAGGGTGGCAGCAGACCCTGGGGCCAGGAGCCAAGGCCCTGAGCTGTGAGGCCACCCCCACTCCCCGCCACAACCCCTGCTCTGAGGCCGCCCAGAACCCTCTGCTGCAGTAACATAGTAAACACTCTAGGGATAAAATGCTTTTAGTTTTTTTTAGTTTTCTGCTCTTTGAAATACTAGTTTGTTTGGAGAGGTTTTTCTTTATAGCATTTTTATTGAGGTGTAATCTGCGTAAGTGAAACACAGGCTCCTCGGTGTTTCCGTGGTGAGTTTCGGCAGGTGGAGGCGCCTGTGCAGCGGTCCACCTGCACGTCCGCCACACCCGCGTCCTGCGGCCCGGGTTCCCCTTTGCACTCCCTGCCAGGCCCCTCCCATCACTGTTCAGATCCCCCCACCCTCCATCCATTTTGCCTGGTCTTGAACTTCATGTAAGTGAAATCATAGAATATATACATTTCCGTCTGGCTTCTTTCTTGTAGCACGATGTTTTCGAGGGACACCTGGTTTGTTTTCTTTCTTTTTTTTTTCTTTTTTTTGCAAGAGCAGTATTCATAGGTTAAACAAATAGCAAGTGTACAGCCTTGGCTCCCCAAACTCCGCAGTCTCGGTGCAGAAAGATCATCTTCCAGCAGTCAGCACAGACCCAGGTCAAAGGATGTGACATCAACAGTTTCTGGTTTCAGAACAGGTTCTACTACTGTCAAATGAACCCCCATACTTCCTCAAAGGCTGTGGTAAGTTTTGCACAGGTGAGGGCAGCAGAAAGAGGATAGTTGCTGATAGACACCATCTTCTCTGTATACTCCACACTGACCTTACCATGGGCAAAGGCCCCCACCACAAAAACAACAGGATCACTGCTGGGCACTAGCTCACGCACATCACTGACAACCGGGATGGAAAAAGAAGTGCCAGCTTTCATACATCCAATGGGAAAGTGAGCTGATACTGGATTCTTAATTACCTTCAAAAGCTTCTGGGGCCCATCAGCGGCTCGAACACTGAGCTTGTGTGAAAGCTGAACCATGAGGCCACAAAAGTGGTCAAAGGTTCTGGGAATTCGGGTCTGGGGGTTCACTTCAATCAGAACATTCTTCTGTGTGTGGATATAAACCTGCAGCAAGCCAGCTCGGTTCAGGGGACTATCCATCAGCGTCAGCAAGCTCTGGTGGGCTATGTCTGGCTGCACTTCCCCGGGGTCCCGTCCATTCTTCAACAATATAGACTTGTGAGTGTCACAGTTGAGTAGCCCATATGTCTTCCCTACCTTGACTGTCTCCAGACTGGCCCCTTCCAGCACCACAATAAGCCTACGGCCTCCGATCTTGTTTCCTGCCCTGACTCGGGGCCGCTTGGGGGCCACAGCATCCCAGTCCTTAGCTGCTCCCCACCGCTTCGTTCACGAGGCTTGAATCCACCACTGGGCGTGGCCATCTTGCAACCAGACCGGAAGTTGCACTCTTGTTTTCATTTCTAGTCTCACTGCGTTGTTACCAGACAGTAGACTTTCTGCTTCCTGGAACTCACAGGCTTTCTGTGACCATTTAGAAGGCCAGTTTGCATGACTGTTCCAGAGGAACTTGAAGAAGGTATTCCCTGGTTTTAAGCTGCAGACTTCAACATGTATCAGTCAGAACTACCTTATTAATATTACTTGGGAATTTGGCTTTGTGTTCATTCAGACTTAGAGATGAGTTGAGATTTCATTTAGTTTCTTTCTCTCGACATCTTGGTGTTTTGTGAATGTTGCTGTGCTTGGTGCACGAGGGTTCCTCGTGGTTACGGCTTCATTGCGCATTCTGCGCTTAATTCGGAAGAGCTATTCTTTGTATAGTTCTGTGCATTTTACGTGATGGTCAGATCGGGAAGCCTGCTTTCTTTTTGCTTATTGCCCAACTTTCTGGAGTGTCTCTGAATCTCTGAATTGCTTTATTTTAGGTGCATCTCGCATTTACAGCGAAAGAGTTTAGGGTCTTACTTTGTGGGTTTTTTGTTTATTTTTGAGACGGTGTCTCCCTTTGTCGCTCAGGCTGGAATGTACTGGCACAATCTCGGCTCATTGCAACCTCTGCCTCCCAGGTTCAAGCGACTCTCCTGCCTCAGCCTCCTGAGTAGCTGGGATTACAAGCGTGCACCACCAGGCCCAGCTACTTTTTGTATTTTTAGTAGAGATGGGGTTTCATCACATTGGCCAGGGTGGTCTTAATATCTTGACCTCATAATCTGCCTCCCTTGGCCTCCTGAGGTGCTGGGTTACAGGCGTAAGCCACCATGGCCCGGCCAGGATGTCGTTCTTAATTGCCTAGACTGGAACGCAGTGATGTGATCTTGGCTCACTGCAGCCTCAACCTCCCAGACGCAAGTGATTCTCTGACCTCACCCTCCCAAGTAGCTAGGACTACAGAACACACCACCATCCCTGGCTAATTTTTTGTATTTATAATAGTAATGGGATTTCACTATGTTGCCCATGCTGGTCTCGAACTTCTGGACTCAAGCAATCCACCCACCTCGGCCTCTCAAAGTGCTGGGACTATAGGCATGAGCCACCATGCCCAGCCCTGAAAAAAATTCTTCGTATGTGAGTTCAAGCATTTTTAGTCTTGGTTTTGTCATCTTATTTTATTTATGCTTGTGTGTTTTTATTTTGTTTTGTTTCTGAGACAGTCTCACTCTGTCACCCAGGTTGGAGTGTGGCGATGCTATCTTGGCTTATCATGACCTCTCCCTCGCAGGCCCACGCCATCCTTCCACCTCCGCCTCCAGAGGAGCTGGGACCACAGGCGTGCAACACCGTGCCCAGCCAAGTCTTTGCAGTTCTGATAGAGATGGGTTTCGCTATGTTGCCTGAGCTGGTGTTGAACTCCTGAACTCAGGCGGTCCACCCTCTTCGGCCTCGCAGTGTTGGGGTTACAGGTGTGAGCCCTGTGACTGGCCTAGTTTTTAAAATAAAATCTTCCCCTACTACTTGATTTGTAAGCTTCTGTGATGTCAGCTGTCAAGGACAAGACCAGTGAGGAGTTCTGTCCCTTCAAGGATCCTGTGAGTTGAGTGTCATGCCTGTACAACCAGCCATCCACCACTTATAACCAGGCTTTTTTTGGTTTGTTTCTGTAACTGCTTTTTTTTTTTTTTTTTTTGAGACAAAGTCTCGCTCTGTCGCCCAGGCTGGAGTGCAGTGGCGCAACTTCAGCTCACTGCAACCTCCTCCTGGGTTCAAGCGATTCTCGTGCCTCAGCCTCCCGAGTAGCTGGGATTACAGGTGCCCACCACCACACCCGGCTAATCTTCGTATTTTAGTAGAGACGGGGTTTCACTATGTTGGCCAGGCTGGTCTCAGATTTCTGACATCAGGTGATCCACTCACCTCAGCCTCCCAAAATGCTGGGATTACAGGTGTGAGCCACCATGCCCTGCCTGTGGTTTTTCGTTTTTGTTTTTTTTCCTGAGTGCATTCAGTATTTACAGATATTTCTTTTCGCATCATTTCCCCGTTGTCTCCCAATGACTACTTTCTGCTAGTAATGTCCTCCTGGAGAAGACGTAGAAACAAAGCTCCCTGAGTGTTGAGTGTCGAAAACTCCGTTCCACCGTCTAGAAGGTCTAGAGGGCGAGTCTTTTATGTAGTTTAATATTTTCTAATAGCTACATTAAAAAGGTAAAAAAGAAATAGGTAAAATTGATTTTAATACTATATTTTATTTAACCTGATATCTAAAAATTATTTCAACATGTAACTACTGATAATTTAAGAATATGGAATTATTTGAAGACTTTTTGGACTGAGTTTTCAGAATCTAGTTTGTGTCTCGCACTCACCGCATGTCAGTGACCCAGCTCCCGCGCCTGTGGTCCGTAAGGACAGTGTGGCCAGCGATCGCACCCATACCCTCACCTGCCCTCCTCATGTGCCTTCTGCGTGAGGGTCTAGCGTGTTCTGCCGTAGAATGCTGCTCTGGAGAAACACTAACCCACGTGCTGTCTCTCTAGATGTGCGCGTTCTGTACCTCTCAGATACGTGCAGTTGCATAAGATGTGCTCTTTCAAGTCTGGCTGCTTTCATGTGGCGTGTTTTCAAAGGTCATCTGAATTGCAGCTTATATTAGGACTTCATTTGTATGGCCAAATAACATTTCATTGACTGGATACACTGCAGTTTGTATGTTTACTCATTGGTTGGTGGACACCTGGGTTGTTGCCACTTTGAGACTGCTGGGAATGGTGCTGCTGTAAACATTCATGTGCCGCGTCTTGTGGGGACAGGTATTTTATTTCTCCTGGGTACGCATGTCCCCAGAAGTGGCAGTCCGGGGCCCCTGCTCCACGCTTAACCTCCCACGCAGATGCCAGAGCGCCTTCCACCAGGAGTGTGCCCTGCGTCCTTTCTAACTTTGCTAACTTTGTTTCCGTTTCTCTTTCTTGTATCTTATTTTAACTTCTCTTGAGTCTGGCCTCTATGTTCAACTGTGTTTCCCAGTGTCTGTTTCTCCTCATGCTCCTTCCAGTCTCCACTTCATTTGGGTGGCAGCTTGATTTTTTTATTCTTTTACTTTCCCGACTTCTGCCAGGACACTTCACCTGCTTCTCTTTCCTTGCCTTTTCTCTCTGGAGTTCTTGCATTTTTAGTTAGTGGTCTTTCTTCATGGAGCTTCATTCAGCTACTTGGGAGGCTGAGGCGGGAGAATCACTTGGCCCTGGTGGTCAAGGCCACAGTGAACTGTATTCACGCCGCTGTGCTTCCAGCCTGGTGACAGAGCAAGGCCCTGCCTCTTCATTTTGTTTTGCAGTTTGCCTCACTGCTCATGTTCAGCTTGCTGTATGGTCACCTTTTGTCCCTCTCTGAACTCAGGCAGGGTCCTACGGTCCATTGCTAGAGAAGCAGAAGGTCTTCAGGGCAGCACCTTTATTTTTTTTTGTTTCTTTATTTTTGAGAGTCTTACTCTGTTGCCCAGGCTGGAGTGCAGTTGTGCTATCTCAGCTCACTGCAACCTCCGCCTCCCGGGTTCAAGCGATTCTCCTCTCTCAGCCTTCTGAGTAGCTGGGACTATAGGCGCCTGCCACCATGCCCAGCTAATTTTTTGTATTTTTTTTTTTTTTTTTTTTTGAGACGGAGTTTCGCTCTTGTTACCCAGGCTGGAGTGCAATGGCGCGATCTCGGCTCACTGCAACCTCCGCCTCCTGGGTTCAGGCAATTCTCCTGCCTCAGCCTCCTGAGTAGCTGGGATTACAGGCACATGCCACCACGCCCAGCTAATTTTTTGTATTTTTAGTAGAGACGGGGTTTCACCATGTTGACCAGGATGGTCTAGATCTCTCGACCTCGTGATCCGCCCGCCTCGGCCTCCCAAAGTGCTGGGATTACAAGCTTGAGCCACCGCGCCCGGCCAATTTTTTGTATTTTTTAGTAGTGATGAAGTTTCACCATGTTGGCCAGGCTGGTCTCCACCTCCTGACCTCAGATGATCCACCCTCCTCAGCCTCCCCGAGTGCTGGGATTACAGGTGTGAGCCACTGCGCTTGGCTGGTAGCACCCCTTTCTTTCGGAGTGGTGCATTACTTCTCGATCGTGGCCGGTCGTAGTCCTGCGTAGAGGTTGGCCTGGCTCTTTGGCACCTGGGCGAACACATGGCGTCCCTTGGGCCTTCTGTTTGCAGGAGCTCCCTGTTGGGGTAGGGAGCAGAGGAGCCTCCAGGCCTCCCGGCTCCTCTGCCCCAGGCCTCTGAGCCTGGCCAGGCCCTGAGGCCTCTCCCCAGGTGCCAGACTCCAGCTCCCAGAGGCCCCTCCTTGTCAGTGAGGCACTAACCCGCGCTTCTCACAGCATTCGTGTGTGTTTTGGTGGCTGTGGGTTGTATCTGTTAACTGTTTTCCCAGAAAATGAAGTTCAGGGAAAAGGTATTTTATTTTTTTTCAAGACAGTGCCTCGCTCTGTCACCCAGGCTGAAGTGCAGTGGAGCAATCTCGGCTGAAGGCAACCTCCACCTCCCGGGTTTGTGATTCTCCTTCCTCGCCTCCCAAGTAGCTGGGATTACAGGCACGCGCCACCACACCTGGCTGATTTTTGTATTTTTGGCAGAGACGGTGTTTCACCATGTTGGTTGCGAACCCCTGACCCTGTGATCTGCCCACCTTGGCCTTCCGAAGTGCTGGATTACAGGTGTGAGCCATCGCCCCTGGCCCACTTTGTTTTTTTAATTCTTGGAAGGGAAATAATAATGCTGTGACTTACCTCAGGGTCCTCCTTGGAGACCCCCGGAGAGGTTTTGAGGGAAGAAAGAGTACGGTCCCTGTCTCTGTCTGTCTCCCCGTCCCGTCTCTCGGTGTCCCCGGCGCTGTCCCTCTTTCTAGGGCCTCCGCAGGAGACTCCACAGTGGGGGGAAGGGGGAGAAGGCGGAGGGTGCCGGTGAGAGGCGTCTGCCAAGTAGATGAGGGGCCTGGAGGAGACCCCAGCCGGGGAAGCAGGAGTTGGGAGGGCGGGGGTCCGCGGGCCGAGGGGTGCGGTTGCCGTGGTCTGTGGAGGGGCTGCTGGAGGTCCTGAGTGAGCCCTGAGGCCTCCCAGGTGAGGTGGCAGCAAGTGAGCGCACCCCTGCTCCCCCAGGAGGGCCAGAGAGGGCGGCGCTGCGGGCCTGGGGGGCTGCGCTTCCGGGCAGGACTGCGGGGTCCCCCCGGCCCGATGGGGAGCGTGAAGGCCATGCCCCTTGGCCGCCTCCTCGGGACCGGGGCGCTGCCGCCGGCCATACCGGGGACTGGGGGTGAGCGCTGCGCCCCCGCTGCGGCAGCTCAGAACCCGGACCGGGATCGCTGCCGAGCCAGGCCGCCTGCGCTCCCCGCGCACAGGGTGCGGCCTCCACAGGGTTGGCTCCCGCGGATCCACCGGATCCGCCCAGTCGCTGGGGGTGCGCTCTGTCCAGGCCACAGAGCCGGCCCGAAAGCATGAGGTTTGCAAAGATGTTTCTTTCTTTTTTGGGAGGTCGGGGAGACGGAGTCTCTCTGTGTCGCCCAGGCTGGAGGGCGCCTCGTGCCAGTGCCGAGCTAAAGTCCACCAAACTGAAGGTTCTCCCAGGCTGTTGCTGGCTGAGAGATCATGGGGTGTGCTGAGTCCGTCTTCGGACTTGGGCTCCCAGGTGACTGAGTTTTGCTGTTAGAAAATCAGCACGCTAGGCCTTGCGCGGTGGCTCTCGCCTGTAATCCCAGCACTTTGGGAGGCCGAGGCGGGCGATCACCAGGTCAGGAGATGGAGACCATCCTGGCCAACGTGGTGAAAGACCGTCTCTACTAAATACAAAAAATTATAATCCCAGCTACTTGAGAGGCTGAGGCAGGGAAATCACTGGAACGTGGGAGGCAGAGCTTGCAGTGAACGGAGGTCGTGCCACTGCACTCAAGACTGGTGACAGACCCACACTCCATCTCAGAAGGAGAGAGAGAAAATCAGCAAGCTTCACACCTCCCAGGGTCCTTCTCATCTTCCTTTTCCCCATTGATGGTAACTTATCTTCTCAGTTGCTCAGTCCAGAAACCTCAGTTACCTTCTTTTCTTTCATGTTTTACATCCAGACCATCAGCAAATCCTGGTGGCTCTGCCTTCAAGATAGATCCAGAATCCAGGCTCTTTCCACTGCCTCCACCACGGCCACTGGCCCAGGTCACCCTCCTTTGCCACCAGGGTTTTTGCTATTGCTCTACCTGGCTTCCCGTGGTTGTGACCAGAGATCTCGTCCCTCCCACTCAGGCCTCTGTCTGCTCAAGTCCAGGCCAGGGCCCCCCTGAGGGGCGAGGATCTCCTTCCCCAGCCACTGGCCTCCTGTTCCTCTCCAGCAAGGCCAGGTTTGCGCACCCAGGACCTCTGTCTGCTCTTCTCCAGGTCCCTTGCCTGGTCTCTGCACACTTCTCCGGGGGGCTGTCCTTGTCCCTTTTGGGTAGGTTTTCAGAGTGTCTCCTTTTCTGGCCCGTCTCCTAATGCACATTGAATTCTGCACACTCACTCCTTTCTTGTGTATTGTCCATCTGCCCTCACTGGGATATGTACTCTGCAGGAATGTGTGACTGTCCCGTTAGCTTCTTCCTAGAAGAGCGTCCAGCGTGTTGGATGATGAATGATGGGTCAGCTGTGATGGATCACAAGCCTAGTTCTAGAGACCACTCATTGGATTCTGAAGCTTCTCTTCCTTATCTCCATGAAAGACTGCACCAAAAAATCTTGATTTAAAAATTCTCTTATTGTCAGTTAGGAAATGTTAACAAAGTCCAAATATTCCTGTCGCCACCTTCCCACTTTTTACAGGGTGTTTAAAAAGGAAATACTGATAAAACTTTTTTGGCCAGGTGTGGTAGCTCACACCTGTAACTCCAGCACTTTGGGAGGCTGAGACGGGTGGATCACAAGGTCGGGAGATTGAGACCATCCTGGCCAACATGGTGAAACTGTGTCTCTACTAAAAATACAAAAATTAGCCAGGCATGGTGGCGTGTGCCTATAGTCCCAGCTACTCAGGAGCTTGAGGCAGGAGAATTGCTTGAACCCAGGAGGCGGAGGCTGCAGTGAGCCAAGACTGTTACACTGCACTTCAGCCTGGGTGACAGCAAGACTCTGTCTCAAAAAAAAAAAACAGGCCGGGCGCGGTGGCTCAGCTTGTAATCCCAGCACTTTGGGAGGCCGAGGCGGGTGGATCACGAGGTCGAGAGATCGAGACCATCCTGGTCAACATAGTGAAACCCCGTCTCTACTAAAAATACAAAAAATTAGCTGGGCATGGTGGCGCGTGCCTGTAATCCCAGCTACTCAGGAGGCTGAGGCAGGAGAATTGCCTGAGCCCAGGAGGCGGAGGTTGCGGTGAGCCGAGATCGCGCCATTGCACTCCAGCCTGGGTAACGAGAGTGAAACTCCGTCTCAAAAAACAAAACAAAACAAAAAAACAAAAAAACTTTTTTTTTTTTTTTTTTTTTAAAAGAAATACTGAAAGACCTCAGGCCAGTCTGGAAAAGGAACAGACTTTCTCCCACTCTCCAGCTTCAGGCCACGCACGTTTGTCCTGTGCAGCCAGCAGGCAGGAGTCGTCATTCCCCGCTCTCCAGCCACGGTTCTCATCTGGGCTGCAGGGTGCAGCCACTGGATCAAGCTACCTGTACGGCCTCCTCAGTTCTCAGCTTTCTGAGATGTGTGGTCTTCACTCTCAGAGCCTTTGCTTTCCTTTCCTGATATTCTTTTCCCAGACTACTTGGAATTTATAGTCCAAGGTTGTGTAATTTCAGAAGCTCAGCTGGTTCCAAGAACTCCTGTCCCCATCAGTCCATCTTCTGCTGTGCGGGCCTGGAGGAGAAGCTGAGGGTCAGTCCCGTGTGCGGCTGGTCTCTGTGCTTGGCATCTTTGGGCTCCGTAGATGAGGCTTGTGTGGCCAAAGAGCAGCTGGCTGCGTCTCTTCCTGCTGCTTCTCCCGGGTGTCAGTGTCCATTACATTGATTGAAGCCCTTAGACCTGCCGAAAGGCAGGCTTGGGAAGCAGGTCTTTGGGACTGCCTCTGGGGACAGCCCTCCTCTTCCAGCGCCCTTGGTTGGTAGCACATGGTGGGACTTTCCCGTGGTCCCTGCACAGGTGTCCCTTAGAAAGTGGGAAAGAGCAGGGCCGGTGCATCCAGCCAGGGCAAGGGTCACATGAGCAAATCCTGAAAAGCTGCTCGGGAGCACCCAGTCCTTGCTGAGCGGGGCAGGAAGCAGTGGTCCCTTTGGGGTTGCCAGCACAACAGCCAACCCAAACACCACTCCCTGCTTTCCTGTCACTGCACCCCCACCTCTGAGTTCCAAGCCCGTGGCATCATCCCTCACACTTAGTGGGATGAGAGGCTGAACCCCCGACAGGTGGCCTTCTGGCTGCTGTGAAGCCCTGCCCCTTCTCAGGGAAGTGGGGTCAGCAGTTCCCGTTCAGGCCCTGCCTACCCCTGGCTCCTCACGCTCTGCTTGCTCCGAGACCCTCCATCCCGTTTTCATTTTCTCTCTCCCGCTCTTTATCTCCTCCACACACCCCTCACGCCAGGGCATCATGCCTCCCGCTCGAGCTGTCTTCTGCCTTGCTGTGAGGCACAAGACCTTTGGCTTTGCTGGCACCCCGCCAGGCCCCCTCTTGGTTCCCGTGTTTCTGCAGGAACTGCAGAGGCTTCTGAAGCTGGATCTTGCAATATGACGTTTGCCAGCTGCTTGTCCATTTTCTCCCCCTCTTGACAGGTTCCTCCAGGATTAGCTGTGGCTACCAGAGGCAAGTGCCGATATGGAACGGGCATTCTGCTTAAAGCTCAGCAAGGCATTGTTGGAGGGAGACCACTGATGGTCTCATTCTTTTATCCTCAGAGCCCCCCAAGATGAACCCGGTGGTGGAGCCGCTGTCCTGGATGCTGGGCACCTGGCTGTCTGACCCTCCCGGAGCCGGGACCTACCCTACACTGCAGCCCTTCCAGTACCTGGAGGAGGTGCACATCTCGCATGTGGGCCAGCCCATGCTGAACTTCTCGTAAGTCGTCTCCCTCCACCCACTCTGCTTGACTCGTGGGCTGCCTGGGTCTCTGAAAATAGTTTCAGATTGATCAAAGACAGACAAGGGCCAGGGGGAAGGTGTAAAAGGAACTTGTCCATCTATTTCAGAAAGGCATCCTCTTGCCTGAGTGTGCAGCTGAGGCACAGAGTTGGTAAAAATGGTACTTGCTAGTTCTGTTCTGTTTTTTGACATATTAGGCCTGACCACCAAATTACAGGCTTGTTAGTCCAAACATAAAAACAAATCATGTACTTAATTTATGTATCAAGATCAATCACCCTGGCCAGTGCAGTAGCTCACACCTGTTATCCCAGCACTTTGGAGGCCAAGTCAGGAGGATTGCTTGAGCTCAGGAGTTTAAGGCCAGCCTGGGCAACATAGTGAGACCTTGTCTCTACTGAAAAATAAATAAATAACTAATTAGCCAGGCATGGTGATACATGCCTGTAGTCCCAGCTACTCAAGAAACTGAGGTGGGAGGATTCCTTGAACCCAGGGAGGGCCACAGCTACAGTGAGCTGTGATCATACCACTGTACTCCAACCTGGGTGATAGTTAGACCCTGTCTCAAAAAAAAAGAAAAGAAAAAATTAGTCACTCAATGTTACCGAAAATAAGAGTGCACAGCTGTATTTCACACTTAACCCTGAGCTATTTGAGGTCACAAGGAAGCTGTTAGTATATGGTTCTCATATTCTTACCATATAATAAAGCAAAAGTCCCTTGAGGTCTCCCAGCCCCCTTCCCACCACCTCCGCCCCACATTTGGAGAAATTGCCTGCTTTTAAGGAGATAGCAGTGTAGGCCTCTGAAGTAGAGGAGAGCCACCAGCGATGGGGAGTGATGGAACTATCTGTATTTTTTAATTATACAAGTAATACACAGGTTTTTTTTAAGTTTAGACAGAGCATAAAATAAGAAGCAAACTCTTCCTTCCCCAGTCTCCGTTACACAATTATGTGTTAACAATCTTACTAAACCAACTTGGTACTATTTGTATAACGCCTGGCAGTTTCGGAACTGGGCTGAGTATCTGGCTCTCGGACCCCCAGCTCTGAGACCCTCTGTCCCCTTTTAGAAGATGTCGTTGTTTTAAAAAATATTTCATACTTTTTTATATTATTCTCGATTGAATGGATGAGGTCAAAGTAATGTATCTGCACATAAACCAAAAGGTGAGAATTCTGGATAATACAAAATAACCTAGAACAATTTAAAGCAGTCTTTTTTTTTTTTTTTTTTTTTTTTTGAGACGGAGTTTCGCTCTTGTTACCCAGGCTAGAATGGCACGATCTCGGCTCACCGCAACCTCTGCCTCCTGGGTTCAGGCAATTCTCCTGCCTCAGCCTCCTGAGTAGCTGGGATTACAGGCACACGCCACCACGCCCAGCTAATTTTTTGTATTTTTAGTAGAGACGGGGTTTCACCATGTTGACCAGGATGGTCTCGATCTCTTGACCTCGTGATCCACCCGCCTCGGCCTCCCAAAGTGCTGGGATTACAGGCTTGAGCCACCGCACCCAGCCTAAAGCAGTCTTTTTTAAACGACAGATTATGACCCACTAGAAGGTCAGAAAGTCAATTTTGTGACCAGCATTCGAAGAAAAATGAACCAGAGTAGAAAATATGTTTCAGTAAATGTGCTGGTATGTGTGTTTGTGTGGGTGCCCTAGAATATGGTATAAATGTATTTCTTTGTCAGGGTTATGTTAGCGTGTGCCATTTTATAAGGTGTAGCAGCATCACTAGCCCAGCAGGAGTTCATCTTGGCCAGGCGCGGTGGCTCATGCCTGTAATCCCAGCAGTTTGGGAGGCCGTGGCGGGTGGGTCACTTGAACCCAGGAGTTCAAGACCAGCCTGGGCAACACAGTGAGACCCTGCCTTTAAAATATATATGGATGGAGTTTCGCTCTTGTTACCCAGGCTGGAGTGCAATGGCGCGATCTCGGCTCACTGCAACCTCCGCCTCCTGGGTTCAGGCAATTCTCCTGCCTCAGCCTCCTGAGTAGCTGGGACTACAGGCACGTGCCACCATGCCCAGCTCATTTTTTTTTTTTTTTTGTATTTTTAGTAGAAACGGGGTTTCACAAACATTTTGACCAGGATGGTCTCGATCTCTCAACCTCGTGATCCACCCACCTCAGCCTCCCAAAGTGCTGGGATTATATGCTTGAGCCACCGCGCCTGGCTAAAAAAAATATTTTTTAGATTAGCTGGGCATGGTAATCCCAGCTACTCAGAAGGTTGAGGCAGGAGAATCGCTTGAACTCAGGGGGCGGAGGTTGCAGTGAGCTGTGATCATACCACTGCACTCTAGCCTGGGCAACAGAGGGAGACTCCATCTCAAAAAAAATTTTTTCTAAATAATAAGTTTATCTTGGCTGGGTGTGGTGGCTCACACCTGAAATCCCAGCACTTTGGGAGGCTGAAGCAGGCGGATCACTAGAAGTTAGGAGTTCGAGACCAGGCTGGCCGATGTGATAAAATTGTGTCTCTACTAAAAAGAATACAAAAATACAAGAATTAGCCCGGCGTGGTGGTGCATGCCTGTAATCCCAGCTGCTCGGGAGGCTGCGGCAGGAGAATTCACGTGAACCCAAGAAGTGGAGGTTGCAGTGAGCTTCAGACCACACCACTGCACAGCAGCCAGGGTGACAGAGTAAAAAAAAAATAGTTTGTCTCCAAGAATCATAGGGGGGATCCCCTGTAGCAACTCACAGGGTGGGTGAAATGATAAATGAGGCTTTTTGTTTGGTTGGTTGGTGTTTTTGTTTTTATTTTTGTAGAAACGGGGTCTGTGTTGCCTAGCCGTCTCAAATTCCTGGGCTCAAGAAATCTACCTGACTGGGCCTCGGGAAGTGCTGAGATTACAGACCTGAGTCACCCCGTCAGCAAGTTGTTTTTAATAATAGCCGTGGGTTTTTACCCTCAGTTCAAGAAGCAGGTGCCTGTCTTTTCTGTCGAGAATTTGCACTAACGATGACGGGTGATAAGAAACCGTAATGTGACTCAGCACCTGTTCTGTTTCTTACTGTAGGAATTGATTAGATTCTTACACAAGAACATAGCTCAAAAGAGAAAGGTTGTGTTAAGGTGAGGTTTGCTGTGGGGAATGCTTAGGGCTGACACAGAGGCCTAGGCTAACGGGCCTAGGGCAAGGATATGCCCTGTGGTGATGAAGAACCAGTTCCCTCTTGAGGAGTCGAGGGTCAGCAGGGAAGACAGGCACAGCCAAAACGAGCAAGGTGGTGAAAGGGGCGGGCAGGCATGTGGGCATGGCTGGAGCGGGAGCAGCCGCCTGGACAGTCCTGGCGACCACGAGCCCACGCCATCTCGGAGGTCAGTGCTGGGCTTCCCATCCCCAACTTCCCGTCCAGATTCAACTCCTTCCACCCGGACACACGCAAGCCGATGCACAGAGAGTGTGGCTTCATCCGCCTCAAGCCCGACACCAACAAGGTGGCTTTCGTCAGCGCCCAAAACACAGGTGAGGCCCGGCCTGCGGGGTTGGGGTGCCGGCCATGGGAGGCCGCTGCCTGCATCCTAAGCAGGGGCGCAGGGAGCCCAGGTGTGATCCTGCTTGGGCATGTGCTGCTGGGGCCCAGGGGCTGACCCTGAGTGTTGAGAGCAGTCGTGAGAGCCTGCGGGGCCGTCTGTGTAGCTGCGGGGGCCTCGTGCACACACGCTGTGTGCATGCAGCCCCAACCAGGAGGCCTGTTTGTCCAATGCTGCATCTGCAGAAATGGCCATCAGCTATGTGTGTTCATTAGGAATCACTGAAAACAGGCCGGGCATAGTGGCTCACGCCTGTAATCCCAGCACTTTGGAAGGCCGAGGCAGGCGGATCACTTGAGATCCTGACTTCAAGACCAGCCTGGCCAACATGGTGAAACCCCATCTCTACTGAAAATACAAAAATTAGCCACACGTGGTGGTGCACGCCTGTAATCCCCGCTACTCGGGAGGCTGAGGCAGGAGAATCACTTGAACCTGGGAGGCAGAGGTTGCAGTGAGCAGAGATAGTGCCACTGCACTCCAGCCCGGGCAACAGAGTGAGGCTTCATCTCAAAAAAGAAAAACCAGCCTGCATGGCTCTAGATGAGCGTTTCTTCCTGGATGTCCATCCCCACCTTCCACTCCTGCCGCTGCATGTGCTGGGAGGGGGTTCTGCTACCCCTTTTGGTAGGTGGAGGTGGGAGGGCTGGGACCCAGGGCACTTCTGGAGAGGGTGATCTTCCATGGAGCACCTGCCTGTGCTGTGAGGAGAGCCGTGGCTTTCCCTCTGTGTCCACAGGGTGAAGTGGGAGAGCCGTGGCTTTCCCTCTGTGTCCACAGGGTGAAGTGGGAGAGCCGTGGCTTTCCCTCTGTGTCCACAGGGTGAAGCGGGAGGAGGAGAAATGCCGTTGCCGCCATGGCTGCAGAGCTGGGGTCTCCCACAGAGTCCTGGCTCGCAGCCGAGGAGAGCCAAGGCTGCCGGGTGAGCTGACCGCCCTTCCCTTGCAGGTGTGGTGGAGGTGGAGGAGGGTGAGGTGAACGGGCAGGAGCTGTGCATCGCATCCCACTCCATCGCCAGGATCTCCTTCGCCAAGGAGCCCCACGTGGAACAGGTGAGCCCCGCGCAGCGCCGCCCCCAGCGCCCTCCTGTCTGTGTTAGCAGGGGCTGTGGAGTCGGCCGCTTCCTCTCCGTGAGGCAGCGCGTGTCTTGTCACTCCGTCTCACAGGCCTGCCTTCTCCATCTCACTCTTTTCCCTTCTCGGCCAGTCCCTGGGGGGACGTTCCCTGAGGTCATTGCCCACTCCTCAGCTGCTGGGCAGTTCCATTGTTTCCAGGTTTTTGCTTGTCACAAACATCCTTTTGCATTTGAGTTGTCCACATCCTCAGATATATCCATGTCTGTTGATAAATTTTTCCCAGTTAAATTGCTGGACCAAAGGACACGTACATTTTAAATTTGATACTACACACTGTTTGATTGTATTTCTTCATGATTATCCTCCCACTATCCCTGCATGAGAGCAGCCGGGTCCCCACACCTTAACAGCTTGGAATCTCTTCAGAATTTTGGTCCTTTCAAATCTGAGAAATAAAAGATGAACTCTCACTCATGTTTTGAACCAACTTAGAAGCGAGAGGGCTCATTCCCCGTGCTCGCCGGCCGTTTGTGCTTCTCGTTCAAAGTCTTTGCCTGTTTATCTATGGATTGTCCTTTTTTTTAAAGGATTTGTGGGGCTTTTCTGTATTCCGTGGCTGTTCATCTGCTGCCTGCTTTATTTGTGACACGCATTTCCCTGGTCTGTGGCCTGGCGGATGGCGGGTTCTGCCCCGCAGGTGCTCAGCTTTCCTGTCGTTGCCTCTGGGCTGTTTCCTTTACAACATCTGGATTTCGATTCTTGCTAAGCAAGCTGTTGTCCACGCCACAGTGACAAAAATATTCTTTCATTTTCTTGTATTCTTATAGCTTTCCTTTTTACATGAACATTTAGACCTTTAAATCTCTCTCAAATTGTTTTTCGAGTGATGCAGCCTATAATTCTGACTCTTCCAGATGAGTGACACAGAGGTGTCAACACCATTCATTGAATTCCATCCTGACCCCACAGATCTGGAGAGTCATACGTGTGTTAGGCCACATCCACAGAAGTATAGGGGTCCGTCTCCTTTTTTTCTTTTTTTTTTTTTGAGAAGTAGTCTCCTTCTGCTGCCCAGGTTGGAGGGCAGTAGCATGATCTTGGCTCACTGCAGACTCCACCTCTAGGGTTCAAGTGATTCTCCTGCCTCAGTCTTTCGAATGGCTGGGATTACAGGCGCATGCCACCACACCTGGCTGTTTTGTATTTTTAGTAGAGATGGGGCTTTGCCATGTTAGCCAGGCTGGTTACAAACTCCTGACCTCAGGTGATCTGCCTGCCCCAGCCTCCCAGAGTGCTGGGATTGCAGGTGTGAGGGGCTGTGCCCGGCCTTGTTTCTGCGTCTTGTCTGCTTGTCCACTTCTTTACCAGTGACACACTCTTTAGCTCTCACAGCTGTATATTACATGCTCATGTCTAAGGGAAAGTTTCCCACATTTTTTTCTCCAAATTTTCTTGGTCAATAAGCATTTCCTCTTCTAGATGAACTTTTGAATAAACATCTCAAAGCCTATAAAATGTACATCAAGACTTCATTCAATACATGAATGAATTTGGGGAGAATAGACATCTTTTCATGGAGAGCAAAATGCAGCAGCATGATAGTATATTATGGTGACTTTAGGTCGTGTTTTGTGTATTTTAGCATATAGAAAAGCTTTATTTCTTTATAGTTTTAGTCATATAGGCCTTGTACATTTCATGTTAGGGTAAATGCAAATCCTTTATCATTTTTGTTGCTTTTACATAGAATTTTTTCCGTTCCATCTTCAAATTGATTACTGATGGTTGTATAGACAATTTCTGATTTCTCTGTGTTGAACTGGGCCACTTGCATAACTTTCGGCCAGCCAGGATCTTAAGGTACAGCACGGATAGAACAGGCATGAGCGTTCGTCACGTGCTTGTCCCTGACTCTAGTGGAAATGCTTCTGTGTTTAACCACCTGTAAGATACTCACTGTAGATTACTTACTGGTAGATAAGGTAGCCGGGACTATAGGCGTGCGACACCACGCCCAGCTAATTTTTGTATTTTTACTAGAGATGGGGTTTCACCACGTTGGCCAGGTTGGTCTCAAACTCCTGACCTCAAGTGATCCACCCGTCTTGGCTTCCCAAAGTGGTGGGATTACAGGTGGGAGCCACCACTCCCGGCCTTTTTTTTTTTTTTTTTTGAGACAGAGGCTCACTCTTTGTTGCCCAGGCTGGAGGGCAGTGGTGTGATCTTGGCTTACCACAACCTCTGCCTCCCAGGTTCAAGCAATTGTCCTGCTTCAGCCTCCTGAGTAGTTGGGACTACAGGCTCGTACCACCACACCCAGCTAATTTTTGTATTTTTAGTAGAGACAGGGTTTCACCGTGTTGGCCAGGCTATTCTTGAACACCTGACCTCAGATGATCCATCCGCCTTGGCCTCCCAGAATCCTGGGATTACAGGCATGAGTCACCACACCCCGCCCCAAGGTGCTTTTCAATTTTGTTTATTTTGATTCTGGATTTCATCTCAGAGGCTTTCTTTAGTGGCATGATGTGTCTGGGGTCCCTCAGACCACCTCTAGCCAGGTTCACTAGGAGGCCTCATAGGATGTGGTGGGAGCTGACTTAGTAGAGCAGAAGGACATGGAGCACAGCACAAGCCAGGGTGTGGGGCAGAGTCTGGAGGGCACAGGTGTGAGCCCACGGGACGCGCTCCATTGCCCACCACCGCATTGTGGTGACGCGTGTGAAATGTTCCAACCAGGGAAGCCCTTCGGAACCTCAGCGCCCAGGGCCATTCCAGGGCTGGTCCTGCGGCAGCCTCTGCCTGCTTCTTGCTGCTGGCGTCTGGGCACCGCTGAGGCCCACACGCTCGTGTCACCCTCTGCCAGTGGAGGGAGGCGCAGGCTCCTCAGAACAGGGAGCCGGTGGCGGAAGCTGGGGAGTGACCACTGCTGCCTTGTTTGTGTCCATAATATTTGTTTGCCATACATCTGACCCTCAGCATGTCTCATGTATTTTTAACAGCTTTTTAAAGCTATAATGCAGGGCCAGGCGTGGTGGCTCACACTGTAATCCCAGTACTTTGGGAGGCTGAAGTGGGTGGATCACCTGAGGTCAGGAATTCGAGACCAGCCTGGCCAACATGGTGAAACCCTGTCTCTACTAAGAATACAAAAAATTAGCCGGGCGTGGTGGCAGGCACCTGTAATCCCAGCTACTCAGGAGGCTGAGGCAGGAGAGTCGCTTCAACCCGGGAGGCAGAGGTTGCAGTGAGCTGAGGTCTTGCCACCGCACTCCAGCCTGGGCAACAGAGTGAGACTCCATCGAAAAAAAAGATAGTCGCATACTATTCAAATCGCTCAAAGTACGCAATTCTGTAGTTTTTAGTATATTCACAGCACTGTATAAAATTAATCACTACAATTAATTTTAGAATATTTATCTTTTGTGGCACAATCATGACTCTCTGCAGCCTCCACCCCCCTGGACTCAGGCGATCCTCCCACCTCAGCCTCCCAAGTAGCTGGGACTACAAATGCACACCATCATGCCTGGCTTTTTTAGTTCGTTTTTGTTTTTGTTTTTGAGAGAGTGTCTCGTTCTGTCACCTAGGCTGGAATACAGTAGCAAGATCTCAGCTCACTGCACCCTCCACCTCCCAGGCTTGAGTGATCCTTACACCTCACCTTCCCGAGTAGCTGGGGGGCCACAGGTGTGCACCACCACGCACGGCTTTGTTTTGTGTGTGTGTGTGTGTGTGTGTGTGTGTGTGTGTGTGTGTGTTTAGTAGAGATAGGGTCTTGCCACATTGCCCAGGCAGGTCTTGAACTCCTGAGCTAAAGAAATATACCTGCCTGGGCCTCCCCGAGTGCTGAGATGACAAAATGAGCCACTGCACACAGCTAATTCTTTTGTATTTTTTGTAGAGACAGGGTTTTCCCACGTTGCCCAGGCTGGTCTCGAACTCCTGGGCTTAAGCAGTCCAGGAGACAGGATCTTGGCCTCCCAAAGTGCTGGTATTACAGGTGTGAACCACAACCCCTGGCCAGAACATTTTTCATACCCCAAAAAGACACCTGGTACCCTTTAGCTGTCAGCCCCAACTTCCATCTCCCCCAACTTCCAGCCTCGGGTTACCACTCACCTACCTTGCATCTCTGCAGATTTGCCTATCCCGAGCATTTCATATAATTGGGGCCATATAGCATGTGCTCTTTTGTGACTGTCACTTAGTGTAAGGTTTCCAGGGTGCATCCAACTTGGAGCATGCCTCAAGCTTCACTCCTTTTCATGGCTGAGTAATACTCCATTGATGATGTGCTGTATTTTGTTTATCTATTCCTCATTGATGGGCAAGCTGGTTGTTACTGAGTCTTGGCTGTTAATCATAATACCGTGCCTCTCGTGGTGGCTAACGCCTGTGGGGCTGAACCAGAAGGATGGCTTGAGCCCAGGGGTTAAAGACCAGCCTGGGCAATATAGCAAAACCTGTTTCTACAAAAAGTACAGAAAGTGACCGGGCTTGGTGGCGCATGCCTGTAGTCCCAGCTGCTTGGAAGGGTGAGGTGGGAGAATCGCCTGTGCCTGGGAGCTGGAGGTTGCTGTGAGCAGTGACTGTGCCACTGCACTCCAGCCTGGGTGACAGAGTGAGATCCTATCTCAGAATAAATAAATGAAATAATACTGAGGTGCCACTGAAACACATTTTCAAGCAAACCTGCTGTTTTCAGCCTTCATCGACAGCTGCTCATGGAGATACTCAGGTCATGCCACGGAGCTTTTGTGGATCATAGGTGGGCTGCTTGCCAGTCCCCGGTGCTGCCTTCAGCCTAGGCCTTCCTGGGTCGGCTGCATCAGTTAGTTACCCGTGTGCATCTGATTCCAGCCCCTCGTGTTCTGTGGCTGTGTGCCCACCTCGTGGATTCACGCTGTGGAAAGCATTCCTTCACTGCTATTCCAGTAGAGGTCGCACAGGAGCCACAGCGCCATGCTCAGCTAGGAGGCTTCACCTCAGAGCTCTGCCAGGTTGCTGTGTGAGCAAGATTTTCATCTACATTATCTTTATCTTTAAAAAAAAATTTTTTTTGTTGTTTTGTTTTGTTTTTTCTAAAGGAAACGCCCAGGCTGGAGTGCAGTGGTGTCATCTCAGCTCATTGCACCCTCTGCCTCCTGGGTTCAAGCCATTCCCTGCCTCTGCCTCCCGAGTAGCTGGGACTACAGGTACCCGCCACCACACCAGGCTAACTTTTGTATTTTTAGTAGAGATGGGGTTTCACCATCTTGGCCAGGCTGGTCTTGAACTCCTAATCTCGTGAGCCACCATGCCTGTTTTTTTGTTTGTTTGTTTTTTGACAAAGCCTTACACTGTCACCCAGGCTGGAGTGCAGCAGTGCTATTACGGCTCACTGCAGCCTCCACCTCCTCGGCTCAAGCAGTTGTCCCATATCAGCTTCCCAAGTAGCTGGGACTACATGCGTGCACCAACACTCCCAGCTAATTTTTGTGTTTTTAGTAGAGATGGGATCTCACTGTGTTGCTCAGAGTGGTCTCAAACTCCTGGCCTCAAGTGATCCACCCGCCTCAGCTTCCCGAAGTGCCGTGGTTATAGGTGTGAGCACTGTGCCTGGCCAGTTTTTCCTTTGAATATGTGTGATGTTTGGGATGACTGTTTCTCTGTAGTGTGAGGTAGCAGTCCCATTCTCCCTGCTTCCCCATACAGACGTCCTGTGGGCCTTGTGAGGCACTGCGGCCCCTCTGACTGCTGCTTCGGGCATTTCCCCTCCTTGGCTGTCAGGATTGATGCTGCTGGCCATGGCCTTGGACACATGGGTCCAGAGGCACCTGGGTTTTCCTCCTCGCTCTGGAGGAGTGGGCTGGAGCCTCTTGAAGAGGGCAAGGCTTGCATTGGGGAAGTGAGGCCTTCCCTTAGCTGCTCTGTGGCATCTGGGGAATCAGGCGGGCTGGGAACAGACATGTGAGTGTCTTTATTCTTTGTATGAGTGTTGGTGGGCATGGCCCAGACTGCCAACCCCACAGAGGGTGGCGATACCTTTGTGAGCTGCGTACGGAGCCTGTGAGCTGCCGAGGGTCCCTGGCCAGCTTGTCGCTCACGTCTGGTGACTGAGCAAATGGTGGCAGACCCCAGGGGGAGAACTGAGCATGTTGGAAGAGGCTTGTGTGACTCTTTCGGGGAGGGCCTGAGGGGTCCCCAGGCCCCCCCTGAGCTGCACCTTTCCTGTGCCGTCTGTCTGTGCTTCATGACTGCGGGGCCGAATGCAGTCCGGGCAGCACATGCCTTGCAGCAACCCTGAGGAGAGGCAGGTCCAGGCCCAGGCCCCGTTTCATAGTAAGGCTCAGAGAGGCCTCCTCCCCTTCCTGCCTCATGTGGGTGGCTCTGGGACTAGTTTTGCAGCCTGGGCTGCCGCAGGCAACCTGGGAGCCTGAGCATCTCTTCACATCAGTCACATCATTGCTGGGTCTTCCTCCAGCAAGGTGCCTATCCAGGTCTGGTGACCATTTTCCACTGTGCCTTTTCTGGCTGACCTGTCAGAGTTCTTCATGTGATGTGAATAAAGCTCTAGTTAAATGTGTTGCAAATAGCTTTTTCGGTCTGTGATTGTCTTTTGACTTTCACAAACTGTTTTTGAAGAACAGAGGTTCTTGATTTTATGTGGTTCGGTTTGCCAGCCTCTTCCTTTATGGATTCTGTTTTTTGCTGTTTTTTTTTTTTTTTTTTGAGAAGTCTCGCTCTGTCGCCCAGACTGGATTGCAGTGGTGCGTCTCAGCTCACTGCAACCTCCGCCTCCCGGGTCCCGGTTCAATCAGTTCTGCCTCAGCCTCCCAAGTAGCTGGGATTACAGGCATGAGCCACCATGCCCAGCTAATTTTTGTGTTTTTTAGTAGAGACAGGGTTACACCATGTTGGCCCCTCTGGTCTTGAACTCCTGACTTCGTGATCCGCCCACTTCAGCCTCCCAAAGTGCTGGGATTACAGTTGTGAGCCACTGCGCCCGGCCAGATTCTGTTTTTAACGTGTCTTAGTTAAGCGGTCTTTCCTTACTAACAGGCCAAGATATGTATTCTAAGTGTTTCTGGATGCGTCACAGTTCAAACTAAAAATCTTTCCTTTAGGTGATTAATCCACCTGGGGTTGATTCTGTGTACGATGTGAGGCGGTGTCCCTCTCTTTGTTCTCAGATGAGGACCAGCTGCCCCGCACCCTGCCAGACGGGCCTGGCCCACTGTGCACCCACGCACCGCCGCCGAGCCCCTGAGCACCCTTCATCACTCTCTCTCTGGTTCCAGGTAGTCTCTTCTTCAATCCCTGTGCCAATACCACCCTATATCTTCATTATCATGGCCTCTACTTTTTAAAAATCACTTCTATTGAGGTATACTTCCCATGGAATAAATCCATACACTTCAAGTGTTCAGTCTGATGCATTTGGACAAGCATATATAGTCTTATAACACTGCCCCAGTCAAGACTGAGAACAGTTCCGGCGCCCCACAAAGTGCCTGTACTTGGCAGGCGGCCCCTGCTGCCCTCTCGCAGTCCCTGCCGGATTCCGCCACTGCAGACAGAGCAGTTGAGCGTGTCCTAGCACTGATCATCAGCAGAGCCGCAGCTCAGGCACTGTCACTGCCACAGTCTCGACACTCACGCGTGCTGCTGCGTGTGCTGCGCCTGCTTGTCGCTGTGTGCTGGTCCGCCGGTGAGGGCGTCAGCTTTGTTTATCCTGTCAATGGATGTTTATTTGATTTGTTTCCAGTTCCGGGCTATTATGAATAACGCTGTAAGCGTCATAAGCATTCTTAGTCCTGACTGTGTGGACACATGTTTCTGTCTCTCTCGGGTGCATACCTGTGATTGGAACTGCTGGGTTCTGTGGAAGCACCAGTCTCTTCCAGAGTGGCTGTCCCACTTGACACCCCTGCAAGGTTGTCCCACAGCCTGCGGAGGGTTGGCCTTTGAGTTTTATCCTGGCCACTGTGAGGTGGTATTTCATTGTGATGCTCATTTGCACTCCCTGCTGAGTAACAGTACTGCTGATCTTTTTGCTGCACATATTTGCCACCTGTGTTCCTTGTTTTGTGACATGAACGTTCAGATCTTTTGCTCCTTTGAGTGTTGTTTGTGTTATTCCTGAGCTGTAAGAGTCTGTTGTGTATTCTGGGTGTAAGTCCTTTATCAGGTGCACATGACAACACCATATTCCTCTCCTGTCCCTTACCTTTCTATTTCCTAGACAGTTCCTTTTGAAGAACCAAACTTTTTTTTTTTTTTTTTGAGATAGAGTTTCTCTCTTGTTTCTCAGGCTGGATTGCAGTGGCACAATCTCGGCTCGCTGCAACCTCTACCTCCCAGGTTCAAGCGATTTCCTGCCTCAGCCTCCCAAGTAGCTGGGATTACAGGTACCTGCCACCATGAATGGCTGATTTTTTGTATTTTTAGTAGAGACAGGGTTTCACCATGTTGGCCAGTCTGGTCTCGAACTCCTGACATGAGGTGATCCACCTGCTTCAGCCTCCTAAAGTGCTGGGATTACAGGTGTGAGCCACCATGCCCAGTCTAGAACCAAACGTTTTAATTTTGACCATTTTTTCTTCTCTAGTTAGTGCTTTCTGTCCTGTCTTAGAATTTTTCACTTAGCCCAGGTTGCAGAGATTTTCACCTGCATTTTCTTTAAAAAGTTTTATAGTTTTCCTTTTCCTTTAAGGTATATGCTATTTGGAATTACCATTTCTATATGGTGTGAGGTAGTAGTCATGTTTTTTTCCATTTTCCCTCATACAGATCATCTCATTTTCCAGCACCGTTTGTTGAAAAGAGAACCCTTAATTGGTTGAAGTATGTGGTGCTTTTGTCGAAAATTGACGCAGTTTGTGTGTGTGGCTCTTCCCCAGGACTCCCTTCTGTCACACTCGTCTCTGTTTCCATCTCTGTAACTGTCACCATGCTGTCCTGATTATAGTAAACTAGGCGATAGACGTTACCCAACTTTTCTTCTTATTTTTCTAAAATGTTTTTGATATCCTAGGACCCTTTGCATTTCCATATGAATTTCAGAATCAGCTTGTCAGTTTCTAGAAAAATTATCATTGGAATTACTTGATTTTCTCCATTAATTTGGGGAAAAGGGCCATCTTAGGCTAAGTGAGTCCTCCAGCCCAGTGCCATGGTAAAGTGCTCTGTTTGTTTCGATCAGTCTCATCCCACATTTTCTTGTAGTTTTCAACGTATTGGTTTTCCACACATTTTGTTAAATTTATTGCTAAGTATTTTGTGGTTTTGGATGTTGTTATAAATTATTTTTTAATTTTCCAATTTGTTCCAAGTATATGGAAGTACGATGGCCATTGTATATTGATCTCGTATCATGTGACTTTATTAAATTCATGCATTTCTGCAGTTTCTTTTTTCTTTTCTCTGCCTTTCCTTCCCTCCCCTCTGCCCCCTCCCTCCCCTTCTTCCCTTCCCTCCCTCCCTCCCTCCCTTCCTTCTTCCTTTCCTTTCTTTCAATAAAGACAGGGTCTTGCTATGTCACCCAGGCTGGAGAACAGTGGCGATTCTCTAGTGATTTTTCTTGTTCTGAGACGGAGTTTTGCTCCTGTTGCTGAGGCTGGAGTGCAGTGGCGCCATCTCGGCTCACCGCACCCTCCGCCTCCCGGGTTCAGGCAATTCTGCTGCCGCAGCCTCCTGAGTAGCTGGGACTACAGGCACGCGCCACCACGCCCGGCTCATTGTGTAGTGATTTTTTTTTCTTTCAACAGGGTTATTTAGGGATATGTTACTTATTTTCCAATTATTTGAGAATTTTTAAAATAGATTCTATTCCTAAGGATTTCTAATTCAATTTTATAAGGCCTATACTCTCTAATATTTTATTCTGTTAAAAAATGTTTGAGACTTAGTTTATGCCCTAGTATATGTCCTCACTTCATGAATACTTCATGTACACTTAACGAGTGTAGCATTCAGTAGTTACAAACGTCCCCTCCGCCAGCTGGAAACCCTGGGATGCCAGTGTCATGGCTCAGTCCAACTCCAAAGGCCTCAGAACCAGGGAGGCCGATGGTGTCACTCTCGGTCCCAGGCTGAAGGCCTCAGAGCCCTGATGAGAGAGGACGTACTGGTGACATCCCGGAGTCCAGAGATCGGGGGCCTGGAGCTGTTCCAGGCAGGGGAGGGGAGTGACTCTCAGCTTCAGCAAACAGATGGACGTACCCACCTGGTCTTTCGGTTTTCTCTGGGACCCTGGCCTGTTGGATGCTGCCCACCCTCATTGAGGGCAGATTCTCCTCACCCGGTCAGTCACCTCTGGAAACACCCTCGCAGACACACCCACAGTAATCCTTTGCTGGTTTCTAGGTATTCTTTAATCTAGTCAGTTTGACACCTAAAATCAACCATTACACCATTACACCCACCCCCACCCCTGGTTGCTTTCAAGTTTCTATTCTTGCCTTTGAGTATCAGCCAAAGTTTTGCTATGACATACCTAGAATTTGTGGCTTTATATATTTTGTTAGGCTCAGAAAATTGTCCATGATCTGTCCAAACATTGCTCGTGTTCCATCTTCTTTCCTTTCTTCTTCTGGGACTCTGATTACACGTGTGTTCAGTCTTCTGCCATTTACAGTGTGTCCTTTACACTTTGATCCATATTTTCCATTCTGCTGTAACCCTCAATCTGGTTATTTCCTACTGATCATTTTCCAGTTTACTAATCGTTTCTTCATCTGTGCCTAGTCTGCTGTTCATCTTACTATTGGGGCCTTCATTTGAGTTATGTTTTAGAGTTAAAGAATTTCTATTTTAATCCTTTTGATAAATTCTGATCATCTGCTGAACTCCTCCATGTTGTCTTCTGATAACACCAGTATTGGCATCTCCTGTCAGGGTTGGGGAGGCGCCAAATCCTGCTTTTTCTTTTCATCTTATGTCCTAGGAAGCCAAGGAGTTTTTCTTGGATTCTAGACATTATGAAAAATGGGGCCAGGTGCAGTGGCTCACACCTGTAATCCCAGCACTTTGGGAGGCTGAGTTGGGCAGATCATGAGGCCAAGAGGTAGAGACTATCCTGGCCAACATAGTAAAATCCTGTCTCTACTAAAAATACAACAACAACAAAATTAGCTGGCTGTGGTGACGTGCACCTGTAGTCCCAGCTACTCAGGAGGCTGAGAATTGCTGGAGCCCAGGAGGCGGGGGTTGCGGTGGGCCGAGAGTGCGCCATCATGGCACATTCCATCCTGGAAGACAGAGGGAGACTCCAGCTCAAAAAAAAAAAAAAGAAAAAGAAAAAAATTGTACAGATGACTCGAGGCTTCATTTGATGTTATCCTCACCGAGGAGCATTCTGTGCTTCTGCCTATTGGTCGAGATGGACAGAGACAGGGCTGTTTCGAAAACGGACTACCCAGCTCAGTCCTGGTTAACCCTTAATCCTTGGATGGGGCCCTTCAGGGATCCCACCCAAAGCTGGGTGCTTCCCTGGGCTTCGTCTTTTTTTCTTTTTTCTTTTTCTTTTTTTTTTTGGAGACAGTCTTTCTCTGTTGCTAGGCTGGACTGCAGTGGCGTGATCTTGACTCACTGCAACTTCTGTCTCCTGGGTTCAAGCAATTCCCTCCCCTAAGCCTCCCGAGTAGCTGGGACTACAGGCGCACGCCACCATGCCCGGCTAATTTTTTTGTATTTTAGTAGAGATGGACTTTCACCATGTTGGCCAGGATGGTCTCGATCTCCTGACCTCGTGATACGCCCTGGGATTACAGGCATGAGCCACGCAGCCGGCCGGGCCTCTCCTTCTTGACGGACACTGAATTCCCCTTTTGTCCCTCTGGCTCCATGAGTTCGAGAGGGCCCCCCTCAGCTTCTCAGCCTCTTAGCTGACACATCCCTCTCGGCCTCTGCTGCTTGAACCCCTTGACTTCTGGGCAGCACAGACATTAGGGCCAGTTGCTCCAAATTGTGTCTCACCCCTGTACTTCCTTCTCCCTGGGGCACTGGTCCTCATTACGTTGGTGGCTCTCTGACACTTTTAAATAAACTTATTAAAATCTGGGTTGTTATCTGCAAGAGAGTTAGTTACACAGTAGTCCCCCATGGCCAGAAGCAGAACTCCGTTTCATCCGCTTCTGGCCACCCCGCCTGACCTCCCACACATCTGGGACAATAGAGAGGGTTGTCTTTTGACAGTGGTCACACTCTGCCGGCAAACGGTCCAGGCACATGGGGCTGACTCATTCGGGCCTTAGTTGCTATAGGCTTGGATTCTTGCTGGAAACAGCCGCTATAATTTATTCTGATGAATTACGGTTCCAAAGATGGTGTTTCTGAGCTTTCCAAGAACACACTGGACGTCAGTGAAAATTGGAGGCGATGGAGAAGGGGGAAGCATTGGAAGCTCGGCATTTGTCTGATTGAGTATATAATTTGCAGTGACCCAAAAAAGGTGACTTCTCCCATCCAAGTACTCACCAGGCGCGACCCTCCTTAGCTTCCGAGGCCGAACGAGATCAGGCACCTTCAGGGTGGTATGCCTGTCGACAAAAAAGGTGACATCTAAATAAACTGAGATGAGACCAGTCCCCATGTCCACTTGGTGGTCTTCTGGAGGCAGCTGAGGGGCACCTGGTTCGCGATGTGCCCAGGGCCCTCCCCTGGCGCGGACACTGCCTGGCTCACAGCCTGTGGCGAGCGTGTGACATGAAGTGGGCAGACGGGCTTCTGTTGAGTCTTTTGAAGATAAAACTAAGATGTTATGTTTTATTCTCCTGCTCAGATTACCCGGAAGTTCAGGCTGAATTCTGAAGGCAAACTTGAACAGACAGTCTCCATGGCAACCACTACACAGCCAATGACTCAGCATCTTCACGTCACCTACAAGAAGGTGACCCCGTAACCTAGAGCTTCTGCAGCCCTCAGGAGGGCCTGGCTACCGCGTCTCAACGGTTCGGCTCCTCGGCAGACGGTCCCTGCAGCAGAAGTGGGTGTGGCCGTGAGCCTCTCCAGGCTCAGGAGTGTTGTCCGGAAGGTCCTGTACTGGCATAGAAAAACCAAATAAAAGGCCTTTATTTTTATGGCTGAGGATTTTGAATATTATCACTTGTGTAGGCTGTACATTTTTTTATCTGATGATGTTTGTTTTCCAAAGTCTTCCCTAAGAAATGAAGAAGGGGGCCTGGCACGGTGGCTCACGCCTGCAATCCCAGCACTTTGGGAGGCCAAGGCAGGCGAATTATCTCAGGTCAGGAGTTCGAGACCAGCCTGGCTAACATGATGAAACCCCGTCTCTACTAAAAATAAAAAAAAAATAGCCGGGCCCGGCGACTCACGCCTATAATCCCAGCACTTTGGGAGGCCTGGGTGGGTGGATCATGAGGTCAAAAGATCGAGACCATCCTGGTCAACATGGTGAAACTCCGTCTCTACTAAAAAAAAAAAAAAAAAAAAAAAAAATACAAAAAATCAGCTGGGCATGGTGGCGCGTGCCTGTAGTCCCAGCTACTCGGGAGGCTGAGGCAGGAGAATTGCCTGAAACCAGGAGGCGGAGGTTGCAGTGAGCCGAGTTCGCGCCATTGCACTCCAGCCTGGGGAACAAGAGCGAAACTCTGTCTCAAAAAAATAGCCTGGTGTGGTGGCAGGTACCTGTAAGCTCAGCTACTCGGGAGGTTGAGGCAGGAGAATCCCCTGAACCCGGGAGGTGGAGGTTGCGGTGAGGGTAGGGTAGGTTGGGTTGCCCTGAAGTACATTCATACTAGAAAGGCAGCATAAACAATTCTTTCCCTTTAATGTTCAATTTTTGGAGTAAAAATGTCCTGGCACCCTCAGCAGTGCCCAAAGGACTGAGAGTTCCCTATGCCACTGCACTGACCCCTTCCCGCGTTCCTCCTCATGTTATGAACTTAATACTTTGATGTATACAGTCTGTTCTCAGTATCCACAGGGGTGCGTCACAGGATCCACACAGATACCAAGATCAGATGCCCAAGGCCGTCGTATCAATGGCATGGGATCTGCCGGCAACCTACGCACGTCCTCACGTGGACCCTGTCATCTCTAGGCTGCTTCAAATGCCTGATACAATGGAAATGCACTGTAAACAGTTGCTGTACCGTATTTTTTTGTGTGTTTTTATTGTGGGCTTTGGGAGTATTTTTTATACACGGCGGAATCCATGATATATATATATTTTTTGAGAGGGAGTTTCGCTCTTGTTACCCAGGCTGGAGTGCAATGGCGTGATCTCGGCTCACCGCAACCTCCGCCTCCTGGGTTCAAGCAATTCTCCTGCCTCAGCCTCCCGAGTAGCTGGGATTACAGGCACGCGCCACCATGCCCAGCTGATTTTTGTATTTTTAGTAGAGACGGGGTTTCACCATGTTGGCCAGAATGGTCTTGATCTCTTGACCTCGTGATTCACCCGCCTTGGCCTCCCAAAGTAGAATCCATGATATTTCAGTCAAGTGCTATCTTTGTCTCTGGCAAACAGGAGATGCTCAGATTATCTCAAAGTTGGCCAGAGGAGCCCCTCCATCCAGTGGGCTTTGACGGCCGCCTTGCTCTGGGCCACAACTGCCTCTGACTTTTCCTGCCTAGAACCTCTAACTACACATTCCTCCAGAGCCCTGGTTCTCACTAGTGGGGAGTGGGAATTAGAGGCCACAGACTGAGCACTGACTGTTACCACGGCTGGGCCGCTCCACTTCCCAGCCTCTTAGTGCATAAAACCAGGAAATCGTTTTAAAATTTATTTTCTCAGCCAGGTGCAGTGGCACACACTCATAAGCCCAGCGCTTTCTGAGGTGGGCAGATCATGAGGTCAGGAGTTCGAGTCTGGCCAACATGGTGAAACCCCATCTCTACAAAAAATACAAAAAATTAGCCAGGTGTGGTGGTGTGCGCCTGTAATTCCAGCTACTCGGGAGGCTGAGGCAGGAGAATTGTTTGAACCCAGGAGATGGAGGTTGCAGTGAGCCCAGATCACATCATCGCATTTCAGCCTGGGCAATGGAGATTCTGTCTCAAAAAATACAGATATAGATCTCTATAACGTAACTGGTTTATTTTCTCTGAATCATGTGAGGTTACATTATAGAGATCACGACCCTTCACCCCTAACTATTTTAACATGGGAAATACACCTTTTTTTTTTTTGAAAAATATGAATTCATACTCTTTTTCCATTCAAATTGTAAGATTATAAGGGTTTTTAAATATTCTTTGATTTTACCTCTTAAGCTGGAAATCTTATTTCATTCCAACATTAACATTATTTGCTTTATTCTACATATAAATATATATAATCATCTCAAAATAAGCCTGGGCAACAGGGTAGAACCCCACCTCTAACAAAGAAGGTATTGTTCACAGTGACTACTGGTCAGAGTGCTTTTCCTGCGGCTTTTTAGACTTTTCCCTGTGAAGACACAAAGTTAAACTATGATGTAACTGGAATAATTACTCTGTGTGCTTCTGTCACCAGCTTGATACACAGCCCGTTTAATTTCTAGAAATTGTTATAATTTGTTTCGTGATTGCAAATCATTTTACTGGCTTTATTGTCAGAACTGTAAGCTGGGCGCATCTGCTGGACCCAGGCCTCAGGCACAGCTGCCCCGTGCTCCAGTCAGCTCGCCGGGGTTGTCTCAGTGGTCGGCTAATCAGACGTCAGAGCCGGCCCCAGTGCCTCCACTGGGACTGCAGAATGCTCGTCTTCGAAGGGCATTTCCAAGTCCTTGTGGATTCTGGCCGTCGTATTGTCAGGATGCGTTTCTGGGAGTGGGACTGGCTCATCTGGCCTATCTGGGTGTTGTCCCTGTCCCCCAGGGGCCAGGCGTTCCGTATCGCCACAGCACCGCAGGGGGTGTGTACCCCCTCGACAGCCAAATGTGGTGTCAAATTTGGATTTGGGTCAAGCTAGTAGGAGAGAAATGGAGTCTTGGGGTGTTTTGGTTTGCGTTTCTTTTTTTTTTTTTTTTAATTATTTTCTTGATTTTCCAAGCTCATGGGCTCTTTTCAATAAGGTATATATTAAGCCTAATAGGTCTCATTTCATTTATAATTTTTGAGGTAAAATGTACAAAAAACAACATTTTTATCAGTCCTATAGATGGTTAAAAAAATTTCACCATTGGGCTGGGCGCGGTGGCTCACGCCTGTAATCCCAGCACTTTGGGAGGCCGAGGCGGGTGGATCACGAGGTCAAGAGATCAAGACCATCCTGGTCAACATGGTGAAACCCCGTCTCTACTAAAAATACAATAATTAGCTGGGCATGGTGGCGCGTGCCTGTAATCCCAGCTACTCGGGAGGCTGAGGCAGGAGAATTGCCTGAACCCAGGAGGCGGAGGTTGCGGTGAGCCGAGATCGCGCCATTGCACTCCAGCCTGGGTAACAAGAGCGAAACTCCACCTCAAAAAAAAAAAAAAAAAAATTCTGGTTTTTGTATAAGGATTACATTAAATTTACTTTATGAGGATTAAATTACTGTTGTAGAATTGTCTTGCTCATGAGTGTTTTCTTATCCAGGAACATGGTATTTCTTTTTGAGACGGAGTCGCCCTCTGTCGCCCAGGCTGGAGTTCAGTGGTGCGATCTCGGCTCACCGCAGCCTCCGCCTCCTGGGTTCAAGCAATTCTCCTGCCTCAGCCTCCTGAGTAGCTGGGATTACAGGCGCCTGCCACCATGCCCAGCTAATTTTTGTACTTTTAGTACAGACAGCGTTTCACCATGTTGGCCAGGCTGTTCCCAAACTCCTGACCTCAGGTGATCCACTTGCGTTGGCCTCCCAAAGTGCTGGGATTACAGGTGTGAACCACCGCACCCAGCCCTCCGTCTGAATTCGTCTTCTGTTGCTGTGACTGAATACCACAGTGGGTAAGTTGTAAAGAAAATTTTATTTCTTGCAGTTCTGGAGGCAGGGAGTCCAAGGTAGGGTGTTGCCTCTGGTGAGGACCGCGCTGCTGGTGGGAACTCTGCAGTGTCGAGGTGGTGCCGGGCGTCTTGTGAGGGGCTCGTGAGAGACCGCTGGTGACAACTGCTCCACTCCCTGACAGCCCATTAGTCCGTGAATGGATTAGTCTCATGAGACCCAGCCACCTCCTCAGAATCTCATCCCAACACTGCTGCACTGGAGTCCAGGGTTCCAATGCATGAACTTTTGGGGGATGCGTTTTAACTGGTATTGAAGTCTACTTCGGTGTCTTTATGGTATATTTGGAGTTTTTCTCATTTAGGATTTCACATTTCTTTTATGTGGAGGGATTTTTATCTTGTTGCTATTAAAAATGGGTCATCTCTTCCATTCTGTCTTTTAACTGAAAGTGTACAGAAAGACCTCTGTGTGCTGCTTCAAATCCTGCTGTTTCTCTGATTCTCTTAGTGTTTGTAACATCACTGTCTTGTGCTGGAAATATAACAAAGTATTTGATCCAGGAAGCATCTGACAGGAAGCCTGGGCAGGAGGGGCACCTTGAGCTGGCTTTGCTTTCCCCCTTCCTCTGCCCCTTCCCCTGCCTTCTTGCCTTCTCTCCCATCTGCTGTCCACCAGGCAGGCATCACCAGACCACCCCAAGGGTCCCTTCTTCGTGTTTCCTGAGGCTGCATTATGGGGCACGATAGAGGAAGGCAGGGCTTCAAGGGAGGCACTCAGGGGAGGGGCCTTGTCCTCCAGCTTTGTCAAGGCTCATGTCCCCGTGGCCTGAGCTGGGTCAGATATGCTTTAAGAGGAGAATGTCAGCTGGGCATGTTGGCTCACGCCTGCAGTCCCAACACTTCAGGAGGCCAAGGTGGGTGGATCCCTTGTGGTCAGAGGCTTGAGACCAGCCTAGCCAACATCATGAAGCCCCATCTGTATAAAAAATGCAAAAACTAGCTGGGTGCGGTGGCAGGCACCTGTAATCCCAGCTACTCGGGAGGCTGAGGCACAAGAATCGCTTGAACCCGGGAGGCAAAGGTTGCAGTGAGCCAAGACCGTGCTACTGCGCCTGGGCGACCGAGCAAGGCCCTAAAAAGGGAAGAACGTCCCTGTATCAGAAAACAGGCAGGTGGGGCCTCCTTGGGACCCCAGCCCTGCAGTGAGCCAGATGGACACAGGAGGCCAAAGTGAAAGGAATGAAAATGGGCTGGACAGATGGGGGACGGAGGAGCGCCAGGCCGCAGGGCACCCTGGCAAATGTTCCTGGACAGGGTGGGGGACTGAGGTGCGCCGGGTCACAGAGCACCCTGGCATTTGTTCCCAAGGGTAGGGGAGCTCTGGCGTGGCACACAGTAACAGAAGATAGCCTCCATCAGAGGGGTTGTGGGTGGCTCGTGGAGATTTTAGAAACATCTCACATTTCATGTTTTGTTCTGTCAGGTTCAGCCACCCGTGTCCGATGTCCACAGTAAGGTCTATGCAAGATCTCATGGGAAACAGGGTGGTCCATCAGGCCTGCCCTCAAGGGGCCCCATCCTGGAGAAGCAGGTGCACAGAGCTGAGGGACACAGGTCACAGCTGTGGGCCTTCCCACATGGCTCCCTGGCCACGGCACCACAGCGCCGAAGAGCCACCACTGGAGAGGCCAACGAGCCTGCAGCAGACCTGAACCAGAGTTCCTGGGCATGGCCCGCACAGCTGGTCCGGAGCCTCCTTGCTGAGGGTCAAGGAAGGCTTGGGGTGCTGGCATTAGGGCTGGGTCCTGAGGGATGACAACGGAGAGAAGTAGAGGAGGTGGAGGGAGTAAAGGCTCCAGCGGGGAGGAGGAGGAGAGCCCCAGCTTCCCAAAGTGCTGGGATTACAGGCAGGAGCCACCACACCCGGCTTTTTTTTTTGAGACAGGGTCTCACTGTTACCCAAGCTGGAGTACAGTGGCACAATCACAGCTAAATGCAGCCTCAACTTCTCAGATTCAAGCAATCCTCCCACCTCAGCCTCCAGAGTAGCTGGGCCCACAGGTGCAGTCCGTCGTGCTTGAGTAACTTCATTTTTGTAGAGATAGGATCTTGTTATATTGCCCAGGCTGGTCTTCAACTCCTGGCTTCAAGCCATCATCCTGCCTCCCAGAGTGCTGGGATTACAGGTGTGAGATACTGCATGTACCTGGCCCCATTATACTCTAGTCTGACCTGAGTGTTGTAAAGCCACCCAGAACCCTGTCTTCTGTAAGGAGCATCCAGTGGTGACACTGTACATCTCTATGCCACGTCACACCATGGACTACTGGTGTTTTCCTACTTGAAATCAGCATTAGTGCCTTTAAGTCTAATCGGGGTGAAGAAGCAATTCCAAGAGCCCTCCCATCCCCACCCTCTCACCACTCCCCCAGCCCCCATCATTTTCAAGCAAACCCTCCACATCTTTTACTATTCTGTAGGTAGAGGCTATTTAACACAGGCAGCGACTTTGTCTGAAATGAAGACAACTGTTTGGAGAAGTTTATTGCCACCCATGTCCTCCAGTGGGACCTGAATGCCATGAGCCCGGGGCTGGCTTTCTGCAGGGGCCTCTTGTCCTGGCATGTGGCCCTCCCCAGCAGGAAGCCTGGCATGGAGGGCTCAGGTGGGCAGCGTGTGGAGGGCAGGCTGCTAGGCCAGGCCTCCCCCGAAGGACGGCCTCACGTCCAGCCTGTGCTACCTCCTCTGGCGTGGGACGGGCTGGCTCGGGGCTCCAGGAAAGATGCCTCACGTGTGCCCAGAAATGCAGGTGTTAAGGGAAGGCTGTGTGTGGGTGGCTTGGGCTTCAAGTGCACCCCGGGGCTAGCGTCTCGGGCATAACAGGCACGTCCCCAAATGACTGTATAAGGATGGGCACAAAAATAGCAGGTGGGGTCACCCTCACCCTTCACGGATGCAAACCTGGACTGGGATCAGACTCATGCCATAGGTTCTACATCCAGTGGTCAGGTGTGCTGGCCTGGAGCCTGCTGGCTCCGGTCCCCGCCACACGAGGACCCTGTCACAGGTGGGGGACATACTCTTCCTCCAGAAATGGATTAAGCAACCAGCATTCAAGCCTTACGCTCTGACTCCCCATGGCTCTTCCAGCTTGGGCCAGGCCACAGTCACCTTCAGACTGAATGTGTGGGGCCCCTGAGGACTCATAGGACTCATGTCCTGAGATGGCCCCTCTTGGGATGGGATCCTGGGCATCAGGTGAGAGCATGGTGTTCCCAGCCCCTCCGTCGGGGACCTGGGAGTTGACCCTGACTTCCAGGACCCGGAAAGAAATGGGAAGAGACAGAGGTCCCAGGAAAAGGGGCAGAAGTAGGGAGGGTCGCAGGCTGCCCCAAAGCCCAGCTCCCAGGCTCAGGAAAGCCCCTCCCTGTTCACCCCTTCCGGAGGGCTTGGGTCTGCGAAGGAACAGGGCTTGTGGGGGGTCTCCAAGGGTTAGAGTGCTCCAGGCTAAGGTGGGGAGGAGGGAGATGTGTTCCGTGCTGAGGGCCTCCTACATCAGGCCCCGAGGGCCAGGCTGCAGGCCCAGACAAGCTCCCAGGTGGGCAGCTCATCTCTCTGGCAGGAGCACGAAGAAGGCAGCCTTCAGGAAGCGGCCGAAGCTGCAGAGCGCGGCGAGCAGCCAGTGGGAGCGGAGGCCAGGGTCTGTGCTGACCACACACTTGAGGACATCAGTCTGGAGGGAAGAGGGGGAGTGTGAGAGCAGAACCAGCACTGCCAGACCCCCCACCCACCTGCCACCGCTGGACCCCCCGGCACTGCCAGACCCCCAGCACTGTGCACCAGAACATCAGCCAACTGCTTGAGGGAACGCAGGAGACTTAGGGAAGGAGGTCTGCGGCCCGGACTGAAGGTTCCAGCTCAGGACCAGACCCTGCACCGTGCACACTCAGACAGCGTGAGGGCCAGGAGGCACCCCAGGTGAGGACAGAGGGCAGCCAGGCTGGGCGGAGGGCAGGAGAGGCCCGCGTGGCCCTCGCTGGGACTCCAGACATCCTAGACCAGGGTGCCGGCTCCTCTCAGCCACCTGCCTGCTGCCCCCACCAGGGGCTACAAGTACCCCACACCCTCCTGCTGGGCCTTGGAGCCTGGGCTGCCAGGAAGGGGCGAACCCAGCTTCATTCAGACTCTGCCTGGAGCAAAAGCAGGGCCCGTGCTTCCAGAAGCCCAAGGAGTCCCTGGACTCTGAATCTCCTTCTGGGTGAGTAGATGAATGTCCAATTCTCACGCCCTTCACTTCCCAGTAATAAATGGAGTCTTTTCCCTGCAGCCTGGACCTGCCTCCTTGGCATTGCTCAAGGTGTCCTGAGGGTCTCAGCCCCACCTGCTGCCTCGTCCATCTATCCCAGCAGTGTCAAGGTGCCCACCCACCCACCCGCCCTCCCCATGCCCCGCACCCTCACACCCCAACTCTCTCCCGCCTCCACGGGCACTCAGGTGCTCACCCATCCACCGCGCCTCCGCAGCCAGGTGGCCAGAGTCTTGCGCACAAACTCTCCCAGGCAGTCGACAAGGGCGTGGACCATGGCGGGCTGGGCCTGCCTCACGCAGTCCACAGCCAGCCCTGCCGCCACCGCATACAGGGACACCACCTTGCCCCACGTGATGCCTGGAGGGAGAGAGATGGTCAGGACCAGGACTGGAATCCTGCCCACGGGAGCACAGGAAGGGGCTGGGCCCCTCTGAGCCGCTGTCCTGCTTACCGTCCAGCAAATGACCACGGACTGTCCCAAGGGGGGACCCCTCCCCGACAGGACACCAGCCAGCTGGCCACCTTGCCCACCTTCTCAGGTAGTTCTCGGGCAGCAGGTTTCTCAGCCTCCACTGCATACCTGCCCAGCCCACGTCTATGGAGGCCACAGGGACATGGTGGCAGGGTAGGGGGACTGAGGGCAGCAGCTGGATGGAGTGAGCAGTCAGTGACCACCCTGAGCTGCCTGTTCCCATATCAATGTTCCTGGCGTCCACATTTTCCACATAAAGAAGCTGAGGCCTGCGGAGAAACCACCTTCCCCAGACCCCCAACCTGCTGAGGCTGCAGTGAGATGGGAGTGGCCTTAAAAGGGAAGACAAAAGAATGGTGACGAGCAGGAAAGGAGCACGTGCAAATTCCAGGACGTGAAGACACCTCACTACAGAAAGACATTTTACACAACAGTGAGAAAAGAGAGGCTTTCAAAAGAACTGTGGGCACAGAACTTGAACAGCTGATTCGCAAAAGAAAAATTACAGGTAAGAGACATGAAAAGATGTTTACCTTCATCAGTAATCAAAGAAAGGCAAATTAAAACAAGATGCAATCGGTGGCATTAAAAGCTCTGAAATGGCAGTGTGAGGATTCAAGCAACTGTACAGCCTTGTAAACCCTGGTGGGAAGCCCGGCTGCGGGGGAGTGAGCCCGGGGACACCCTCCCAGAGCAGCCATCCTGCATCTTTTCGGAAAACATAAATTGGCTCAAACAAATAGTTACAGACATTCACAGCAGCCAATTCACAAATGCGGAAAGGTGGGAAGAACCCAAGCGTCCTTCAGTGGATAAACGGACACACGTGGTGGATGCTACTCAGCCACAGAAGGCAGGTGGGGTGCAGTGGCTCACGCCTGTCACCCCAGCACTTTGAGAGGCTGAGACAGATGAATCACGAGGTCAGGAGTTCGAGACCAGCCTGGCCAACATAGTGAAACCCCGTCTCTACTAAAAATAAAAAAATTGCCGGGCACGGTGGCTCAAGCCTGTAATCCCAGCACTTTGGGAGGCCGAGGCGGGTGGATCACGAGGTCGAGAGATCGAGACCAACCTGGTCAACATGGTGAAACCCCGTCTCTACTAAAAATACTAAAAATTAGCTGGGCATGGTGGTGCGTGCCTATAATCCCAGCTACTCAGGAGGCTGAGGCAGGAGAATTGCCTGAACCCAGGAGGCGGAGGTTGCAGTGAGCCGAGATCGCGCCATTGCACTCCAGCCTGGGTAACAAGAGCGAAACTCCGTCTCAAAATAAATAAATAAATAAATAAATAAATAATAATAAAAAAAAAATAAAAAAATTAGCCAGTCGTGGTGGCAGGCGCCTGTAATCCCAGCTACTTGTGAGGCTGAGGCAGGAGAATCGCTTGACCCCAGGAGGCAGAGGTAGCAGTGAGCCGAGGTTGTGCCACTGCATGCCAGCCTTGGTGACAAGAATGAAACTCCAACTCAAAAAAAAAAAAAAAAAGGCATGGGGCTCTAAGGCAGGCTGTGGCAAGGACGGGCCTCAGAAACACGCCGGATGGAGGCTGCCGGGTACAAGAAGCCGTATAGAGTGTGACTCTGTGGATACGAAACATCCAGAGCAGTCAAGGCCAGAGCCGGGACACAGGCTCAGGGCTGGCAGTGGGCAAGCGGGGGGCGGGTGTGACAGTGACAGCGACAGACAGAGGCGTTCCGGGATGATGAAGACCTCCTGAGACTAGAAGCTGGTGGCTGCACCACACTGTGAATGTGGCAGATGCCGCTGAACTGCACACTTCTAAGTGGTACATTATGTCACATGAACTTCACATCAATTAAAAGAAATGGGGAAAAACACAAATCAGACCATGTCAGTCCCCTGCATAAAGCTCTTGTGTTGTTACTTCCCATGTCTTTTAAACTAAACCCAAATCTGAATTCCCAGCTGAGCCAGCCCCTGGCGGACTCCAGCCCTTTTCCTGCCACCCCAGCCTCGGGTGCCCATGTCGTTGATAGGCACGCACACCCAGCACAGCCCCTGCTCTGCCGCTGCACCTCCCCACCGCATGGGACTGTTCCAGGTTCCCTCCTCCAAGGGCAGGGCCTCGTGGGGAGTGGAGCCTGATGTCAGGACCGCGTGTGGCTTGTGTGGCATGCAGAACAACTCTTTCTGACGTATCTGGTTCCATCAGAGCACAAGTAGTTTGTGCCCAGGGCAGTGGCTCACCCCTGCAATCCGAGCACTTCAGGAGGCTGAGGCAGGTGGATCACCTCAGTTCAGGAGTTCAAGACCAGCCTGTCCAACGTGGCAAAACCTCGTCTCTGCTAAAAATACAAAAATTAGCCAGGCAGGGTGGCAGGCACCTGTAATCCCAGCTACTCAGGAGGCTGAAGCAGGAGAATCACTTGAACCCGGGAGGCAGAGGTTGCAGTGAGCCAAGATTGTGCCACTTAATTCCAGCCTGGGTGAAAGAGTGAAACTAAAAAACAAAAACAAAAAAACACTGCATTCCAAATGATGGCCACATTTCGACTCCAGAGGGGTGGACAGGAAAGAAAGGCAGGTAAGTCGGGGGGCACCGGCCTGGTGTCCGCCGTGTCCCTGGAGCTCCTCCTTGTCTTTTTAACTGATATAATTCCATTACCATGAAATAATCTTTTACAAGTGGGATATTTTTAGCATATTCACAAAGGTGTGCAACCATCACCTCTGTCTAATTGTAGAACATTTTCATCATCCCAAAAGAAGCCCCAGACCCATCAGCAGCCGCTCCCTATGACTCCCGGCAGCTCCTAATCTTACTTTGTCTCTGCAGATTTACCTACCCTGAGTATCTCACTCACAGGGCATGTTCATTCTGTGTCTGGCGTATTTCACCGAGCATATTCCACAATTCATCCCCAGCGCAGCATTATCAGGGCTTTATTCCTGTTAGTGGCTGAATGATGTCCCTCACTAGGGACACACTGCATCTTGTTTATCCATTTATCAGCCTTTAGCCAATAACCTTTGGCTATTATACAGAATGCTGCTATGAACACTGATGCATAGTTTTTTGTGTGGATTTAAGTGTTCACATCCCTTGAGAGCACACCTACGGGTAGATTTGCTGGGTCACCTGGTAACCCCATGTTTACCTGTCTCAGGAACTACCGGGCTGATTCTTCCACAGCAGGTGCAGCATCTAAAACTCCCACCAGCAGAGTACAAGCGTTCTGGCTTCTCCATGTCCTCAAGAACACCTGTGGTCACCTGACTTTCTTTTTTTGAGACGGAGCTTTGCTGTCACCCAGGCTGGAGTGCAATGGCACAGTCTTAGCTCACTGTTGGGATTATAGGCATAAGCCACTGCACCTGGCCTTTTTTTTTTTTTTTTAGAATAGGGTCTCCTTTTGTCACCAAGGCTGGAGTACAGTGGCACGATCATAGCTCACTGAAGGCTTCCACTCCTGGACTCGAGTGGTTCTCACACCTCCGTCTTCTGAGTTGCTGGAACTATAGGCATGCACCACCATGCCTGGTTAATTTTGTGTTTTTAATTTTTTTTTTTTTTTTTGTAGAGATGAGGTCTCACTATGTTGCTCAGACTGGTCTCCAACTCCTGGGCTCAAGCAATCCTCCCACCTCAGCCTCCCAAAGTGCTGGGATTATAGGAAAGGAGCATCTCATTTGCATTTCCCTAGTGACTGGTGGCATGGAACATCTTGTGGGGTGCTTGGCAGTCACTGAGACATCTTCCTTGGAGAAATATCTATTCCAAGTCTTTTTTTTTTTTCTTTTTTTTGGAGACAGAGCCTTGCTCTGTCACCCAGGCTGGAGTGCAGTGGCACAATCTCAGCTCACTGCAGCAACCTCTGCCTCCCGGGTTCAAGTGATTCTCCTGCCTCAGCCTCCCAAGTGGCTGGGATTACAGATGCCCACCATTGCACCCAGCCAATTTTTGTATTTTTAGTAGAGACAGGGTTTCACCATCTTGGCCAGGCTGGTCTCGAACTCCTGACCTCGTAATCTACCGGCCTCAGCCTCCCAAAGTGCTAGGATTATGGATGTGGGCCACCACGCCTGGCCTCTATTCTGATTCTTCTGATCTTTTAATTGGGTTGTTAGTACTGACAAGAGTTCTTCACATATTTTCTCTGTATTATTTTTCTTTTATTATTTTTACTTTTTTTTTTTTTTTTTTTTTTAGAAGGAGTCTTGCTTTGTCACCCAGGCTGGAGTGCAGTGGCACGATCTCGGCTCACTGCAACTTCTGCCTCCTGGGTTCAAGTGATTCTCCTGCCTCAGCCTCCGGAGTAGCTGGGGTTACACGCATGCACCACCACACCCAGCTGTTTTTTAATATTTTTGGTAGAGACGGGGTTTCACCAGGTTGGCCAGGCTGGTCTAACTCCTGACCTCAAGTGATCTGCCCGCCTTGGCTTCCCAAAGTGCTGGGATTACAGGCATGAGCCACCGTGCCTGGCCATCTTAATTTATCTTATAGTAAAACTATAACAAAACAAATATATATTGTACATATGTAATTACAGGAAATACAATTAGAATTCAAAGAAAAAAATAAAAACTACTGCCAACTTCTAAATGGGGAGAAATGATGAGTTTTACCACTTTGGAAATGAGTTTCTTGAAAGCCCTGGGCGGGAACTTTCAAGGCCTAAATGAAAATAGCCAGAAACGACATCGGCTGGCCTCTGCCTTCGTGGGAGGCTCCTGGGGCTGGAGGCCTGGAGACCTGGAGACCCCCAGAGCCCTGCCCTGCAGCGCTCATGCTGCTCACATCACTAAGCCAAAGCCCCAGACCCAAGGGGTACAGGTGGTGCTGCAGGCCTGCAGTGGAGGGCTGGGCAGGGCCACACCCTCGGGGCGCCTGCTGAGACAGGGAGGACGGAGACGGGGGGTCAGAGTGCGCAGGCGTGGGAGGGGCCTCTGGCAGGGAGGCAAGGACAGCAAAGCACTTGGAGGCTGGAGGCTCGCCCTGGAGGCCAAAGGGCCCAAGATGAGGAGGACTGGGATGGCCAAAGGGTAAAGAGGCCCGGGGGCCGCTGCCAGCAGGCCTGAGGGGCGCAGTCTGGGAGCCAGTGAGGGCAGAAGGGGGCAGCCCTGCCCTCCGTCCCTAGTCAGGCAGCTCCGAGATTCAGAGAGGTTAAGAAACCCATGGCAGGTCACTCCGTTCTTGGGCCTCAGCCTGGCAGCAGGTGCGGTGTGGAGGCTGCCACGGGGCGGAGCCGGGCCTTCGCGGACAAGCCTGCAGTGCTGGGTAGGTGGGGGACGCTGACTGCAGGGGAGTGGGTTCCGGCTTCACGGTGAAAACCACAAGATTTTTTTTTTTTTTTTTGAGACAGGAGTTGCCTAGGCTGGAGTGCAATCTCAGCTCACTGCAACCTCCGCCTCCCAGGTTCAAAAGATTCTCCTGCCTCAGCCTCCCCAGTCGCTGGGATTACAGGTGCCCGCCACCACGCCTGGCTAATGTTTTGTATTTTTAGTACAGACAGGGTTTCTCCATTTGGCCAGGCCGCTCTCAAACTCCTGATCTCAGGTGCTCCACCCGCCTCAGCCTCCCAACGTGCTGGGATTACAGGCGTGAACCATCATGCCCAGCTTGAAAACCACAAGATTTAAACGGAACTCCACACATAACCTGGGCTGCCTGGCCGGACCCCGGCCACGCCCCCGTCAGCTGTGTGCCCACTCGTCCCTGACATCACCGTTCTCCTCAGCCCTCCCCGGCCCCCCAGACGCCTGCCTAGAACCAGAGCCTTCCTAGGCACCGCCCCCACCTCAGGCCAGGCCCCGCTCAGGCAAGACCTCCTGGCCCCATCCTCTCTCCCTGCGGAACAGGGAGGCCCACCTCCCAGGGCCTGCCCCAACTCTGGGCAGACTGCTGCACGCTCAGAAACGACCGTTCCTTATAAAGCCAGCGTGCGGCTCGTAAACCCAGCAGCCCCGAAACAGACACCCGGGTTGCCACCCACGCACCGGCGTCGGCCAGGGGAAGGCCAAGGGTGGTCGTCAGCCTACGGTGCCTCCCGCTCCAGGCTTCCTTCCTGGGCCCCACCCACTCCTCCTCCCGGCGCCTGCCCCGTCACTCTGCGGGCAGGAGGGGCGGGCACCAGCTCACCAGCTCTCCAGCTCCTGCCGCCATCCTCCCACCCCCACTGTGCCATGGACCCTGGCCCCCCTCCCCTCTGCCCCCTGCCCGAGCCACACCCACTTGCCCACTCCCAAGCCCCCACCCATGTGCACCCCCGGCCCACCCAGGTCTGCCCCGTGACACGCCTCAGCCTGGCCTGGGCCTGGCTGCCTCCAGCAAAGCCCACTGCCACGTGGGGGCCTCGGAGGCAAACTGCCAAAGAGGATTCATTTACGATCTCTCAGAGGAACAAGGGAGCAGTGACAGAGTCCAGGCTCTGAGGCCACCCCAGGAGCATCACGCAGGGAGTCCCGCCTGCACCCAGCTCAGCACCGCCTCCCGAACCCCACACCCCAGCCTGCAGTCACTGTTCCTCCCCTTGTGTGGTCCAGGGCGCTCCAGTACGTGCTGTGACAGCCAGACAAGCCCCGGGGCAGGAACGGACCCCACCTGGACTCCCAGCCTAGGACTCAGCCTTCCCGCTCCGGCAGCCGAGGCGTCCCAGCCACGGTAACTTCTGTCCAGGGAGGTCAGCACTGAGAAATCATGGCACTGGAGAGGCCCATGGCCCCTGCTCCCCGGCCTCCAGCCAAGGGTGTCAGGCCCACTCTGTCCCTGGGCCTCTGGCCGGCCCACCCAGGGGTCGGAGAAGCCTGGGAGAAGAGGGGTCACCCCACAAGGGTGGGGTCTGTAGGAGCTAGACGAAGTGGCCCTCACACTCTTGGCCTCTTCCCCTTGCCCTCCGATGGGTGGAGGTCTTGAGGCCATCTGAAGGCCCTGGCTCTGAGGGTCCCCCAGGTGGTGGGATGCATTTCCTGCAGCAAGCATGTGGCTTCCCCTGGCGCCTCTGCCCACAGCCCAGCTCCTGCTGCTGTCGGGACTGCCCGGCAGACAAGGCAGCTAAGGCCACAGAGGTGACAGCAGCCATGGTCACACAGCTGATGGGCCACAGATTAGACCAGCTCCCAGACGAGGCCTCCCTGCTGCCAGGGGCCTTCCAAAAAGCCAGCCTGGGTGAACAGCATTCCCCTCCTGCAAGCTTCAGGGAATCCTGCTCACCCCAGGGTCACTGCCCAGAGCTGTGCCCAGCACCCGGCAGCACTTGGAAAACACCTGAGGGCCGTGCCCATCAGGGAGGCGCGCCACCCTCCCCAACAGCAGTGCTCAGTGCCCGCCACACCCAGGTGGGCCTGGGGTGCCAGGATGGGACTCGGGGTCACAGAGTGTCAAAGGCAGGGAGCCGAGGTCTGCAGTGCCAGACCTGATGACGTGGGATAAGGAGACAGAAGCCACACTGGGCAAAGCTGGCCGGGGCCGCTGGACAAGCAGACAATGGGGCACCAAGCAGGGGAGACAGGCCCTGAGCCTCCTGTGGGCCTGGAAGCAGGTGGCAGCTGGAGCAGGGAGGCAGAACCGGGTTTTTGCCTCTCCGGGCAGAGACGGAGGCGCCCAGGAGGGTCACAGGTGAGGCGGGCACAGCCAGGTGAGATGTGCTGCTGTTCTCCGGACATCCCCGAGAGCCGGTCTTCCTGGACCTCCTGCCCCCCTGCTGTCCCCTCCCTGGATGTTGGGGCCCTGAGGCTCGCCTCTGACCAGCAGAATCTGGCAGACTGACCCGTGACTTCTGAGGGTACATCCTGACAGCCCGGCAGCGTCCACTTGGGAGCTGTCTGGGAAGCTTGCTCCTGGATACTCCTTGGGACGCAGCACCGTGCTGTGAGAAGCCCAGGCGCCCCTTGGGGGCCACTGCAGGAACCCAGGCAGCCCCAGGACGTGCCACTCAGCAGGCCTGCAGTTCATGCAGCCCCACTGATGCTGGATACAACTACAATTCTCAAGAAGCCTGTGCCAGCTGCCCAGCGTGCCCCGCCAGCCCACAGAACCACAGGAGACCCTGAACGCTGTGGTTTGAGTCCTGCCCAGCTGGTTGCTGGGCAGTTCCAGACATCTACAGCAGCGAGATGGCACCGGTGAGCACTGGGCAGTGCCAGGACGGGTGGGACCGGCTGGTGGGTCCCAGGGGATGGGCAGGCTGGGCATACCTGCGGAGAAGATGTGGCCAGCCACGGCCAGGAACGCGTCAGTCACCACGGGCTCAGACTGCAGGGGGATGTGCAGCTGGCGTGCCACGTTGCGGTAGACGCTGGGCCGGATCATCTCCAGCTCATCACCTGTGTGGGCGCAAGGGCAGGTGAGAGGCGGCCCAGGCCCCAGCTCCTTGGGACACGGTTGGCTTGGGGCATACCCTGCATCTGACCCCCCCGCCCCGGCTGTCCTGTTCTTCATTCAACCTGTCTGATTTGCACCCCCACTTGACCCCATCTGACCTCCCTTAAGCAACCCCCACCTTGGCGCCTAGGGACCAGGAGACCAAGGCAGTGCTGAGGGTGCCCGCAGTCCTGCCCCTCTGAGTCCAGCCCCTCGGCTGAGCCGGCCAAGCCGGTGGGGCGGGAATCCTGTGAAAGCGTGGGCTGTGCCTGCTGGTGACTCACAGCCGAGCTGCCCAGAGCAGGAGGGACCAGGCAGGCGGCCAGAGCCCAACCTGGGGAGGGGCTGGGCAGAGAGAGCATGGGGGTGAGGGCAGGGGGAAGCCTGAGCGCCTGGCTCAGGGACCACTCAGGTGTGAAGGCTGAGCCGCTGTCCTGGGCCACCTGAAATGCCACACCCCCACCCGGGCTCCTGCTGCCAAGGGGACATGCTTGGAGGTGGCCCTGCGTCAGCCCTGCCCTGGGGGCCAAGGACAGCCACCTACGGGCCCACCGCCCGGGGTGCTGCCTGTAGAGCCCTTGGCAGCAGCAGTGCACAGGCACCGGGCACATGGTGCCGGGAATGCCACAGGACCCTGGGATCGCGAGTCCCAGCCCGGCCAGCAACCCGGCCAAAGCAAATAGGGAAATGCTGTGGCTGGACCATCCCGGCTGATAAGCTCGCCCTCATCCCCTGAGCCAGCTGTTCTGCATCTCGTTAATTAAGATCTGGAACCAAAGCAGAGCCCAGGAGCAGGGGCAAGCTGGTGGGGGAGAGGGGGGCAGGCTGGGGGGAAGGGAGGCAGGCTGGTGGGGGAGAGGGGGGCAGGCTCAGGGGGAAGAGGGAGGCAGGCTGGGGGGAAAGGGAGGCAGGCAGGGGTGGGGGGGTGGTGACATGGAAATTCCCAGGCCTGGCCCAGCGCTCCCGACCTCCGGGGCTGCTGCAGGCTGGCCCCAGACTGAAGGTGGGGACACAACCCAGGCTTCTTCCTGACTGTGCTGCCCGAGGGCAGGGAGGCAGCGCTGGCCTCGAGAGACTGACCCTGAGCAGCTGTGAGGGCAGACTCCGGTCGGAGCTGTGTCCCTCCGGGGCCCCCTTGGCCATCTGGGACTTCCAGCCATTCCAGGGGTCTGGAATCAGCTTCTCAGAAGGCCCCTGAAAGGACCCCCTGGGGTCATTCTCAGAGCCCGGCTGGAGACAGCAGCAGGCAGGTGGTCTCACAGAGTCCCACCAACCCCCTCACTCCCACCCAGAGACCTCTCCCTTCTTCCCTTCTCAGCTGGGACGCCATCTCCTCCTAGGGGCTCTGTGCTGGCCCCCATGGATTCTGTCCACCCCACACACGCTCCTGGGGAAGCCAGGTCTACTCAGCTTTGCTCTCCAGGTCCAGCCCACCACACAAGGACAAGGGCCACCCAGAGCCCATGCCAACATCAGCCCAAGAGGAGGCAGTGTGTCCCGACCCTGACCCACTGCCTGGAGAGCCACGGATTCAGTTTCACCTCTGCTGTCACCTCCCTTCCAGGGCTCAGCCAAAGGGCCCCATGTGCTCTTTGGCTGTCACATGGGTGAGAGCCCCAGCCCGGCTGTGGGGAGGGGACAGAGCAGGGCTGGTCCCACCCTCTACAGCCCAGGCCTTGAAGAAGATGGGGCAGCCAGTGGGCTGTGTGTGACCCCAGAACCGAATACCCCCATTAGTCCTCACAGCACCACTAAACACTAGGGTTTCGGCTACCCAGCCCGGTGCGCGCAGTTTCCAATGAGGGGGCCTCGGAGGCCATGGAATCCAGAGGGCAGCGGGCGGGATCTCGGCCAGTAAGGCAAGGATCTGTTTTCCAAAATAAACATCGGGACACGTGCTCACACAGGGTTCTGTGCCCAGCTGAGAACAAGGGTCACTGTGGAAGCTTAGCCACTCACAGATTATCCTTTCCGGAGCCCGCCATTGTTTATGGCCAGTATGTCTGAAATCCGGGCTGAGCAGGCAGCCGGTGGGGGGCCTGTGGTGCGGGAGGCGGGGGAGGGCAGATGGGGAGCTCCCGCCTGGGTGGGCCTGTCCCGAAGGCCTGGCCGTCCCCGGCAGGGAGTGGGCGCCCCTGGGCCAACCCGCCCTCCCCGGCCCTGTCTCGGCCTCGGAGGAGGCCGGGCCCGGCAGGGAAGGAGGCGCGGCTGGGGGTCCCGCCGGGGCGCACGCACTCACCCAGGCGCAGCAGCACGGCGCACACCTCGGCCAGGCGCCCCGGGACTGGCGCGGCGCGCTCGGGCGCGCTCCAGGAGAGGCCGGCGCGCAGCAGCCGCGCGTGCACGTATTCCCGGCCCAGCGCTTTGGCCTGGGCCACCAGCTCCTTGTCCGTGGGCGAGCGGTCAAAGGCGTCCATGATCTCGGCGGCGAAGACGGAGGAGCGCCGCAGCACCTCCATGGCGGCGACGCGGGCGGGGGGCGCCGCACCTGCGGGCACAAGCGCTCAGCCCGGGGTAGAGGCGCGGGGCGGCGGGGGGCGCGGGGCGCGGCGGGGGGCGCGGGGCGGCGGGGGGCGCGGGGCTGGGCGTGGCCCTCGGGAAGGGCCGCAGCGGCGCCGGGTCCGCACTCTTGCGCTGTGCCCCGAATCTTCAGACACCCGGCGCCACGTTCTTTTAGGACCCGACTGCGGCCTGAGATCCCCGCGGCCGCCGGGCCGCCCTCGAAGGCGAGTGCGTGGGCGGCGGGCGAGGGGCGCAGCTCGTCCCCACGGCGACTCCCGGACCCCGCCCGCCTCCCCGCTCGCGGTCCCGCGCGTGTCCCCCGCCTCGCCGTCCCCGGGCACCCGGGCGCGGACGCCACGCCCGCCGCGCTCACCTCTCCCGCATGGCGCGGGCGCCGGGCTGGAGCTCTGGCTTCAGGAGCTGCTCGCCGCCGCCGCCGCCCTCGACCCTTCCATTCAGACCCGCGAGGACGCGCGCCCCGCCCGGCGCCCGCCCCGTCCACGCCCGAGCCGGGAGCGCGAGGTCCTCCGGGCTTCCCGCGCTCTCCGGGAGCTCCGGCCGCGGCGTCGGGGGCCTGGGCGGCCAGGGGGGCACCGCGCGAGTGCGGGCGGGCGAGAGGCTCGGCCTTCTAAGGGAAAGGGGCTCGGCCTGCCGAGGGAACGGCAGCCCCGGGGGCGGAGTCGCGAGGCGCGGCCCGAGCTTCCCCGACCGCCTCCCGGCTTAAGGAGGCCCGGGCGAGTTCCCTGGATGCGCCCGGGGAAGGCGACCCGGCCGGAGCTGCCCCGCGGGCGGAGCACCTGGGACCTGGAGCCGCCCCAGCCGCCCGCGTGCTCGCCGGGTCCGTTTGAAAACTGGGCGGCCTGGCTTCGTTTGCAGAGGTTCTTTCTATAGTCCGGCTGCGCGTGCCCTGTGTGTTGTAGGTGGATTCTTGGATTCGCGTTTATTGAAGATATTGCAAATTATCTTCCTCTATTCTGTGGTTTACTTTGATGAACAGGAGTTACCCTTAGTGATGTCCAATTTGTCAATGTTGTCTTTATGGCTAGTACCTTTCTGTTGGGATATTTTCCTGTGTTTTCTTTTAGAAGCTGTTTTAGGGCTCATATTTAGATCTACAGATTGATCACATATTAATTACTGTGAACGGTGTGCTAGGGGCCAGAGCTCCTTTTCTTCCATGTGGCTATCCAGTGTACCTGGCATCATTTCTTGAAAAGCATCATTTTTTCCCACCGAATTGGAGGAGTCCTCAACATCGCAACATAAATCAACAGGAGTGTGTGTGTGTGTGTGTGTGTGTGTGTGTGTCTGTCTGTCTGTCTGTCTGTGTGTGTGTGTGTGTTGTTTCGGGACGCTATCCCACTGGTTGATTTCTTTTTCCTTCAATCAACCTCACACAGTTTGAACAATAGGATTAACCAACTTGACCTACTTCACATATGTACAACACTTCCCCCAGCAACTGTAAAATACATATTCTTCCCATGTGCACATAGAATGTTTATCAAAATAGACTACATCATCGTCCTTATACAAGTCTCAGCAAATTTCAGAGGATTGAAATCATACAATGCGCTCTCTCTGAATTAAATTAAAAGTCAATCAGAAAAATTACTGGAAAGTCTCCAAATACTAGGAAATTACATGGCACATTTCTAAATAATCAGTGGGTCAATAATCACAGTGGAAGGTGTAAAATATGTTGACAAAAACAATGGTGAAAAATATGACATATCAAATGCTGTGCAATGCAAATAAAACACTGCTTAGAGCTTTGTAGCTTTAGAAGAAAGATTGAAAATTAAGAGCGCAGTGACTCATGGCTGTAATCCCAGCATTTTGGGAAGCCAAGACAGGCAGATCACCTGAGTCCAGGAGTTTGAGACCAGCCAGTCAACATGGTGAAAACCCTGTCTCTACTGAAGATACAAAAAATGAGCCAGGTGTGGTGGCAGACAACGGTAAGGGGATCCCAGCTACTCAGGAGGCTGAGGCAGGAGAATTGCTTGAGCCCCGGAGGCGGAGGTTGCAGTGAGCCACAATCATGCCACCTCACTCCAGCCTGGACAACAGAGCAAGACTCCATCTCAAAAAAAGAAAGAAAGAAAACAAAAGAAAAAATTACTGCTCTAAGCTTCAACTCAAGAAGCTAGAAAAAGAACAATAAAACCAAAAATGAAAGGAAATAATAAAAATAAGAGCAGAAATTAATGGAATAAAGCAAAAATTAGAAAAAAATCAACAAAGCCAAAATTTGGTTCTTTGAACATTAATAGAACTGATAAAACCCCTGGAAAGACTGAATAAGAAAAAAGATAACATAAATTTCTTTCATAACAGGAATGAAAAAGAGGACATCACTATAAATACCACAAGCATTAAAGGGATAATAAGATAGTATGGGGGACATTTTGACAGTCCATTTGAAATTTTAGATACACAATTTACCAAAACTGACCCTAAAAGAAATAGAAAATCTGGATAGTCCTACACCAATTAAATACATTGAATCTGTTACTTAAAATCTTCCCATAAAGAAAATTCTAGGTTCCAATGTTTTCATTGAGAAGTTTTTCTAAATGGTTAAAGGAATACAGCTAGTCTTACACAAACCTGTCCAGAGACTAAAAATGAGGGAGTATTTCCCAACTCATTTTATGAGGCCAATGTAACATTCATACCAAAACCTGTAAGGAACATTACCAGAAGCAAGGAAAGCTATGGGACCTCTATCTGCTATGACTTTCCTATCTGGAGCTTAGAGAGGATAATAATACCTACCACCTAGGATTGTTGGGAGGACTTAATTTTTAATCCACGTCATGTAGTAAGTGCTCAGCCATTGTTAGCTGATTTTTCAGAAAAGCTATGGTACTGTAAAATCTGAGGGTGCATTTTAATGAACTTTTTTTTTTTTTTTTGGAGATGGATTCTCATGTTGCCCAGGCTGGAGTGCAGTGGCACAGTCTCAGCTCACTGCAACCTCCGCCTCCTGAATTCAAGCAACTCTCCTGCCTCAGCCTCCCAAGTAGCTGGAATTACAGGTGTCTGTCACAACACCTGGCTAATTTTTTGTATTTTTAGTAGAGACGGGTTTTCACCGTGTAAGCCAGGATGGTCTCTTAACTCCTGACCTTGTGATCTGCCCACCTTGGCCTCCCAAAGTGCTGGATTACAGGCATGAGCCACCACACCCAGTGAATGAACTCTTTTTTTTTTTTTTTTTTTTTTTTTTTTTTTTTTGAGACGGAGTTTTGCTCTTGTTACCCAGGCTGGAGAGCAATGGCGCGATCTTGGCTCACTGCAACCTCCGCCTCCTGGGTTCAGGCAATTCTCCTGCCTCAGCCTCCCGAGTAGCTGGGATTACAGGCACGTGCCACCATGCCCAGCTAATTTTTTGTATTTTTAGTAGAGACGGGGTTTCACCATGTTGACCAGGATGGTCTCAATCTCTTGACCTCGTGATCCACCCGCCTCGGCCTCCCAAAGTGCTGGGATTACAGGCGTGAGCCACCGCGCCCGGCCGAATGAGAGTCTAGAGCTCCTTGGACAGTGTGTGCCTCGAATTTCTGAAGAGCAGTCAAGTTCAGGATTCCCTGTATTTTATAGCTAGCATTATGGAGATGCAGAGAGGAAAAAGATCTCACCCACGGAGTCACTGCAAGACTGGGCATGGCCAGACAGGACACCTTAGGGTCTGAATCCATGGCTCCTGAAGTACCTCTGTCAGGCGAAGAGCCTATACTTTTAGGCAGGAGACCGGGGAGTTCACACCTGCGACCAGCCTCGGGCAACTTCCTGCCCCATTCACAGGCTCAGTTTTCTCCTGTGCAAAATGAACTCATGCTTCCTGTCTCCTCTTGGAGTTGCCCCCTGGGCTCTGACATGGGCGTAGTGGTCCATTGGGCATAACTGGCAAATGTGTTCTGTACCCCAGGAGCTGCAGAAGCCAGGTAAAGCTGTGTCTCAGGATGTTCAATACAGAACATGGCTAGCAATAAGGAACTGGAAATGACCTAAGTGTTTATCAAGAGGAGATCAAGCCCAGCACGGTGGCACCACTCTAGTAGTCCCAGCTACTTGGGAGGCTGAGGCAAGAGGATTGCTTGAGCCCAGGAGTTCAGGGCTGTAGTGCCTGTGACGAGACACTGCATTCAGCCTGGGCAGCTTAGCAAAGACTCGTTTCTAAAAGAAATTTTAGAAAGAGAGAGGGGCCAGGTGCAGTGGCTCATGCCTGTAATCCCAGCACTTTGGGAGGCGGAGGTGGGCAAATCATGAGGTCAGGAGATCGAGACCATCCTGGCAAACACAGTGAAACCCCGTCTCTACTAAAAGTACCAAAAATTAGCCCAGCGTAGTGGCACGCGGCTGTAGTCCCAGCTACTTGGGAGGCTGAGGCAGGAGAATCGCTTGAACCCGGATGGCGGAGGTTGCAGTTAGCCAAGATCTCGCCACTGTGCTCCAGCTGGGCGACAGAGTGAAACTCAGTCTTAAAATAAAAATAAAAAGAGAGAGATTAGGAGATTAAGCAGTCTGGAGTACCTAAACTGCAAACCCTTATTCAGACCTTAAAAAGCTTGGGTCACACTAGAGGCAGCTGAGATCTGCCTGTCCATTGAGGCCTGGAGGAGGCCCAGTTCCAGGCCCAAATCCCAAGAGTGCATTGACTTCTTGGGAGCCTACCTTTGGCCCTGATTTTCTGTCTCTGCAGAATTCTTGCATCCACCCTTGCCAGTCTCTGCCCCAGTGTTGATCTAGCATGGAACTCCGTCCCTGGTTGGTGAGTAGGCTTCTGAGTACCGATACCAGCCCCAAACTGACTTAGGCACAGGGCAGTTTGTTGATTTGTGTGACCAAAGAGAGGTCGGCTGGTTTCAGGTGTGGCTGGATCCAGGAGTGTCTGTCAGTCTGTGCTCCTCTGTGATGACTCCACTCTCAGACAGGCTGTCCTGGTGTAATGGCAGGATAAAGCCCACAGCTCCCTGTCTATACCTTGAAAGTTCAGGCTTTGCCAGTGGAAAACAGTCGGGCTCTCCAGGTAGCTATGGAGGATTCCCTGGGGTGGGCAGCTTCTGTGCTCTGCCCATTTCTGAGCCGGCTATGGCTGGCATGGGGAAGGTGCTGAGTGGTCAGGCCTGGGTCTCATACCTGGCCCTGGATGGTGTTACGAGGGCGGCCCCCGTCAGCGTCTGCGGACTGTGACTAGGAGGATGCTGGATTTCCCTAAGAGCCTGCTCACTCAAGGCTGCTGTGTGGTCACAGGGCTGGGCGCAGAGGGTCCATAACCCAGTGATGCCCACATTCAACGCTCCAAATTCAGGCCTGCCCCTCGGCCTTGGGCCTCTCCCAGCGCAGCCGTTCGCGCCTCTCATGGCAGCTGCTCGCCTCCTCCACCCTGGTCCTCTCCGCTCCTCGGCTCAGGCCCCGCCGGGCAGAGCCAGCCCCTGACGGCACAACGGGAGCCTCCTGGGCGTCCCCTGGCAAGGCCGCCCGGGGCCCGAGCTGAGCCCTCCCTCCCGCGGTGCCCGCAGCGCAGGGCGCCTTGCCCTGTGCAGCCACCCGCCGGGCCGGCCATGGGTCCCAGCTGCTGCGAGCAGACCCGCCACCCGTTTCCTTTGCCCGACGGGACCGAGGCAGGTCTGGGCTCCCCCCGGCGGGGAATGGGGAGCGAGGCCTGCCGGTCTCGGAAGCCTGCGGTGCCCGCCTCCCTCTGTCCAGGAACGTCGCTCGCCGACGGGTGCCCCCCGGGGTGGAGGCCACTGCCCCGGCCCGCGCTGGAGCCTGGAGCGAGCCGTGTGGGTGCCACGCTGGGATCGCTGTCCCAGCCCAAATCTCGGGGCAGGTCGCGAACCCGGGGCGGTGGGAGGGGCTGCCGGGAGGTGACCGGACGGTGGGAGGCTCCCGCTGCGTTCTCACGATCGTGAGTGAGTCCCCGCGATCATGAGCGAGTCCCCGCGATCGTGAGCGAGTCCCCGCGATCGTGAGCGAGTCCCCGCGATAGTGAGCGAGTCCCCGCGATCGTGAGTTCTCGTGAGCGAGTCCCCGCGATCGTGAGCGAGTCCCCGCGATCGTGAGCGAGTCCCCGCGATCGTGAGCGAGTCCCCGCGATAGTGAGCGAGTCCCCGCGATCGTGAGTTCTCGTGAGCGAGTCCCCGCGATCGTGAGCGAGTCCCCGCGATAGTGAGCGAGTCCCCGCGATCGTGAGTTCTCGTGAGCGAGTTCCCGCGATCGTGAGCGAGTCCCCGCGATCGTGAGCGAGTCCCCGCGATCGTGAGCGAGTCCCCGCGATAGTGAGCGAGTCCCCGCGATCGTGAGTTCTCGTGAGTGAGTTCTCGCGATAGTGAGCGAGTCCCCGCGATAGTGAGCGAGTCCCCGCGATCGTGAGCGAGTCCCCGCGATAGTGAGCGAGTCCCCGCGATCGTGAGTCCCCGCGATCGTGAGCGAGTCCCCGCGATCGTGAGCGAGTCCCCCGCGATCGTGAGTCCCCGCGATCGTGAGCGAGTTCTCGTGAGTGAGTTCTCGCGATAGTGAGCGAGTCCCCGCGATCGTGAGTGAGTTCTCGGGATCGTGAGCGAGTCCCCCGCGATCGTGAGCGAGTCCCCGCGATAGTGAGCGAGTCCCCGCGATCGTGAGTTCTCGTGAGCGAGTTCCCGCGATAGTGAGCGAGTCCCCGCGATAGTGAGCGAGTCCCCGCGATCGTGAGCGAGTCCCCGCGATCGTGAGTTCTCGTGAGTGAGTTCTCGCGATAGTGAGCGAGTCCCCGCGATAGTGAGCGAGTCCCCGCGATAGTGAGCGAGTCCCCGCGATCGTGAGCGAGTTCTCGGGATCGTGAGCGAGTCCCCCGCGATCGTGAGCGAGTCCCCGCGATAGTGAGCGAGTCCCCGCGATCGTGAGTTCTCGTGAGCGAGTTCCCGCGATAGTGAGCGAGTCCCCGCGATAGTGAGCGAGTCCCCGCGATCGTGAGCGAGTCCCCGCGATCGTGAGCGAGTCCCCGCGATCGTGAGTTCTCGTGAGTGAGTTCTCGCGATAGTGAGCGAGTCCCCGCGATAGTGAGCGAGTCCCCGCGATAGTGAGCGAGTCCCCGCGATAGTGAGCGAGTTCCCGCGATCGTGAGCGAGTTCCCGCGATCGTGAGCGAGTCCCCGCGATCGTGAGCGAGTCCCCGCGATAGTGAGCGAGTCCCCGCGATCGTGAGTTCTCGTGAGTGAGTTCTCGCGATAGTGAGCGAGTCCCCGCGATAGTGAGCGAGTCCCCGCGATAGTGAGCGAGTCCCCGCGATAGTGAGCGAGTTCCCGCGATCGTGAGCGAGTCCCCGCGATCGTGAGCGAGTCCCCGCGATAGTGAGCGAGTCCCCGCGATCGTGAGTTCTCGTGAGTGAGTTCTCGCGATAGTGAGCGAGTCCCCGCGATAGTGAGCGAGTCCCCGCGATAGTGAGCGAGTTCCCGCGATCGTGAGCGAGTCCCCGCGATAGTGAGCGAGTCCCCGCGATAGTGAGCGAGTCCCCGCGATCGTGAGTTCTCGTGAGTGAGTTCTCGCGATAGTGAGCGAGTCCCCGCGATAGTGAGCGAGTCCCCGCGATAGTGAGCGAGTCCCCGCGATCGTGAGCGAGTCCCCGCGATCGTGAGCGAGTCCCCCGCGATCGTGAGTCCCCGCGATCGTGAGCGAGTTCTCGTGAGTGAGTTCTCGCGATAGTGAGCGAGTCCCCGCGATCGTGAGTGAGTTCTCGGGATCGTGAGCGAGTCCCCCGCGATCGTGAGCGAGTCCCCGCGATCGTGAGCGAGTCCCCCGCGATAGTGAGCGAGTCCCCACGATCGTGAGCGAGTCCCCGCGATCGTGAGCGAGTCCCCCGCGATAGTGAGCGAGTCCCCGCGATCGTGAGCGAGTTCTCGTGAGTTCTCGCGATAGTGAGCGAGTCCCCGCGATAGTGAGCGAGTCCCCGCGATCGTGAGCGAGTCCCCGCGATAGTGAGCGAGTTCCCGCGATCGTGAGCGAGTTCCCGCGATCGTGAGCGAGTCCCCGCGATCGTGAGCGAGTCCCCCGCGATCGTGAGCGAGTCCCCGCGATCGTGAGCGAGTCCCCCGCGATAGTGAGCGAGTCCCCGCGATCGTGAGCGAGTTCTCGTGAGTGAGTTCTCGCGATAGTGAGCGAGTCCCCGCGATAGTGAGCGAGTCCCCGCGATCGCGAGCGAGTCCCCGCGATAGTGAGCGAGTTCTCGCGATATCTGCCTGTTTAAAAGGCGTGGCACCTCCCGCTTCGCGCTCGCCCGCCTCCTCCCGCCCTGTGAGCCGGGCTGTCTCCCTCTTCGCCTTCCACCGTGATTGGAAGTTTCCAGAGGCCTCCCAGCCCTGCGTCCTGTGCGGCCGGTGGAACGGTGAGCCAATTCCATCTCTTTCTTCATAAATTACCCAGTCCCGGCGGGACGCGGTGGCTCACGCCTGTAATCCCACTTTGGGAGGCCGAGGGGAGTGCATATCAAGGTCAGGAGATCGAGACCATCCTGGCCAACATGCTGAAACCCTGTCTCTACTAAAAATAGAAAAAAATTAGCTGGGCATGGTGGCGCACGCCTGTAGTCGCGGCTACTCGGGAGGCTGAACAGGCGGAGATGGCAGATTGCAGGGAGCCGAGATCGAGATCCAGGCACTGCACGACTGCCTGGGCGACAGTGAGAGACTCTGTCTAAAAAAAAAAAAGAAACGTTCTTTAGGGCCAGGTGTGGTCGCAGACGCCTGTAATCCCAGAATTTTAGAAGACCAATGCAGGTGGATCACTTGACATCAGGAGTTTGAGACCAGCCTGGCTAACATGGTGAAATCCTGTCTACTAAAAAAGGCAAAAATTAGCCAGGTGTGGTGGCGTGCACCTGTAATCCCAGCTACTCAGGAGGCTGAGGCAAGAGAATCAATTGAACCCAGGAGGCAGAGGTTGCAGTGAGCCGGGATCACACCATTGCACTCCAACCTGAGCAACAAGAGTGAAACTCTGTCTGAAAAAAAATAAAACGACTTTTTTTTTAGAGACGCAGTCTCACTGTGTTGCCCAGGCTGGTCTTGAACCCCTGGGCTCAAGTGATCTTCCTGCCTCAGCCTCTAAAAGTGCTGGGATTACAGGCATGAGCCACCACTCTGGCCTCATTCTTTAGAGGGCCTGTTCTGAGCCCTAGAGCCTTTTGGGGCACCTGAGCCCAACCCTGGAATGTTCCTGGAACATTCTTCCCCCATCTTCTTTTTTATTTTACTTCTTTATTTTTTTTGAGATGGAGTCACGCTCTGTCGCCCAGGCTAGAGTGCAATGGCGCGACCTCGGCTCACTGCAACCTCCACCTGCCAATCGTTCAAGCAATTCTCCTGCCTCAGCCCCTCAAGTAGCTGGGACTACAGGCATGCGCCACCGCCCAGCTAGTTTTCTGTTTTTTTTAGTAGAAACAGGTTTTCACCATGTTAGCCAGGCTGGTCTCAAACTCCTGACCTCAGGCTGTCTGCCCACCTTGGCCTCCCAAAGTGCTGGGATTACGGTGTGAGCCACCTTGCTTGGTCTCTTCCCCCATCTTCAAACTCTGCCATCCATCATTTCCTCAGAGGGCGCCCCCGCCCCACCCCACACGTCACCCCCACTCCAGGTGCCCTCTGTACAAGTGGCCGAGGTGAACACTGGGCAGCCAGGGCTGGAGATGGTCTGCAAGCCGCTCCCACCATCCCAGCTTCTGGCTGTGGTGAGAACCTTCCCACTGGAACTAGAACCGACCACTGCGTTTTCACTTGGCCAGTACAAGCCTTCCTCCTGGGCGGAGGGACCCTCCCCCAGGTCTCCCCACCTCTTGGGACGCTCCCATGGGCCTGGGAGGCAGAGGGATTGTGGGGAGCCCCAAGGGGACTGAGCCAACAGCAGGGGCTGCTGCTATTGTGCTCCGCATCCTCCTAGTGGGTCCTCCCAAGTCATCTGCGGCAGTGGGACCAGGTTATTCTAAACCTCAGAGTCCTTCCTTCCACTTCTCTCTCATGGTCTGGAATGTCCACTTGCTCTGAGGCAACTACATGTTTCCTATCTGCAGTCATCGATGGGGTGCCCTGGTCCTGCATAGTCGGGGAGAGCAGCCCTCATGCTGCTGCTAGAAGGAAGGGAATGTAGGCTCTGACCTCCGGAAAAGGCACCCCCAGGCCTCGGCCTCTCTCTGGGAGGTCTAGGGCTGGGCCACGTGACTGATGCTGGCACAGTGAGGCTGCCAGAGGATCCTTGACCAAAAGTTTATAGCATCCTCAAGCCCTGGAGACGTTTTAAGAGCACCGTCGGCAGAAGCTAATGAAGTGGTCAAGTGGACATCAGTTCACAAACCCTCTTGGCTTGGCCCCGGCCCCTGGATGAGGTCATTGCTTCCCAATCAGGACCCTCCGAGGAGAGGCCTTGAGGTGACAGGCGGAGTCTGTGGTGGGCCATTTCCAGGCAGAATTCCTCGGGTGCTTCTGCAAGCACCCCCTCCCACCATGGGCAGAGGGCCAGGGACTTTTCACAGCCCAGGAGTCTCAGCACTGCTTTGCACAGTCTGGGTGAGGTCCTGTGAGAGCTGCTGTCGGGGCTGGCGACCCTGGCTGCCCCCTTGGGAGAGCTGTGTGGTGCAGAGACAGGGGCTCAGGAGCACACTGGGCTGGAGGCTTTCCTCCCACAGGCTGCCTGGACCCCCTTCCCCATCTGGAAGGGGGGACACGCCCCTGGTCTGCCACTCAGGCAGGGAGCTGTGGCGATAGGAGATGATCAGATGGGGTGTGCCTGACCAGGGGACACCAGACACGTTCTGCCCCATTTGCCCAGATGGCTCCCTGAGCAAACAGCCCCTCCCCATTCACTTTTCCCAGAAGCTCAATCCTCTTACTAATGAAGGATCAGAGCCTGGACCAGAGGGTTTTGTATAAACTCAGATGAGTGCTAAGTAAACAGCCGGGAACCGCACGGCTGGCGGGCTTGTCCACAGGGCCAAGGGGGGCCATAGTCTCATGCTTTTAGCATCCCCCATGCACCTACCCCCTTCCCTCCCTGGTAGGGGTCTGGAAGAGTGGGCTTCAGCTGGGCCAGGGGGCCCTGATGCAGCCTCATGTCCAGGCCCAGCCAGGCCAGCCACATGCTCTCCTACCGCGGATAGGGCTGCCCCGGCTGGAACCTACCCCCTCTGGCAGCACCCCTGCCAACCCTTGATATTACAGAATCTTTATTGCCTATCGGGCAGATGAATGGTGTCTCAGGTAGCTTTACTGAACAAGTCCCAGGTTGCCTGTAAGGCCAAGCGTGTTTCAGCCTCTGCTGCTCATTGAACTCTCACCAGGCTTTCGCTTCAAACTCTTTGTTTTCCTGCGCAGAGGTTACGCATTTTGTCAGAGTCAGATGTACCCATCCTCCCAGACTCCGTGTGAACGGGGCTCCCCCACCCGAGACCGTACCCTGGTAGGCCATGCTTTGCTTCTGACCTCAGGTGTTCTGTTGTTTTGTTTTTTCATATTGGCCTCATTTTACTTCCATGTGGTATTTGGAAAGGACTCATATCAGGACTCAGGAACCAAAGTTTGTTTTTGTTTGTTTGTTTTGAGACGGGGTCTCACTCTGCCACCCAGGCTGGAGTGCAGTGGTGTGATCTCAGCTCACTGCAATCTCTGCCTCCTGAGTTCAAGTGATTCTCCTGCGTCAGCCGCCGAGTAGCTGGGATTACAGGCATGTATCATCATGACCAGTTAATTTTTGTATTTTTAGTAGAGACAGGGTTTCACCATGTTGGCCAGGCTGGTCTCGAACTCCTGACCTCAGGGGATCCACCTGCCTTGACCTCCCAAAGTGCTGGGATTACAGCTGTGAGTCACTGCGCCCACAGGCATGAGTCCCTGTGCCTGACCAGGAACTGAAGTGGTTTTAATTTTATTTCTGTATTTATTTATTTTAGAGACAGGATCCTGGTCTGCTGTCCTGGCTAGAGTGCATTGGCGCCATCACAGCTCACTGCAGCCTCCAGCTCCTGGGCTCAAGCAGTCCTCTTACCTCATCCTCCCGAGCAGCTGGGACTACAGGCGTGAGCCACCGCACCCAGCTTGAGGTGTTCTTCAGAACCATTTGCGAAGGTGAGAAAACAAGAATTTACTGTTGGCTCTGGGTCCAAGGCATCATCTGTTATCGCTCTGAGGATTGTCATGTTAAGGGACGTTTTTGGTGGGTGGCATTTTCACTGCACCTCGCTGTTCCTCAGTTTCCCCCAGGTGCCCCTCTGTGTGCTTTGGTCCTGCCCTTTCGTGGGGGAAGGCCTGCCCTTCCCAGGAGGCACGGGCCTGCAGACACAGCTGTGCGTTGCACGCGTGCACCACCACGCCCAGCTCGGGTTTGTATTTTTAGCAGATACGAGGTTTCACCATGTTGGTCAGGCTGGTCTCAAGCTCCTGACCTCAGGTGATCCTGGCGACTGGCGACTGGCGACTGGCCTTCTTCTTTCTTGGGGACCCCAAAAGGAGGCTTTTGTCCTCAAGCAGTTCAGCATCTCCTAAGAAGGCCCCTGCAGTTCCCTGCTTTGGGTGGGGATGGGGTCCCTGTTTAGCCAACGGCAGCCTGAGCCAAGTGCAAGGAGGATCCCGGGGCCACAAGTCAGGAGGCATTCCCTCCTCCACCCCTCCCTGAGCCTTAGCCACCCCGTGTCCCTCGGCCATAACCCCTTAGGTCCAGTTTCTGCAGAGAAGATCTTGTTTTGTCAGCTTTGGAAGGGTCATTGGGCCTGGTGGGGAAGGGGTGTGGGGCCCCCCACAGCCGCCTGTGCTCCCAGCTCCACCCCTGCTGTTCATCCATGCCACGGTCAGAGGATTTGTCATCCGAGCCTGTGGGAGGAGGACGGTGTCCTGCCGGTGGGCCTGGGCTGGGCCTCCTGATGTGCCTCAGCCAGTGGAGCATGAGCAGCTGCTGAGTGTCCCCTCCCAGCAGGTGCTTGAGGAGGGGCTGTGCCCCTTTCCAGCGTAGGTCCACTCTGGCTCTGGCTCCTGGGAGAAAGCGGGAAGGAGGACGGGGTGTGAGACGGCGGCTGAGCATCTGGGCTCGGCGTGTGCCTGCCTGAGGGGACATCCAGGCTGTCACCACAGCAGAGCTCCACTGAGGCTGAGTCAGTCCACCGCCTGGGCTTTGGGCCAAAATGTGAGGCACCTCAAAAATCTCTCATCTTGCCGAGCACGGTGGCTCACGCCCATAATCTCTGCACTTTGGGAGGCTGAGGCGGATGGATCACTTGAGGTCAGGAGTTCAAGACCAGCCTAGGCAATGTGGTGAAACCCCATCTCTACTAAAAGTATAAAAATTATCCGGGCATGGTGGCACACACCTGTAATCCCAGCTACTGAGGAGGCTGAGGCAGGAGAGTCACTTGAACCCTGGAGGCGGAGGTTCATCCAGCCTGGGCGACAGAGCGAGTCTGCGTCCTCCCGGGAAAAACAAAACAAAACAAAGAATGTCTCAGCTACTGCTGTCTCCCCCCAGCTGGTTCTTTTCTCGTGGGCGTTCCCCCTTAGGGGGAAGTTTTTACAGTTCCCTCCCTGTTGCTGTAGAAGGGCTTGGGAGGGGAGAGGGCTAAGGAGGCATAGACGGGCACCGTGGCTGCTCCGCGCTCTTTGGTCTGCGACGCTTCGTGGCCTCTGCCTCTGTGCGGCTTCATTCCAAGGCCCTTGGTTTTCTCATGGATGGTGTTGTCCGCTCATCCCTTCCCTTACGTGGGCTTGGGGGGACAAACTCCCTGAGTCCAGGTGGGTCTGCGAATGCCTAGAATTCCTCTCATGCTTGAAAGATGGTGAGTGCATAGATGTGAAACCGTCACGCGTGTACCCAGTGGTACTTGTCAGTATGATTTACGTTCCTTTTTTCTTCATAGGCTTCCTCTCTCCCCACCCTCTCCCTTCCTTCCCTCCCTCCTACTTTACTTTCCTGACATGAACCTGGTGGCTTAGGACAAAAGACACTTACTACTGTACAGTTCTGGAGGCTGGAAGTCCAGAAGCCGGGGTGCTGGCAGGATGTGCTCTTCTGAAGCCTCCAGGGCAGGGCCAGCACATGCCCTTCTCCTCGCTCAGGCACCTGCCAGTGGTCCCCCAGGGTCCTCAGCCTGTCACTGCATTGCTCCACCATCTGCCTCTCCCACCATGGGCCTCCTCCCTGTGTGTCTGTGTCCAAATCTCCCTCTCTGTATAAGGACACGGTCGCTGGTCATGGGAGCCATCCTAATGCAGGGCGACCTTCTATTAGCCTGATCACATCTGCAAGGACTATCTCCAAGTCAAGCCACACTCCCAGCTGCTGGGGGCAGGACTTGAACTATTTTTTGTGGAGACACAATTCCCCGCTCAGTTGTAAAGATTTGTGTTTATCAGCTGGGCACGATGACTCACGCCTGTAATCCCAGCACTTTGGGAGGCTGAGGCGGGCAGATCATGAGGTCAGGAGTTTGAGACCAGCCTGGCCAATATGGTGAAACCCCGTCTCTTCTAAAAATACAAAAAATTAGCTGGGTGTGGTTGTGCACGCCTGTAATCCCAGCTACTTGGGAGGCTGAGGCAGGAGAATCGCTTGAACCTGGGAGGCGGAGGTTGCAGTGAGCCGAGATGGTGCCACTGCACTCCAGCCTGGGCAACAGAGCGAGACTCTGTTGCAAAAAAAAAAAAAAAAAAAAAAAAAAAAAGATTTATCTTTATCATTAAAGTTTTCAAAATTAACTATCACGTGTCAGGTCAAGATTTTGTTTTCCCCTTTAACCGGAAAACTTACATTTCTCTTCAGTTTGGGCAAAATTTTCCTCTGTGTGTGTGTGTGTGTGTGTGTGTGTGTGTGTGTGTCTGTATTTTCTGTATGTGGGTGTGTTTCTGTGTGTGTGTGTTTTATGTGTGGGTGTGTGTAGTGTATGTGTTTTCTGTGTGTGTATGCATGGTGTGTGTCTGTAGGTGGGTGGTCTCGTGTTTGTGTGTGTCTGGGTTTTCTGTTTATGTTTGGTATATGTCTGTGTGGTATGTATGTGTCATGGTGTGTGTGTGCGCGCATGTGTATCTGTCTTTATATGTAATCTGTGTGTGTGTCTGTGTGATGTGTGTGCATCGGCATGTCCGTGTTTGCCTGTGTGGTGTGTGTGTCTGTGTGGTATGTATTTGTATGTGTAGCATGTAAGTGTGCATCTGTGTGCATCTGTGTGTGTGTGTTCATCTGTGTGTCTGTGATGTGTCTGTCGTGTATGTGTCTGTGTGGTAGGTATGTGGGTGTGTGTGTGGTGTGTAAATGTGGGTCTGTCTGTGTGCATCTGTGTGTCTGGTGTGTATGTGGGGGGTATCCGTCTGTGTGGGATGTGTGTGTGTATGTGTGCTATGTGAGTGTGGTCTGTTGGGTGGGTGTGTGTCCATCTGTGTGGTATGTGTGTGTATGTGGTGTGTGAGTGTGGGTCTGTGTCTGTGTGCCTGTGCCATGTGTGTGTCCATGGTATGTGTGTGCATCTGTGTGTGTGGTGTGTATGTGGGGGTATGTGATGTGTGCATGTGTGTGTTGTGTGTGGTATGTGTGTGTCTGTGTTATGTGTGTGTGGTGTGTGTGTGTGCATCTGTGTGTCTGTGGTGTGTATATGGAGGGATTGTGTGTGTGCATGTGTGTGGTGTGTGTGTGCATCTGTGTGTCTGTGGTGTGTATATGGAGGGATTGTGTGTGTGCATGTGTGTGGTTTGTGTGTGCATCTGTGGTGTGTATGTGGGGGATGTGTGTGTACGTGCATGGTGTGTGTGCATGTATGTGTGGTGTGTGCATCTGTGTGTGGTGTGTGTGCGTGTTGTGTGTGCATCTGTATGTGTGGTTTGTATGTGCATGTCTGTGTTATGTGTGTGTCCATGGTGTGTGTGTGCATTTGTGTGTCTGGTGTGTATGTAGGGGTGTATGCGGTGTATGTGGGGGGGTATGTACATCTGTGTGCATGTCTATGTGGGGTGTGTATGCGCAGCTGTACATGTATGTGTGGTGTGTGCATGTGTGTGGTATCTGTGTGGTGTGTATGTGGAGGGATGTGTGTGTGCATGTGTGGTGTGTGTGTGCATCTGTGGTGTGTATGTGGGGGATGTATGTGTGTGGTGTGTGTGCATGTATGTGTGGTGTGTGCATCTGTGTGGTATGTGGGGGGACGTGTGTGTGGGGGTGCATATGTGTGTGTGGTGAGTGTGTATCTGTGTGCACCTGTGTGTGTGTGGGGGGGGGTGGTGCCTCCTCTCCGCCCTCCTCCTGGAATGCTCACCATGTGGCTACTGGATGCCCACCATGTGGCTACTGGGTGCCCACCGCGTGGCTCTGGGACTTGCGGATCTCGCCTCATGTTTCTCAGCTTTTCCTTGACGACTTTTTTCTAGGTCCACGGTCTGCAGAGTCTCCTTCCTGAGCTCAGTCTTCATCTTGTCAGTGTTTTCATCTTCATCCATTTTGCTACACAGTCCCTTCACTGTGGCATTTTACTTGAACTCTTGTTTGTACTGTTCCTTTTCTTTCTCCAGCTGATCCCTCTCCGCACACACAGCATTCCCCTGGCTGTCTCCGGCGTGTCTACACACATTCCGGAGTCTTCTACGTGCTTTCTCAGGTACGTTTTCCAGGGGCGGGAGTGGGGTGACTTCTTCCCTTGGTTGCGCTGGCATTTCTGTCTTGGCTTTCTTCCATGCTTGGTGGCGTCACCGAATAATGGCCCCCAAAGATGTCCTGGTCCTGCTCCCTGGCACCTGTGAATATGGGAACTTACGTTACAAAAGGGACGCTGAGGATATGAGTAAGTCAAGGCTCTTGAGGTGGGAGGTTATCTCGGATTATCTAGGTGGCCCTAATGTCATCACAGAGTCCTTATGACAAGGAAGCAAGTGCTTAACGATGGGGACACATTAAAAAAGGAAAAAATGAAAACGGAAGCAAGAGGGTCAGAGAAAGACAGTGGGAGCAGGTCAGAGAGGCTCTGCTGCTGGCTTTGTAGGTGGAGGGCGGCCATGAGCTGAGGGACGAAGGTGGCTTCCGAAAGGTGAAAAAGACAAGGAAACATTCTCCCCTCGGGCCTCCAGAGGAGCCGGCGCTGCCAACGCCTTGATTCTAGACCACTGAGGCCCGTTTTGGATTTCTGCACTGCAAAACTGGGAGAGGGTAAATCGTGCTGTTGAAGCCACCCCACTTGCGGCGATCTGTTTCCGGTCCAATAGGCGCTCATAGCTTGGTGATTCTGACTGTGAACTCATCTTTACGTTGGCGATTCCACAGGGGACACATTCCATGACTCCTCATCGATGCCTGAAACTGCAGAGAGTACTGAATCCTATAGCTACTGTGTTTTTTCCTGTATGTACATACCTGGGACATAGTCTAATTTATAAATTAGGCAGGGCAAGAGATGAACAACAATAACTAATAGTAAAATAGAACAATGATGTCAATATACCATATTCAAAGTTTTGTGAATATGATCTCTCTTCTCTTTCAAAGTATCTTACTGTAAAATTAGCCAGCCATGGTGGCATGCGCCTGTAGTTCCAGCTGCTCAGGAGGCTGGGGAAGGAGGATTGCTTAAGCCTAGGAGGTGGAGACTGCAGTGAGCCAAGACTGCACTGTTGCACTCCAGCCTGGGCAACAGAGTGAGACCCTGTTTCTAAAAACAGACTAACTTACTGAACTTATTGTATTAATATTTTTGAACCGTGGTCGACTGTGGGTAACTGAAACCATGAAAAAGTGAAACCAGGGCTAAGGGGGTTACTCTACTCCCTGCTGTGCCGGTTACTCAACTTCCTTGGGGATTGGGGGGAAGGGCTGCTGGGGGCTCACTGGAAGCTGGTCTGGGTGGGCCCCCAAGAGGCAACCTAGTCATGAAAATAATAGACGTCCATTTTATACAACTTGGAAAATATTGAAAAATATAAAGAATTTGCATAAGACTCATAATCTGGTTCACAGGCAACCATTATAAATATCTGAAATATTTTTATACAACTGCAGGAGGGGAGAGAGAGAGAGGGAGGAGGGGAGAGAGAGAGAGGGAGGAGGGGAGAGAGAGAGAGGGAGGAGGGGAAGGGGGAAGCGGGACCCGATAGCAGCGCTTTTTCTGTCTGTTTCCTGCACTTCCGTTGTAGCTTGTGAGCACCTTGCTAAGTTGTTACCATGTTTTGTTGTTGTTGTTGTTGTTTTTTGTTGTTGTTGTTTTTTTTTTTTTGAGACGGAGTTTCGCTCTTGTTACCCAGGCTGGAGTGCAATGGCGCGATCTCGGCTCACCGCAACCTCCGCCTCCTGGGCTCAGGCAATTCTCCTGCCTCAGCCTCCTGAGTAGCTGGGATTACAGGCACGTGCCACCATGCCCAGCTAATTTTTTGTATTTTTAGTAGAGACAGGGTTTCACCGTGTTGACCAGGATGGTCTCGATCTCTTGACCTCGTGATCCACCCGCCTCGGCCTCCCAAAGTGCTGGGATTACAGGCTTGAGCCACCGCGCCCGGCCTAGTTGTTACCATGTTTTATGCTCAGTAGTTTGACGGCTGCACTGTACTCCATGGGACGCGCATCTTATATAATTGCTCATGTCGTTGTGTATTTAGGTTGAAATGTAGCCCAGTGACGTTTGAGCTACATGGTTGTGCGTCTCTGACGTTGTCTCAGCATTGACACTCCGAAGTGGAGCCGCTGGCTCGGTGGGAAAGGGCATTTTTAAAGTTCTGCATTTGGAACAAGTTACAAAGAAGAGGGCCAACCCGAGGAAGCCCACTGCCACGGTCTGTGTGCCACAGAGGCCCAAGGGGTCTAGGCTTTGTCCAGTGGGGTCTGGGGAAGGTAAAGCCAGTGTTTGGTCTGGGGCCTGATGCAGTCCAGTCAGTGACCAGGAATGGTGTTGGCTGCCTGCCGGAGGCTGGGTGGGAGGCTGGGCTGGGCAGCCAGTTAGGAGCACTCAGAGGCACCGGGAATCACCAAACCAGGTTTGAATATTCCCAAAACTTAAATTCAGCTTCAGGGCTGGGCCTGGTGGCTCATGCCTGTAATCCCCGAACTTTGGGAGGCCAAGGTCAGGAGTTTGAGACCAGCCTGGCCAAGACCGTGAAGCCGCATCTCTACTAAAAATACCAGAAATATCAGCACCAGGTGGGGTGCGTGCCTGTTATCCAGCTACTCGCGAGGCTGAGGCAGGAGAATCGCTTGAACCCGGAAGGCAGAGGTTGTAGTGAGCGGAGCGTCCCCTGGGAGAGGGAGACCCTTGTCCCTGGGTCGCACAGCTCCGGAGGTTGGGTGCAGTGGGGGCAGACGTCCCGTGCAGGGCAGGGCAGGCCGCGCTGGTCAGAGCTAAGGACGGCGGCGGGTGCCCGCGCACACACCGGGCACAACCTTGGCCCCGCTGCCAAACCCTCCGCTTACCCCTCGGCCGAGCCTGCCCTGCAGAGCTGGAAACGGAGGCTCCGGCCCGCGGGGCTCCAGCTGTGCTTCCCCGTCTCCGCCTCCCCTCTGCCCGGCCTGGCGCCCTCCTCGGGCCGACGAAGCGGGAGGACACTGCCCGCCTGGAGCCGAGGGACCACCGTGTCCTGAGGTCAGGGGGCGCTGGGATGGCGGGGCGGGGGTCCCTCCGGCCGCGCCCCTTCCCTTCCGCGGCACATCCTGAAGGTTCTCTCGGTGGAGACAGTGGGTCGGGAGAGCAAGGAGGGGGACGGGGCCGAGGGGCGCAGACCTGCGGCAGGGGAGCGGAGGGCGGCGCGGACCACGCACGGGCCCCAGTCCCTCAATTGTCCACACCCCTCCTTGTGCTGGAGACCCCCCGCTGTGCCCACCTGCCCCAGGCACCCACCGCCCACGAGGACACAGATGCCCCACGGGGCCCCTGAGCTTCGCACCTGAGTGCGGGAAAGGCCCGCCCTGGACAGCCACGCCCCCACGCGTGGCCCGTCCCTTTCCGTGGCCTTCCCTTTCCGTGGCCCCTGCCCAGCTCCTAAAGTCCCCGCCCCGGAGGCAGCCCCGCCCCTCCCCGCGGCCAAGGTCCCGCCTGTCGTAGGCGAGAGATGGACTTGCCGGCCACGTGCGGGTGGGGCTCACCTGGGGCGGCGGGACCTACCTGCACCCGAGCGAGCGGACGGCGGGGCCCGGGGCGCCTGCAGAGACCGCAGCGGCAGCGGGGAGAGCCCTGTCCTCCCGCGGGGACACCTGTGCTTTCCCTTCCCGGGCCGTTTCCGCTTCTTGAGATCTGGAGGCTGTTCTTTTGCACAAATATGTTGTTTTGAAACACTGGGCCTTGTTCTGAGATTTCAGTTGCGGCCTGCAGCCAAACGCAACACGCACTTCAACCTAGCGCTCCAGCACTCTGGGACATTAGGGGAGCAGATAAGAGATTTAAAAATCCACGGTTGGCCGGGGGCGGTGGCTCAAGCCTGTAATCCCAGCACTTTGGGAGGCCGAGGCGGGCGGATCATGAGGTCAAGAGATCGAGACCATCCTGGCCAACATGGTGAAACCCCGTCTCTACTAAAAATACAAAAATTAGCTGGGTGTGGTGGTGGGCGCCTGTAGTTCCAGCTACTTGGGAGGCTGAGGCGGGAGAATTGCTTGAACCCAGGAGGCGGAGGTTGCAGTGAGCCGAGATCGTGCCACTGCACTCCAGCCTGGCGCCTGCCGACAGAGCAAGCCTCTGTCTCAAAAAAAAAAAAATCCACTGTGCAGAGATAAGGAAATGTGAAGTGTCCTGTGTCTCTGAAATATGACTTCACTGAACGTCACGCCCTGAGCATGTTCTCAGAGGATCCTTCGCGTTCCTAAAGGCCTGGTGAACCCCCATATCTGGAACCGCAGGCCACCCTCCAGAGCGACCTCATCCTCAGCACTAGTGTTCTCCGTGAGGGAGCCCCCGGGAAGGGCTTGCTTCTCTGATTTTCCCCAAGTGGGAAGAGTCCACCAGGTGGCACAGAGGCCTCCAGCCTAGGCCCAGAGCAGGGGTCCCTGGCAGAATTCCGTTCCCAGCACCCAGGTCACGGCATCACTGCTGCCACTCAAAGGCGGCAGGAGAGACGACAGCTCTCAACCCTGTCTCCTCTGGGCCCCAGATGCCCAAGGGAGAATCTGAACTCTAGCAGATGAGCCAGCATCTTTGGCCTAATCATCTACCCACCTGGGAGGCCCTCACACAGCACATTCAGACTTTGGCCTTTAGGAATGTAAAGAAACGCCTGGGAACACATCCAGGACACAGTGTTCAGCAAACAGTCATGCTTCAGAGCTGCACACACATTTTGTACAAATGTAAATTCTTTTTATTTATTTATTTATTTTTTGAGACAGAGTCTCACTCTGTCGCCCAGGCTGGAGTGCAATGGCACGATCTCAGTTCATTGCAACCTCTGCCTCCCCGGTTCAAGCAATTCTCCTGCCCCAGCCTCCTGAGTAGCAGGCAACTGCCACCAGGCCCAGCTAATTTTTTTATTTTTAGTAGAGACAGGGTTTCAACCTTTTGGCGAGGCTGGTCTTGAATTCCTGACCTTGTGATCCGCCCACCTTGGCCTCCCAAAGTACTGGGATTACGGGCCTGAGCTACTGTGCCAGGCCTGCAAATGTGAATTCTTGCTGTCCTTATCTCTGCACAGTGACCATGGATTTCGAAATCTCTCACCCACTCTCCTAATCCTCAGAGTGTTGAGCACTCAGTTGAAATGTATGTTGTATTTGGCTGCAGGCCGTGACCAAAATCTCAGAACAATGCCCAGGTCTCTGCCCCTCTCCCCCTGCCCTTCCCTTGAAGTGGCCTCTGCCCTGTGTGGTGACCCTCAACCCCAGATTCTGAGTGGGCCTCTGGTTAAGCTGGAAGTAGCCACCACCCCACGCCTGGGGGTGTTTCTGGCAACACCGACATTGCTCTTCCTTTACATTGAACCTTGCAGCCTAGATCAGCAGCCCCTTTCTGATGCCTTTAAATTTGGTGGAAAGATTTTTTTTCTCCCCATTCGGCATCTTTCTTGCCTCTGGCTTGGCCGCCCCTCCCTCCAGGAGGCCCACTGGGGTCCTCCTGGGTTTCACCTGTCTCCTTGCTGGCCCAGTGTCTGCTCATCGGCTTTGCTTTTTCTTTTCTTTTCTTTTCTTTTTTTTTTTTTTTTTGAGACAGAGTTTTGCTCCTGTTACCCAGGCTGGAGTGCAATGGCCCGATCTCGGCTCACCGCAACCTCCGCCTCCTGGGCTCAGGCAATTCTCCTGCCTCAGCCTCCTGAGTAGCTGGGATTACAGGCACGTGTCACCACGCCCAGCTAATGTTTTGTATTTTTAGTACAGACGGGGTTTCACCATGTTGACCAGGATGGTCTCGATCTCTTGACCTCGTGATCCGCCTGCCTCGGCCTCCCAAAGTGCTGGGATTACAGGCTTGGGCCACCGCGCCCGGCTGGCTTTGCTTTTTCTTTGCCTCTGGGCCTGACGTGTTTCTGGCGCATTCCTTCAGAGTGAGTCTCATATCACATCACTGATTCTGCATCTGCTAATAGCTTCCATCACGTAAGCATACCCTCCTCCCTACTTCCCCAGGCAGTTGACCCCCGTCCTTCCAGGGGTGTCCCCCATCAGATCCACAGCCACGACCCCTGTCAGGGACACAGATGTAATCACAGTGAATTCTTACCATTTTATGTTGCATTCAATTTTAAATACTTTATTTTGCTTTTTTTTGTGGGGTGGGGGGTGGAGATAGAGTCTGGCCCTGTTGCCAGGCTGGAGTGCCGTGGCATCATCTCGGCTCACTGCAGCCTCCACTTCCCAGGTTCAAGCGATTCTCCTGCCTCAGCCACCCAAGTAGTCGGGACTACAGGTGTGTGCCACCACACCCAGCTAATTTTTGTATTTTTAGTAGAAAGGGGTTTCACCATGTTGACCAGGCTGGTAGTGAACTCATGACCTCAGGTGATCTGCCTGCCTTGGCCTCCCAAAGTGCTAGAATTACAGGTGTGAGCCACCTCACCCAGCCTATTTTACTTCATTTTAAATTGATACAATAATCATATGTATTTATGGAGTACATAATGATGCTTCAATAGATATAATGTATAGTGATCAGGGTAATTAGCTTATCATCATCTCAGACATTTATCATTTCTTCATGTTGGCAACATTTGATATCCTCCTTTAGCTATCTGAAACTGTAGGAGATAGTGTTAACTGTAAAGCATCCATTTTGAATACAGATGCTCTCGGACTCATGATGAAGCTGCATCCCAATAAATCCATCATAAGTTGAAAATATTGCAAGTCAAAAATGCATTGAATACATATAACCTATATGTGCAAGAGCTGATGTGGAAAAAATGAATACATATAACCTACCAAACATAGGCCAGGCATGGTGGCTCACCTCTGTAATCCCAGCACTTTAGGAGCCTGAGGCAGGAGGATCATGAGGTTAAGAGATTGAGACCATCCTGGCCAACATGGTGAAACCCTGTCTCTACTAAAAGTACAAAAATTTGCTGGGCCTGGTGGCGGGCACTTGTAATCCCAGCTACTCAGGAGGTTGAGGCAGGAGAATTGCTTAAACCTGGAGGCAGAGGTTGCAGTGAGCCAAAATCACTCCACTGCACTCTAGCCTGAGGGACAGAGAGAGATTCAATGCAAAAAAAACAAAAAAGAGTGATCTATTTGTGAAAAATGTATCAAATTAATCTTCAGTCAACAACAGTTTGAGAACAACATTAACATCATGTGTAGGAATGCTGTGTTTTCTAGGATTTGACATTTTCAGCAATAGAGCATGACTATATTTTATAAGTGGAAATACCACCGCTAAAAGCAGAATGCTATAAATAGGGTGATGCCTTTTGTTTCCAAAGTCAGTATAATAGAATGATGTGAAAATAATAAAAGTGAGATACTGTGTGTCAAAGTTATCTCGGGGTGAACGCTGCAGCCACAGGCACCGCCGTCGAGTGTTCTTGGGGCAAATGGGCACAGGGTGAAACCTGCCAGTTGGAACTCCCAGAGGGGAGCCTGCCTGGGTAGCACCCCGGGCCACAGCCCCTCCCGTGCTGTGCAGCTCCCACCTGCGCCATCCGGCTCCCACCTGCTGGCTGCCCACCTGCTGGCTGCCATGCGGGTCCCGGAAGGCTTCCTCCTTCCCACTGGCCCTGCAGGCTGTGCTGCCATCTTCCCTCTGGGATCTGTGAGTAATGAAACTACTTCTGAAACTTCATGTGTCTGCGGGGCCGGCTCCTCTGTGTCTCACCTGAGAGACACACCTGAACCTAGCTTCTTTCCCGGTCAGGGCTCTCCTAGAGAGTGGGTGGCTTGGTAGGAATGAACCCAACACAGGTCAGACCGGAGGCACGAGGGCACCTGCGGTATACCCAAGCTGCTAGGCATCGAGCCATCTGCCGGGACCAAGAAGTGTCCCGTGAAAGCTCACCACCAGCTGCCCTGGAGCTGGAGTTTATAGCCACTCTCCAGAGAGAGCAACCCAAGACCAAAGTACAGTAAAACATGACAAGAGTAGAAAAATGCGGTACAATAATTAGGAAGTGATGAGTGTCTGGTATTTATTATCCATGTTTTTGTTTGTGTGTGTGTTTGAGACAGCGTCTTAACTGACTCAGTAGGCTCCCAAGCTACGATGCAGTGGTGTGATCATGGCTCACTGCAGTCTTGAACTCCTGGGCTCAGGTGATCCTCCCTCCTCAGCCTTCTGAGTAGCTGGGACCACAGGCATGAACTGCTATGGCCACATCATTTTTTTTTTTTTTTAAGAGATGGGGTCTCACCATGTTGTCCAGGCTGGTCTCAAACTCCTGGGCTCAAGTGATTCACTCACCTTGGCCTCCCAAAGTGCTGGGTTTACAAGTATGAGCCACTGCAGCTGCCTCTTATTATCTATGTATTTAAAATATAATTCATTTGGTTAGAAGTATTTACAATGTATTTTTTTGAGACGGTGCCTCACTCTGTCGCCCAGGCTGGAGTGCAGTGACACGATCTCAGCTCACTGCAACCTCTGCCTCCCAAGTTCAAGTGATTTTCCTGCCTCAGCCTCCCGAGTCACTGGGATTACAGGTGCATGCCACCATGCCCGGCTAATTCTTATATTTTTAGTAGAGATGGGGTTTCACCATGTTGGTCAGGCTGGACTTGAACTCCTGACCTCGTGATCCACCTGCCTCGGCCTCCTAAAGTGCTGGGATTACAGATATGAGCCACTGCACGCAGCCTATAATTAATTTTTAGTAATGGCTGTGTTTTAACAACCAGCGCAGAATTCCTGGAAATGTAAGGATGTGCTCTTGAGACCCCAAGGAGTTGGCTCCCACACATCTCAGAGCCCAGCCCCAGGCCCTGCGGCTCCCATGGTGTCCTTGGGTTCCCTTGGAGTCCAAATCCCATGATTCTGGGATGCAGAAAACTGCAGCCTCCCCACCTCCAAAACGGCCACCCCGAACTCCCAACCCTGGGAACGCTTTCCAGTGCCCGCCTGATCCACACGTGGCCACACTTTCTACCCCGAATTCTCAACCCTGGGAACGCTTTCCAGTGCCCGCCTGATCCACACGTGGCCACACTTTCTACCCCGAATTCTCAACCCTGGGAACGTTTTCCAGTGCCCGCCTGATCCACACGTGGCCACACTTTCCACCCCGAACTCCCAACCCTGGGAACGCTTTCCAGAGCCCGCCTGATCCACACGTGGCCACACTTTCTACCCCGAACTCCCAACCCTGGGAACGCTTTCCAGTGCCCGCCTGATCCACACGTGGCCACACTTTCTACCCCGAATTCTCAACCCTGGGAACGTTTTCCAGTGCCCGCCTGATCCACACGTGGCCACACTTTCTACCCCGAATTCTCAACCCTGGGAACGTTTTCCAGTGCCCGCCTGATCCACACGTGGCCACACTTTCTACCCCGAATTCTCAACCCTGGGAACGTTTTCCAGTGCCCGCCTGATCCACACGTGGCCACACTTTCTACCCCGAATTCTCAACCCTGGGAACGCTTTTCAGTGCCCGCCTGATCTACACGTGGCCACAGTTTCTACCCCGAACTCTCAACCCTGGGAACGCTTTCCAGTGCCCGCCTGATCCACATGTGGCCACACTTTCTACCCCGAACTCTCAACCCTGGGAACGCTTTCCAGTGCCCGCCTGATCCACATGTGGCCACACTTTCTACCCCGAACTCCCAACCCTGGGAACGCTTTCCAGTGCCCGCCTGATCCACATGTGGCCACACTTTCTCTGGAATTGTCCAAGGCCAGAGGATCCAGTTGCTGTCATAGGTCCTCTGTGAATATCTCAGGAAGTGCCCCCCAGTTGTCTCTGGCTGTGTGTCCTGGAGTGAGATGAGGCTGCTCATAAACCACCCTGGGCCTCCCAGCCAGTCACCCAGGCATGGGCCTCGGATCTGGAGCTCAGTCTCCTGGCTGTGGCCATGTCTGCAGGGGAAGAGGGGACCGGAAGGCTGCTGGCTCCATCCTGAGGTCGGTGACCGTCCCTGGGTGAAGCAAGGTCGGGACCCTGCCATTTAAAGTCAGTCTAGGCTGATGGGTTTGACCAACCAGAGGCAGCCTGAGTGCCCTCTCTGGAGGGGGATGTGGTGACTCAGGATCCAACTGGGACAAAGTCAAGTTCACAGCAGTGCAAGGTGGGTGGGAACAGCCCTGGCCCGCACCAGCTCACCTGGATCGAGTCCCAGTGTCCCTGGGGTCTCCAGTCTGTGCATTGAGAGGCACCCCCTCATAACCTCTGGGGCTGCACCCCTTAGCTCTCACCAGCTTTCCTGGGGCCCTGCCCCTCATTCTATCCTGTAGACCACCTGGTCCCTTCTTGCCCTGCCCAGGGAGCAAGTCCTACCAATAAGCACACCAAGACGTGGGGCAAGTTCAGTTCCAGCTCCCACTGAGCTCTGACATAATGCCTGCATTCAGCGCTTGGTTTTTCAGCCTCATCTCTGCAGTGGGGCTTGAACCCTGTCCTCCTATGGGACATTGGTCCTCACTGGCCAAGACTGGACCCCAGGCCACCGTTGCCGCCTTCCAGACGCAGAGCACAACAATCCCAGCCCGCTGCTTTGCCTTCCTCATGCTCAGCCGTGGCCTCCTGGGCCCCCTGGGTGGACAGAGCACAGAGGCCAGCAGCGCCTTTCCGTTTTATCCCTCACTGATGTGGTTGCAGCAGGAAGAGTCCCCTGTGAATTCAGTCATCTGAGCTGAGATTAAAGAATAGGAGTTTGCACTGGGTGGGCGGTGCTCTTGGCCGGGTGCTGGGGAGGGATTCCCATCATCTGCCCTGTTGCTGCTGGACCTGGATGCAAAGGTGGCATATTCTAAATGAGGTCAGAATGCCTGAAAAGTCAGGGTATGATGCAGAAAAGGAAAGCGAGGACTGAGAGAGGCAAGCATACTCCAGCAATAGCACTGAGCCTGAGGGACCCAAAGACCCTCCCTTCTCCAGGGGCTTAGAAATACTCTCATCGGGGGACGTCACGCTGGGCCAGCTCTTGAGGACTGAAGGTGCACACGGAGTCCCTGCAGCTGGCATGGACTCCTTGGTGAGGCGAGCGGAGTAAGTAGCCACTCCCTGACTGGCAGCAAGAGGGAGAGGTGGCAGGGGCTGAGTGGGGCCTGCAGACATCCCTGGTGGCTTCTGGTGGCTGTGGGGTCCACTGGACCACACAAAGGGCAGCCACTAAATTACCAACTGGTGAGGGCAGTGGGCTGAGAAAGGCCAGGTCCGGAGCAGTCCTGGGGAAGTCCTGGCCCTCATCCAGCTCCCAGGCCTGAGTCACTCTGGGATCTGGGACCCTGTGCTGAGGAGGACGGTGACCTGTAGGAAAAGCATGCCTGTAGACCAGAAATGAGACCCCCTGGCCTGCCCCAAGACCTCTGGCTGGCGTTCCTTGCATCGTGGGGGTGATTTGTCCTCCCTGCGATGGGGTCTGCAGTCCTGGCTGCCATACCCCTCAGCCACAGCCTCCTGGGACTCCTGGAGGGACAGTGAGTGAGGGGTTGGGGAGCTGATGCAGGCCTAGCAGCTGCTAAGCAGACAGACCGGCCAGACCCATCGGAGGCTTCATCGCCGCACTGGCTGGAGTCACACCCGGAGGTCTGCGGCAGGGTAAGGTCCTCGTCTGCGAGTCCTGCAGGTAGATGTGCAGCCCAGGGCAGGGGCGGGGCTGCTGCCACCCCGAGGCCATGCCCGTCTGACTCAGGGGTTTGTACTGGAGGGGCGGCTCGCCCCGTCATGGCGCTCCGGTGGGACCGAGGCTGAGCTGGCTTCGGTGTGGTGGGTCAGCTGGCCCTGGGCCCTCAGCTCCCTGGCGGCGACACAGCCCTGCTTGTTGTCTCCACATCTCTTTCCTCAGTTTCCCCAGGTCCTTATTGGAGGGTGGTGCCCACCCATCCTGGGCTGTGCCCTCCTCCAGCCCCTTCCCAGGGCAAGCCACAGCTTCTGCAGGAGAGCGGGCTGGGGGCCTGGCGGGGCGTCCTTAGATACCCTGCGGTATGGGACTTTCCCGGAAGATATGCCACCATCTTGCCCCTGCACCCTACCTGAGGGAGTGTACAGTCTGATAAAGACCACCTGGGCTGGCGAGAGAGGAGGCGGGCTCCACAAGCCTTGCCCCCTGCTGCGGAGCCCAGGAGAAAGGCGCTGAGGAATGGGTGAGGGGTGCGGGGGAGGTGGCGCAGGGAGCCATCTTCGAGGTCTGTGGTCACCACTGACCGGAGGCCAGAGGCTTGGCATCCTCCGGGGCTCGATTGCCGGGGCGAGAAGAGACTCAAGAGACGAGGAAACAGCTCTTAGGGCAGACCTCACTGGGGTGGAAATGTGAACACGTGATATGCAGCCGCACATGGGAAATCACACCTACACAGGTGAAATCTGGACAATTCTTATGAGACAATGTTTAGGAATTATTGTTAATTTTAAATATTTCATTTTAAAACTAAACAGGGCCAGGTGAGTTAGGTTATGCCTGTAATCCCAATTTTGGGAGGCCAGGGAGCGCTGATCATTTGAGGTCAGGAGTTTGAGAACAGCCTGGCCAACATGGTGAGACCTCATCTCTACTAAAATACGAAAATTGGTGAGTGTGGTGGCCCGTGCCTGTAATCCCAGCTACTCAGGAGGCTGAGGCAGGAGAACTGCTGGAATCCAGGAGACAGAGGCTGCAGTGAGCCGAGATCATGCCACTGCACTCCAGCCTGGGGGCAATAGAGTGAGACTCTGTCTCAAAAAATAAAAAATAAAACAAACATGCAGCGGAACTGACTGTTTTGGTGTTGAGTTCTGGAAACGTCCTGCCTGTATGGATTTGTGCGATGCTCCCCCAGCACACACACCACCCACATGGAGAGTGGTCCCATCACCCCGGAAGCCCCTCATGGCGCTCCTCCGCAGGACCAGGCTTCCCAACCCCTGGAAACCTTCTCCATCGCCTGTGTCCTTTTGACAACGTGGGACCGATGGAATCGTAGCCAGGGGCGGTGGCTAGAGCCTGTAATCCCAGCCTCTCTAGAGGCTTAGGCGGGAGGATCACTTTAGGCCGGGAGTTGGAGACCAGCCTGGCAACAGAGACCCTGTCTCAAAAAAATAAGAATACCTAATAATAAATAAAGGGAACCCTACAGTAGGTAGTGTTTGAGGCTGGCCGCCTCCTCTCAAGCATGCCGCCAAGGCTCACCCTTTCTGCTCGGGAGCAGGATCTGCTCCACACGTGCCCGCAGCCTGTCCCACTGCTCACTTCATCAGGTCTTGGAGGGCGTCTTTGTCATTTCCAGGGCTTGGCTACCACAAGCAGGCATGCTCTAGACATTCATGGGCAGGTTTTCGTGTGAGGATAAACACCCAGGAGTGAGAACGCGCAATATTCAGATTTTAGGTAACGGCCTGGCTGTGGTCCAGAGTGACCACACTGTCTTACACGGCCACGTCCCTGTGTGTGAGCTCCAGATGTCGCCCAGAGTGGCCACACTGTCTCACACGGCCACGTCCCCGTGCTCGAGCTCCAGATGTCCAGAGTGGCCACACTGTCTCACACGGCCACGTCCCCGTGCGTGAGCTCCAGATGCTGCCCATGCTCGCCCGGAGGGACCAGTCATTGCACTTTGTCCAGGTCTGAGGAGTGTTCTGGGATTTGGGACTTTCCATGCAAAAATCAGGAAACTCCTGGACAAACTAGGACATGGGTCACTCTTAGCTTTGATGTTAATTTTATGTCAACTCGACTGGGCTGAGGGATGCCCGGGTGCTGGGAAAGTGTTTTTGAGGGTGTCTGTGAAGGGGTTTCTGGATGAGACTGGCATTGGCATCTCCTACTGAATACAGTGGATCTGCCCTCACCATGTAGGCAGCCAGCATCCAATCCACCCGGGCTTGGGTAGAATGAAAAGGCAAGAAGGAGCGAGTTTTCCCTCCGAGCGGAGACTCTGTCTTGTCCCACAGGGGTCAGCTCACCAGTTCCTGGCTTTTGACGTGGACTGGGTCAGACGTTGGCTTTGCTGGTGCTCCAGCTTGCAGACAACATTGAGGGACTCCTCAGCCTCCATTTGGATGAGCTAATTCCTATAATAAATGTCTCTCTCTCTCCCCCCACCCGTATAGATACAGATACAGAGAGACCGATACATTCACAGTTACAGACATACCTCCTGTCGCTCAGGTTCTACAGGGAACTCTGACTTCCATACTTGCCAACGCTTGCTATTATCAGTGGCTGTTGAAGTTTCGGCCGTTCTGGTTGTGTAGCTGGGATCTCACCATGGTTTTAGTTTGCATTTTCCTGGTGGCTAATGATATTTTGCAGCTGTTGAAGTGCTTATTGGCCATTTGTAAGCCTCCTTTGATGAAGCATCTATTCTAGTCTCTTCTCTATTTTTTTGTTATTGAATTGTTTATTTATTTATTTTTTTGAGACGGAGTCTCATCTCTGTCGCCCAGGCTGGAGTGCAGTGGCTTGATCTCAGCTCACCTGCCTCCCAGGTTCAAGAGAGTCTCCTGTCTCAGCCTCCCAAGTAGCTGGGATTACAGGCATGTGCCACTATGCCTGGCTACTTTTTGTATTTTTAGGAGAGACAGAGTTTCACCATGTTGGCCAGGCTGGTCTTGAACTCCTGAGCTCCTGATCCACCCACCTCGGCCTCCCAAAGTGCTGGGATTACAGGTATGAGCCTTCACACCTGGCCTTGATTTTCCCACTGTTGAGTTTGGGAGTTCTTTATGCATTCTTGAGACATATCCTTTGATAAATATGCGATGTGTCTTTTTTTTCTCTGTCTTTAATTTTTTTGAGACAGAGTCTTGTTCTGTCACCCAGCGTGGAGTGCAATGCCACAATTTCAGCTCACTGCAACCTCTGCCTTCTGACTTTAAGTAATTCTCCTGCCTCAGCCTCCCAAGTAGCTAGGACTACGGGCACACACCACCACGTCTGGCAAATTTTTGTATTTTTAGTAGCGATGAGGTTTTACCATGTTGGCCAGGCTAGTCTTGAACTCCTGACCTCAAGTGATCCACCTGCCTCGGCCTCCCAAAGTGTTGGAATTACAGGCATGAGCCACCATGTCCAGCCAACTAGTTTATTTACTGAAACTGGGTGTTGCTATGTCACCCAGGCTGAAGGGCAGCGGTGCAATCACAGCTCACTGAACCCTTGACTGCTCAGACTCAAGCCATCTTCCAACCTCAGCCTCGTGAGTAGCTGGGACTATAGGCCCACATCACCAGGCCCAGCTAATTCTGTTTAACTTTTTATAGAGATGGAGTCTCCCTGTGTTGGCCAGGCTGGCCTTGAACCCCTGGGCTCAAGCAGTGCCCCCACCTCAGCCCCCCAGTGTGCTAGGATGACAGGTGTAAGCCACTGCACCTCGACTAGTTGGTCTTTTAAGTGTCTTTCTCAAGACAAAACTTTAAAATGTTGATAAAGTCCAATTTATCACTACTTTTTTTGTGGTTAAAAATACATAATATAAAATGTATTACGTTAACCTTTTTTTTCTTTTGAGATGGAGTCTTGCTCTGTCGCCCAGGCTGGAGGGCAGTTGTGCAATCTCAACTCACTGCAACCTCCACCTCCTGGGTTCAAGCAATTCTCCTGCCTCAACCTCCCAAGTAGCTGGGGCTCCAGGCACAAGCTGCCACACCCAGCTAATTTTTGCATTTTTAGTAGAGACAGGGTTTCACCATGTTGGCCAGATGGTCTCGAACTCCTGACCTTGTGATCTGCCCACCTTAGCCTCCCAAAGTGCTGGGATTACAGGCGTGAGCAACGCGGCCTATGTCAGCCATTTTTAAGTGTACAGTGGCGTGAGGTAAATTCACAGTGTTGTGTAACTATCACCACTTTGTAGTTCCTAAACTTTTTCATCACCCCAAACAGAAGCTCTGTCCTCACTGAGCAGCACCTGCTGGTCCCCTCCCCAAGCCCCCGGTAACTTTGATTCCACTTTCCGTCTCTATGAACTTCCTATTTCTAATGCTGGTATAAGTGGGATCACACCATGTTTGGCCTTTTGTGTTTGGCTTATTTCACTCAGCATAATGTTTCCAAGGTCTGTTCATGCTGTACCATGCATTAGAGCGTCATTATATCATACTATAGCATATCATTTATTTATTTATTTATTTTGAGATGGAGTCTCACTTTGTCGCCCAGGCTGGAGTGCAGTGATGTGATCTCAGCTCATGGCAAGCTCCGCCTCCTGGGTTCAAGTGATTTCTCCTGCCTCAGCCTCCCAAGTAGCTGGGACCACAGGCATGTACCACTATGTCCCACTAATTTTTTTTTGAGGCAGGGTCTCACTCTGTTGCCCAGAATGGAGTGTAGTGGTGCCATCTCAGCTTTCTACAGCCTCCACCTCCCAGGCTCAAGAGATTCTCCTGCCTCAGCCTCCCTAGTAGCTGGGATTACAGGCGTGCACCGCCACGTCCAGCTAATTTTTGTGTTTTTAGTAGAGATGGGGTTTCACCACGTTGGCCTGGCCTGACCTCAAGTGATCCACCCGCCTTGGCCTCCCAACGTGCTGGGATTACAGGGATGATCCACCATGACCAGCATATTTTATGTAACTATGGTAAAATACACATAATATAAACGTTACTGCTGTGTGCGGTGGCTCACGCCTGTAGTCCCAGAACTTTGGGAGGCCGAGGCAGGCGGATCACGAGGTCAGGATATCGAGACCATCCTGGCCAACATGGTGAAGCCCCATCTTTAAATAAATAAATAAATAAATGTTACCGTCTGAACCATTTTTGTACAGTTCAATGGTGTTGTGTTTACATTGTCGTGCAGGCAATCGTCACAAGTCTTTTTTTTTTTTTTAAGACGGAATCTTGCTCTTGTCACCCAGGCTGGACTTTAATGGTGTGATTTTGGCTCACTGTGACCTCTGCCTCCCAGGTTCAAGCAATTCTGCCTCAACCTCCCAAGTAACTGGGATTACAGGCACCTGCCACCATGCCTGGGTATCTTTTGTTTGTTTGTTTGTTTGTTTTAGTAGAGATGGGGTTTCACCTTGTTGGCCAAGCTGTTCTTGAACTCCTGACCTCAAGTGATTCACCTGCCTCAGCCTCCCAAAGTGCTGGGGTTACAGGCATGAGCCACCGCACCCAGCCCAGAAGTCTTCTCATCTTGCAGAACTGAAACCCTTTATCCATTAAACAGCAGCTCGCCATCCCTGTCCCAGCCCCTGGCAACCACCATTCTGCTTTTTGTTTCTATGAATTCGACTAGATTTCCTCATAAAAGGAATCCTGCAGCATTTGTCCCTTTGTGACTGGCTTATTTCACTGAGCATAAAGTCCTTTCTGTTTCTCTACGTCGTGGCATGTGTCAGGGGTTCCGTCCTTTTAAGGCTAATACTATTCCAGCGCGCGGACAGGCCACACTGTGCTCATCCATTCAATGGACGTTGGGTTTTTCCACCTCTTGGCTATCGTGCATAATGCTGCTAGGAACACGGCCTACAAATATCTCATTAAAGGGGCCGGTGCTGTGTCTCTGCCTGTAATCCCAGCACTTAGGGAGGCCAAGGCAGGAGGATTGCTTGAGTCCACGAGTTCAAGACCAGCCTGAGTAACATAGTGAGACCTTATCTCTAATTAGAAGATAAAGAAAACAAAACCTTATCTTTTTAAGATCCTGTTTTTAAGTTGTGGGGCGTATATGACCAGAAATAGGATTGCTGGATCATACATTGCTATGGTTTGAATGTGTCCCATAAAGTTCGTGTGTTGAAAACTTCATCCCCAGCTGAGTGCAGTGGCTCACGCCTGTAATCCCGGCAGTTTAGGAGGGCTGGGGCGGGTCACAAGGTCAGGAGTTCAAAACCAGCCTGGTCAATATGGTGAAACCCCATCTCTACTAGAAATACAAAATCAGCTGGGTGTGGTGGCGGGTACCTCTAATTCCAGCTACTGAGGCAGAAGAACTGCTTGAACCCAGGAGGTGGAGGCTGTGGTTAGCCGAGGTTGCGCCATTGCACTCCAGCCCAGGCGATAGTGCGAGACTCTGTCTGAAAAAAAAGAAAGAAGGAAAACCCAATCCCCAATGCAACGGTGTTGGGAGGTGGGGCCTGATAAGATGCAGTTAGGGCGTGAGGGTTTAATAATGCTGCTGTCTCCAATCACATTAGTTAGCTCACGTGCGGCTTTGTTACGAGGGAATGTGGCCCCTCTTGCTCTTGTGCCCTTGCGCTGTCTGTCTCTCTCTCTCGCCCTTCCACCTTCCACGACGGGTGATGCAGGAAGGCCCTGAGCAGGTGCTGGTGCCCTGCGCTTGGACGCTCAGCCTCCAGAACCACGGGTCAGGTACACTTCTATTGTTTCTTGATTACCCAGTGTCAGGTATTCTGCTACAGCGACACACGTGAGCTGTGGCACGTGGGAATTGTGTTTTTAGTGTTTGCAGAGCCACCATACCTTGGGTGTGGTGTTTCCACAGCAGCTACACCGTTTCACAGCCCACCAACGGCGCACAGCGTTCCAGCCATCCCGCCCGTCCCACATCTGCGCCAACGCTTGTTTCTTTGATAGTAGCCATCCTATCGAAGGGTGTCAAGTGTTTCTCAGTGGGATCCCTATGATGAGTGATGGTGAGCATCTTTTTGTGTACTTCGTGGCCATTCGTATGCTTCTTTGGGAAAGTGTCTATGAAACGTCTTTATTTTTCAGTTGAGTTGTAGAGTTCCTTATATATCCTGGATGTTAAGCTCTTGTCAGATACGTAATTTGCAAACGTTTTGTCCCACTCCATGGATTCTCTTTTCACTCTCTTGAGAGTGTCCTTTGATGTGCAAAAGTATTTTATTTTTCTTTTGTTGCTTGTGCGTTTGGTGTCACATTTCAGAAATCATCGCCAAATCCAAGATCACAAAGATTTCTTCCAGTTTTATAGCTTTAGCATGGTTTTGCTTTTACAGACTGTGCTTTTGGCATTATGTCTAAGAACGCTTTTCCCAGGTCACAAGGATTTTAAACGTTTTCACCTAAACATTTTATAGTGTTATATTTTCACATTTAGACCTCTGACCCATTTATATTAACTTTTGTATAATGCATGTGGTTTGAGATTGCCTCTTTTTTGGTATATGAATGTCCAATTGTTTCAGTGCCCTTTGTTGAAAATTGCTTTGCGCCTTGTCAGAAATCAGCCGTGTATGCGTGTGGTCTCTTTCTGGACCCTGTTGCTCAAATGGCCTGGGTATATACCCCTTTACCCAAACTATACTGCTTATAGTAATGCTTAAAAGTGGGGAGTGTGATTTAGCTTCATTTTTCTTTTTGAAATTCGTTTAGACTGTCACGGTGTCTTTGCTTTTCCATTTACATTTTAGGGGTCAGCACCTTTTTTTTTTTAAGATGGAGTTTTGCCCTTTTTGCCCTGGCTGCAGTGCAGTGGCGTGATCGCAGCTCACTGCAACCTCCGCCTCCCGGGTTCAAGCGATTCTCCTACCTCAGCCTTCCAAGTAGCTGGAATTACAGGCACCTGCCACCATGCCCAACTAATTTTTCTGTAATTTTAGTAGAGATGGGGTTTTGTCCTGTTGGCCAGGCTGGTCTCAAACTCCTGATCTCAGATAATCTACCGCCTTGGCCTCCCAAAGTGCTGGGATTACAGGTGTGAGACACCATGCCCTGCCCCATATACATTTTAGAATCAGCTTGTCTATGTCTTGTTATAGCTTGTTCAGACCAAGAGACATCTGAGGCCAAACAATGGGTAACTCATGGCCATTCAGTGATATTTTGAATTCTGGTTGTATTAGTGCATTTTCACGCTGCTGATAAAGACATACGTAAAACTGGGTAATTTATAAAGAAAAAGAGGCTTAATGGACTCATAGTTCCACATGGCCAGGGGGGCCTCACAATCATGGCAGAAGGTGAAGGCACGTCTTACATAGTGACAGGCAAGAGAGAAGATGAGAACCAAGTGAAAGAGGCTTCCCCTTATAAGACCATTAGATCTCAGGATACTTATTCACTACCATGGGAACAGTATGGGAGAAGCCTCCCCTGTGATTCAATTATCTCCCACTGGGTCCCTCTCAAAACACGTGGGCATTTGGGAGCTACAATCAAGATGAGATTTGGGTGGGAACACGGCTGAGCGTATCACTGGTCTTTCCTAGTGCACCTGCTGCTGTTTACTGCTCAGAACCCTCAAGTGTCTACTCCATGAGTTGTGTCCAGATTTTAAAGGTGCATTCCACAGGAGAGGCAGGTGGAACTTGCTTACTCCATCTTACCTGGAACCAAAACCCTCTTGTTAATTTGTAATAGTGTGATAATTGCATTGTGGTTATATATTTAAAGCCCTTATCTTTTAGAGATGCAAACAGAAATATACATGAATTAAAAATTATTTATTTCTTAATTTTAATTTTTATTTTTTTGAGACAGAGTCTCACTCTGTCACCCAGGCTGGAGTGCAGTGGTGTGATCTGCTCATTGCAACTTCCGCCTCCTGGGTTCAAGTGATTCTCCTGCCTCAGCCTCCCAAGTAGCTGGGATTACAGGCACGCACCACCATGCCCTGCTAATTTTTGTATTTTCAGTAGAGATGGGGTTTCACCGTGTTGGGTAGCTGGCCTTGAGCTCCTGACCTCTAGTGATCCACCTGCTTCAGCCTCCCAAAGTGCTGGGATTACAGGCATGAGCCACCATGCATGGCCTGGATTAAGTGATTTTTAAAATCACAGTGTGAACTATTTTTTTTTTTTTGAGACGGAGTTTCGCTCTTGTTACCCAGGCTGGAGTGCAATGGCGCGATCTCGGCTCACCGCAACCTCCGCCTCCTGGATTCAAGCAATTCTCCTGCCTCAGCCTCCTGAGTAGCTGGGATTACAGACACGCGCCACCATGCCCAGCTAATTTTTTGTATTTTTAGTAGAGACGGGGTTCCACCATGTTGACCAGGTTGGTCTCGATCTCTTGACCTCGTGATCCACCCGCCTCGGCCTCCCAAAGTGCTGGGATTACATCTTGAGCCACTGCGCCCGGCCGAGAACTATTTTTTAAGAATATATCAGATTAGCAAGGATAAAAAGTTTGTTAATGGGCAGGCAGCAGGAGGCAGTGGTGTGGACCCAGCAGCCAGGCTTCCTGGGTTCCAGCCCCAGCCCCCACCTTCACAAACCTGGCCTTGAGCTGCTGCTCTAAGGGGGACAATGTCAAGCCTCCCCCCGGGGTGTCAGGGTGGGGGGTGGACAAAATGATTGTAAGGCAGAAGCACTTAGAACCTGCCTCTGACCGTGAATGTGAGCTGTTTGTTACTCACCCCGGGGGTGGGAGAAGGGTCAGAAGGGCGTGGCCCTGTGGAGGGCGGTCTCCTGGGGTCACTGTCACTATTTCAACACTCGCACCTGTTGACTCACAAGGCCCCTTCTGGGAGTCAGTTCTGTATGTTCTCATAGGGAAGGCCACTTCAGGGCTCATGGTAACAGCAAAGGTCAGGAAACCCCTATGTAGTCACTCACAGAAACACGTTCCATTATGGCTCAGTGCTAATTTATTTAGAATAGAATCCTGTGCAGACCTGTATTGCTCCATTGTGGGAAGACAGGTCTGTGTTGTGGTGCAGAGGGAAGGGCACCCCGGCTACCGTTTGTATAAAAATGGAAGAATACACGTCTGGGTGCCTGCCTCTCCCAGCACAGACTCTGCAGAGCACCCCCGCCCCCGCCCAGCCCAGCAGTGGCGCCCCTCAGAGAGGAGAGCTGGAGATGCGGGATTTGGTGCAGCAGATGACATAGTTACAGGGGTGGGGTCTTAAGAAACGCAGTATCTTCTCTTACTTTTTAACTATTATAACATCTGCATATATTATCTTCTCCAAAGAAGCTGAAAATAATAATAAAAAGGAAATAAAACAGTCGTCCCACTCAAAGTGATCTACAGATTCCATGCAATTCCTCTCAAAATTCCAATGATGGCCGGGCGCGGTGGCTCACGCCTGTAATCCCAGCACTTCGGGAGGCCGAGGTGGGCGGATCACCTGAGGTCAGGAGTTGGGGACCAGCCTGGTCAACACGGTGAAACCCCATCTCTAAAAAAAAAAAAAAATTCCAATCACATTTTTCACAGAAATAGAAAAAACATCCTAAAATTTGTTTAGAATCACAGAGGAGGCTAGGCATGGTGGTTCAGACCTGTAATCCCAGCACTCTCCTGACTAACTGGGGAGCGTTTCTGGAGGGAACGAGAATCGAGTGGGCTTCTCACCTCGGCGCCTTGCCTCAGTCACGGTGCAGGATCTACAGGAGGAAGTGGGGGCCGAGGCGGGAGGGTCAGCAGCATCGGAAGACCCCATCTCTGCAAAAAATGTGAGAATTAATGAGGTGTGGTGGCATTGTGGTCCCAGCTGCTCAGGAGGCTGAGGTGGGAGGATCGCTTGTGTCACGTGTCACATAAAGAGACCACTAGGCGGGCTTTGTGTGGGCAACAAGGCTGTTTATTTTGCGCTTGGGTGCAAGCGGGCCAAGTCTGAGAAAGGAGCTAGGCCAAGTGGGTGGGAGGGGGGTTGGTTTATAGGCTGGGCGAATGGTCAGCTCAAGGTGGCAGCCTGTCTTGGGGAGGGGAAGGGCGTCACGGCATGCATGAGCACAAGGGGAGGGGTCATTGATTACAAACAGGCATGAACATAAGGATTAGAAGTCTCCGTCGCAGTCAGAGGGGAGGGTGCGGTAGATTACAGAGGTGGGGGTCTTGAGAAACACAATGTGTGGGGGGGGAATTTTTGCAAGGCTGAGCAGGAACAATGGATGCAGGCTATAGTAATTCGTCGAGGCAGGAACAAGCTGTTTCACTTTTTCTGTGGCCACCTGGTTACTTGTGCTTACTTCAGACTTCTTGGCTTCTGGGACCATGCAGAGGTGTATGTGTGGGTCACCAACGCTTACGTGCCAGGTTTGGACTCGGAGCCTCAGAGGTTGTGGCTGTAGTGAGCTAGGATTGCGCCGTTGCACTTTTCAGCCTGGGGCACAGAGCAAGACCCTGTTTTGTTTGTTTGTTTGTTTGTTTGTTTGTTTAAGACAGGGTTTCACCATATTGGTCAGGCTGGTCTTGAACTCCTGACCTCAGGTGATCCGCCCACCTCAGCCTCCCAAAGTACTGGGATTACAGGCGTGAGCCACCAGGCCCGGCACAAGACCCTGTTTTAAACAAGCCAGCCAACCAAAAATATCACACACACACACACACACACACACACACCCCAATATTATTCAGTCTTCAAAAAGAAGGAAATGACCCTGTTATTTGTGGCAAGATGGCTGAACCTGGAGGACACTGTACCCAGTGAAATAAGCCAGGTACAGCCAGACAAATACAGCATGATTTCACTTATCATGGAAAGCAAAAAAGTTGAACTCGTCGCAACAGAGAACAGAGGGGTAGTTACCAGGCCCTGGGAGACAGGATCAATAGGGAAGTGCTGGGAGAGGGGACACGCTGGCAGTTGTGAGGTGACCGTAGTTGGTAATGATGTATCGCACACTTGATATTGGCTAAGAGAACAGAGCTCGTGCCCTAACCCCGCGCTCGCACACACACACACACACACACACACACACACACACACACATAACTGTGTGAAGTGATAAACATGTTAGCTCAGTTGTGGTAATCATTGTACAGTATGTATGTACATCGAATCGTCACGTTGCATACCCTAAGTATATACAGCTTTAAATTTTGAATCCTACCTGAGTAAAGCTGCAAAAAAATAAAAATTCTCTGGGAAAGGTTTCTGGAGGAAACGAGTCAAGTGGCTTTCTCACCTCGGCGCCTTCCCCCAGTCACGGCGCAGGACTGTGGCAGGAAGTGGGGTGAGGCCCCTTCCCTCTTTCTATTTAACCTTTTTTTTGAGACGGGGTCTTTCTCTGTCATCCAGGCTGAAGGGCTGTGGCACGGTCACAGCTCACTGCAGCCTTGACCTCCTGGGCTCAAGTGATCCCCCCATGCCAGTCTTCTGAGTAATTGGGACCTAAGGCATCTGCCACCATGCCCAGTTAACGTAGACAAATTTTTTGTGTAAAGGCAGGGTCTTTATGTTGCCCAGTCTGGTCTCAGACTCCTGGGCTCTAACAATCATCTTTCCTAGACCTCCCCAAGTGCTGGGATTTCAGGCATGGGCCACCATGCCTGCTTTATTTATTTATTTTTTTTTTGAGATGGAGTTTCGCTCTTGTTACCCAGGCTGGAGTGCAATGGCGCCATCTTGGCTCACCGCAACCTCCGCCTCCTGGGTTCAGGCAATTCTCCTGCCTCAGCCTCCCGAGTAGCTGGGATTACAGGGATTACAGGCACGCGCCACCACGCCCAGCTAATGTTTTGTATTTTTAGTAGAGACAGGGTTTCACCATGTTGACCAGGACGGTCTCGATCTCTTGACCTTGTGATCCACCCGCCTCGGCCTCCCAAAGTGCTGGGATTACGGGCATGAGCCACTGTGCCTGGCCTGCTCTTTTTTTTTTTTTTTTTTTTTTTGTGGGCTCAAGCAATCCTCCCACCTCAGCCTCCTAAGTAGCTGGGACTACAGGCATACCACCATGCCTGGCTAATTTTTAAAATTTTTTATAGAGACTGGGTCTTGCTATGTCACCCAGGGCTAGTATTTAACCCCTGGCCTCAAGCAGTCCTTCCACGTCAGCCTCCTGAGTAGCCAGGATTACAGGCGTGAGCCACCATGACCGCCAGGGCCCTTCTTCAGCAAGGAGTTTTCTTTATTGTTTTCATTGAATTATTGCCCCCACATACTTCAAATACACAACAACCCCCAAAAGGGTTTGTGGCTCCTATGTAGAAATAAAGAAATTTTAATTCAAAAAGGTTAAGTAACTTGCCCAAGGCCACAGCAGTTTGCCTGACTCTACCCCACACAGGTCCTCACGCGGATAAGTGAGCGTGGTGGAGGAGGAGCCAGCAGCCCGGGGACTTGGATTTTAGCTCTGTTCTGCTGGGGAAACTGGAGCAAGTCACCTGTCCTCTAGAGTCCGGGCAGCTGTGGCTGGAGCCTCCCTTCGCCAGAGGCTCAGATGTGCTGCTTTTCCCCGGGAGGCTTCACGTCCTGAGTAAGCGCAGCCACCTGTGGTTTTTCACTCACTCCGTGTGAACACGTCCCAGATTGCTCCACGGCTCACTGGCAGTCTTCGCTCAGCAAAATCCTTTCTGTTTCATTTTACATATTTCTATCACTGTGTTTTCAAGTTCACTAAGCTTTTTATTTAATATTTTTTATTAAGATGGGGTCTCACTGTGTTGCCCAGCTTGGCCTCCAACTCCTGGCCTCAGGGGCTCCTCCCACCTCAGCCTCCCAGGGTGCTGGGATCACAGGTGTGAGCCACCCCACCAGGCTCTTCCTCTGCAGCATGTCTGCTGTGAATCCCTTCTGCGCAGCTTTCATATCACACCCTGTAGCTTCAACTCTGGAAAATTAGTTTCCGGCCTTTTTATATGATCCATGTTTCTACTTCACTTTCCTCATGTGTAAAATACAGTTATAATAACTTTTAATATACTTGTCTGTTAATTCTAGCATTTGTGGTAGCGACGAGTTGTTTTGGATTGGTTGATTTTTCTCCTCCTTAACGCTAATTTGTTCCTCCTGTTTGCATGCCTGCTAGCTTTCCATGAGATTATCATTGTCATGTAATTTACTTGGTTGGTGACTGGATACTTTTATATTCCTCTGATATTCCTGAGCTTTGTTCTTTGATGCAATTAAGTTGCTTGGAAATGGTTGGATCTTTTCAGGTCTTGGTCTAAGATTTGTTACGCAGGAACAGAGTGGTTTTCAGCTAAGGGGTAATTGTTCCTTTAGGGTGCTAGATAAAATTCAGAACACCCAGTGAAATTTTAATTTCAGATAAACAACAAACGTTTGAATATAAATACTTATATATCCCTTGCAATTTTTGTTTATTTTTTGAGACAAGGTCTTGCTCTGCCGTCAGGGCTGGAGTGTACAGCAGTCATGGCTCACTGCTGCCTTTACCGCCCAGGCTCAAGTGATCCTCTCACCTCAGCCACGTGAGTAACTGGGACCACAGGCATGTACGACCACTCTTGGCTAATTTTCTTAATTACGTGTAGAGACAAGATCTTGCTCTCTTGCACAGGTTGGGCTCAAACTCCTGGGCTCAAGCTATCCTCCCACCTCAGCTTCCCAAAGTGCTGGGATTAGAGGTGTGAGCTTTCGTGCCCAGTCCTGCCCATGTTTAAACTGGACTATTTATAATTTTATTATTGCATTGTAAGAACTTTTTTTTTTACATGTCTTGGATACAAGTCCCTTATCAGATATGTGATTTGCAAATATTTTCTCCCATTTTCTACGTTGCCTTTTCACTTTCTTGATGGTGTCCTTTGAAGCATACAAGTTTTCAATTTGGTGAAATGGGATTTATCTATTTTTAAATGTTGTCTCTTACGCATTTGGTGTTGTATCTAATAAGCTGTTTTATAGTTTTAGCTCTTACATTCAAATTTATGATGTGTTTTGAGTTGATTGGGTCTAACTTTATTTACTTATTTTTATTTATTTATTTTTTGAAAAGGAGTTTTGCTTTTGTTGCCCAGGCTGGAGTGCAATGGCACGATCTTGGCTCACCACAACCTCCGCCTCCCATGATTCTCCTGCCTCAGCCTCCTGAGTAGCTGGAATTACAGGCATGTGCCACCACGCCCAGCTAATTTTGTATTTTAGTAGAGACGGGGTTTCTCCATGTTGGTCAGGCTGGTCTCAAACTCCTAACCTCAGGTGATCTGCATGCCTTGGCGTCCCAAAGTGCTGGGATTACAGGTGTGAGTCACGGTGCCGGCCAAACTTTATTCTTTTGCATGTGGATATCCAGTTGTGTGTGTGTGTGTGTGTGTGTGTGTGTATGTGTTGAGTGGGTGTGGTGTGTGTGTTTGTATGTTGGGTGTGTTGGGGTTTTTGTGTGTCAGGCGTCCCCAAACTACGGCCCACGGGCTGCATGCGGCCCCCTGAGGCCATTTATCCGGCCCCCACCGCACTTCAGGAAGGGGCACCTCTTTCATTGGTGGTCAGTGAGAGGAGCACAGTATGTGGCGGCCCTCCAACGGTCTGAGGGACAGTGAACTGGCCCCCTGTGTAAAAAGTTTGGGGACGCCTGGTGTGTGTGTTGGGGTATGTGTATGTGTTGTGTATGTGTGTGTGTGTTGAGGTGTTGTGTGTATTGGTGTGTGTGTGTTGGGTGTGTATGTGTGTGTTGGGACATCTGTGTTGTGTGTGTTGGTGTGTGGATATGTGTGTGTATATGTGTGCTGGGGTGTGTGTTGTGTGTGTGTTGGGGTGTGTTTGTGTGTTGGGGGTGTGTGTATTGGGGGTATGTTGGGTGTCTGTGGTGTATGTGAGTTGGGTATGAGTGGTGTGTATGTTGTGTGTTTATGTGTGTGTGTTGTGTGTGTTGGGGTGTGTTGGGTGTTTTGTATGTTGGGTGTGTTGGGTGTGTGTGTGCGTATTGGGTGTATGTGTGTCTTAGGGGTGTGTGTTGGGTGTTTCTGTGTGTTGTGTGTGTGTTGGGGGTATGTGTATGGGGTATGTGTGTGTGGTGTGTATGTGTTGGATGTGTATGCGTGTGTTGGGTGTATGTGCTGGGGTGTATACGTGTGTTGGGTGTGTGTGTTGTAGGCGTTGGGTTTGTATGTGTGTGTGTTGGGCATTTGTGTTGGGTGTGTGTGTTCGGGTGTGTTGGGTGTGTACGTATGTTGGGGTATGTGTCTTGGGTATGTGTGTGTGTTGGGTGTGTGTGGTGTGTTGGGGCATATATGTTGGGGTGAGTGTGTTGGATGTGTGTGTGCATTGGAGTATGTGTTGGGTGTGTGTGTTGGGAGTGTGTCGGGTGTGTATATGTGTGTGTGTTGGGTGTGTGTGTATTGGGTGTGTGTGATGAGTGTATATGTGTGTTGTGTGTGTTGGGGTGTGTGTGTTTGTATTGGGTGTATGTTGGGGTGTTTGATGTGTTTGTGTGTTGTGTGTGTTGGGGTATGTGTTGGGTATGTATGTGTATGTTGGGTGTGTGTTGGGGCATGTGTTGGGCATGTGTAGTGTGTTGGTGTGTATGTCTGTTGGTGTGCATGTGTGTAGGGTGTGTGTATTGGGTGGGTGCCAGGGTGCGTGTTGGGTACATTTGTGTGTTTGTGTCTGGGTGTGTGTTGGGGTGTGTGTTGGGTGTGTATGTGTGTATGTTGGGTGTGTGTGTTGCATGTGTTGGGAGTGTGTGTTGGGTGAGTGTGTATGTTGGGGTGTGTGTTGTAAGTGTTGGGAGTGTGTGTTGGGTATGTATGTTTGGGTGTGTGTGTGTTGCACGTGTTGGGAGTGTGTGTTGGGTGTGTATGTGTGTATGTTGGGGGTGTGTTGTGTGTGTGTGGTGGGAGTGTGTTGGGGGTGTGTTGGGTGTGTGTTGTACATGTTGGGAGTGTGTGTTGGGTGTGTATGTGTGTAGGTTGGGTGTGTGTGTGTGTGTGGTGGGAGTGTGTGTTGGGTATGTGTGTACGTTGGGTGTGTGTGTTGTACGTGTCGGGAGTGTGTGTTGGGCGAGTGTGTGTGTTGGGGCGTGTGTGTGTTGTATGTGTTGGGGTGTGTGTTGGGTATGTGTGTGTGTTGGGGTGTGTGTGTGTTGTACGTGTTGGGAGTGTGTGTTGGGTGTGTATGTGTGTATGTTGGGGGTGTGGTGTGTGTGTGTTGGGAATGTGTGTTGGGAGTGCGTGTTGGGGGTGTGTGTGTATGTCGGGGGTGTGTTGTGTGTTGGGAGTGTGTGTTGGGTGTGTATGTTGGGGTGTGTGTGTTGTACGTGTTGGAAGTGTGTGTTGGGCGAGTATGTATGTTGGGGTGTGTGTTGGGGAGTGTGTGTGTTGTATGTGTTGAGGTGTGTTGGGTGTGTATATGTGTGTTGGGGTGTGTGTTGTACGTGTTGGGAGTGTGTTGGGTGTGTATGTGTGTATGTTGGGGTGTGTGTGATACGTGTTGGGAGTGTATGTTGGATGTGTATGTGTATATTTTGGGGTATGTGTACATGTTGGGAGTGTGTGTTGGGTGAGTGTGTGTTGGGGTGTGTGTGTTGTATGTGTTGGGAGTGTGTGTTGGGCGAGTATGTGTGTATGTTATGGTGTGTGTTGGGGCGTGTGTTGTACGTGTTGGGGTGTGTGTTGGGTGTGTATGTGTGTGTTGGGGTGTGTGTGTTGTACGTGTCGGGAATGTGTGTTGGGTGTGTATGTGTGTATGTTGTGGTATGTGTGTGTTGTACGTGTTGGGAGTGTGTTGGGTATGTGTGTATGTTGGGGTGTGTTCTGTGTGTGTGGTGGGAGTGTGTGTTGGGTGACTGTGTATGTTGGTGTGTGTATTGTATGTGTTGAGAGTGTGTTGGGTGTGTGTGGGGGGGGCATGTGTGTGTTGTATGTGTTGGGGTGTGTGTTGGGTATGTGTGTATGTTGGGGTGTGTGTGTTGTATGTGTTGGGGTGTGTGTTGGGTGTGTATGTGTGTATGTTGGGGTGTGGTACGTGTTGGGAGTGTGTGTTGGGTATGTGTGTTGGGGCGTGTGTGTGTTGTATGTGTTGGGAGTGTGTGTTGGGTGAGTGTGTATGTTGGGGGTGTATTGTGTGTGGTGGGAGTGTGTGTTGGGTGTGTATGTGTGTATGTTGGGGTGTGTGTGTTGTACGTGTTGGAGTGTGTTGGGTATGTGTGTGTGTTGGGGCGTGTGTGTGTTATGTGTTGGGGTGTGTGTTGAGTGTGTATGTGTGTAATTTGGGGTATGTGTGTATTGTGCATGTTGGGGTATGTGTGTATGTTGGTGTGTCTGTGTTGTACGTGTTGGGGTGTGTGTTGGGTGAGTGTGTGTGTTGCGGTGTGTGTTGGGTGTGTATGTGCGTTGGGGTGTGTGTTGGCTGTGTATGTGTGTTGGGGTGTGTGTGTGTTGTATGTGTTGGGGTGTGTGTTGGGTGAGTGCGTGTTGGGGCGTGTGTGTGTTGTACGTGTTGGGGTGTGTTGGGTGTATATGTGTGTGTGTTGGGGGTGTGTGTGTGTTGTAAGTGTTGGGGTGTGTGTTGGGTGTATGTGTGTGTGTTGGGCTGTGTGTTGTACGTGTTGGGGTGTGTTGGGTGTATATGTGTGTGTGTTGGGGGTGTGTGTGTGTTGTAAGTGTTGGGGTGTGTGTTGGGTGTATGTGTGTGTGTTGGGCTGTGTGTTGTACGTGTTGGGGTGTGTTGGGTGTATATGTGTGTGTGTTGGGGGTGTGTGTGTGTTGTAAGTGTTGGGGTGTGTGTTGGGTGTGTGTGTGTGTGTTGGGCTGTGTGTTGTACGTGTTGGGGTGTGTTGGGTGTATATGTGTGTGTGTTGGGGTGTGTGTGTGTGTTGTACGTGTTGGAGTGTGTGTTGGGTGATTGTGTGTATGTTGGGTTGTGTGTTGTACGTGTTGGGGTGTTTGTTGGGTGTGTATGTGTGAACTCAGGAGGCAGAGGTTTTAGTGTGTTGGGGTGTGGGCACAGAGCTTGCCCGCCCTCCTGGCATCCTGCCCTCCAGGCGCTTGCACATGTGGGGTGTGGGCACAGAGCTTGCCCGCCCTCCTGGCATCCTGCCCTCCAGGAGCTTGCACATGTGGGGTGTGGGCACAGAGCTTGCCCGCCCTCCTGGCATCCTGCCCTCCAGGCGCTTGCACATGTGGGGTGTGGGCACAGAGCTTGCCCGCCCTCCTGGCATCCTGCCCTCCTGGAGCTTGCACAGGTTCAAGGATCTGGGAGCGGCCAGCACCATTCGTTGAAAAACTGACACTCTCCCTTAGCTGACGAGCTGGAACAGAGCCACAACAAAATACTACAACAATGGTTTTCCCGCTGAAGTGGCTCGGCATACTTCTAAAAAATGGGTTGGTCGTGGCCCGGCCCCGTGGCTCCCGCCTGTAATCCCAGCACGTTGGGAGGCCGAGGCGGGCGGATCAGCTCAAGTCTAGAGCTCGAGACCCGTCTGACCAACGTGGAGAAAGCCCGTCTCTGCTAAAAATACAAAAATTGGCCGATCCCAGCTACTCGGGAGGCTGAGGCACGAGAATCACTTGAACCTGGGAGGCGGAAGTTGCCACGAGCCAAGGTCGCACGATTGCACTCCAGCTTGGGCAACGGCAGCAAAACTCTTGTCTTAAAAAAAAGAAACAACCAATCAGAAGTCCATTTCTGCCTGGTAACGAATTTGGTTAACCTACGTATCTGTGTTTTTTTGCTTGCTTCTGTTTTGAGATGCAGTCTCGCTCTGGTCACTCAGGCTGGAGTGCGGTGGTGCGATCTCGGCTCACCGCAACCTCCGCCTCCTGGGTTCAAGCAATTCTCCCGTCTCAGCCTCCCGAGTAGCTGGGACTACAGGAGCACACCACCATGCTCGGCTAAGTTTTGCATTTTTAGTAGAGACGAGGTTTCACCATGTTGGTCAGGCTGGTCTCACACTCCTGACAGCAGGTGATATGCCCGCCTCCGCCTCTCACAGTGCTGGGATTACAGGTGTGAACCCCTGCGCCTGGCCATTTTGTAGTTTTGATTTTGTAAGTTTCACAAGTATTTGTTAAATGCATCCCTGAGAAGCATTTTATTCTTTTTGGTGCTATTGCAAATGGACGTTTCTCTTTGTTCTCTCTTGTTTTGTTGACACAGGGTCTCACTCTGTTGTCCAGGCTGGAGTGCAGGGGCACAATCTCCACTTACTGCAGCCTTTTGACCTCCCAGGCTCAGACGATCCTCCCAGCTCTGCTGCCCATGCACCACCACACCTGGCTCATTTTTGTATTTTTTTGTAGAGATGGGGTTTTGCCATGCTGCCCAGGCTGATAGCAAACTCCTGAGTTCAAGGCATCTGCCCACCTCAGTCTCCCAAAGTGCTAGGAATACAGGCACGAGCCACTTTGCGTGACCTTACCTTTACTCTGAAATGATAGTTTAGAAAGCTATAAAATTCTATTTTATTTCCTCTCAGTATTTAAAAGATATTACTGCATTGTTTTCTTGTTCCTATAATTCCTGATGAAATCTCTGCCATCGGTTTGTTGTTCTTTCATAGATAGTCTGTATTCCTCTCTGGTTAAAAAATACTGTCTCTTTAGCCTTGATATTGCATGGTTACACTATGTTTAGTTTAGATGTGGATTTGCTTTTATTTATGCTGCTGGTACATGGATGGCACTTGTTAGTGTGATCTTTGTCTCCTCATTTCTGGAAAATCTCAGTACATTTTCAAATACTGTGACAAATCACAAAACATGGCTGGGGCAGAAGGAAGTAATGATTTATAAGTTGTACTCACTTTTTTCTTTTTTTTTTTGAGACAGAGTCTTGCTCTTTCACCAGAATTGGGGTGCAGTGGCAGGATCTTGGCTCACCGCAACCTCCGCCTCCTGAGTTCAAGCGATTCTTGTGCCTCAGCCTCCTCAGTAGCTGAGATTACAGATGTGTGCCAGCACGCCCAACTAATTTTTTGTATTTTTAGTAGAGAAGGGGTTTCCTCCAGGGGAAGGGGTAATAAAAAAAAAAAATAAAAAAAGACAGGGTTTTACTGTGTTGGTCAGGCTGGTTTCAAACTCCTGACCTCAAATGATCTGCCTGCCTCTGCCTCCCAAAGTGTTGGGATTACGGGCGTCAGCCACTGTGCCCTGCTGCACTCACTCTTAATTATTAGACGGTATATATGTAAGCATACTGCAGACTTAGAGTTTCAAAACATTCTTTACCCACCAACGTGTCCCATGCTCTATTTTCTCACACCACAGAAACCTTAGCTTTGCCACACACAGTGGCTTAGGCCTGTAATCCCAACACTTTGGGAGGCCAAGGCCGTGTAGATCACCTGAGGTCAGGAGTTCAAGATCAGGCTGGCTATCATGGCAAAACCCTGCCTCTACTAAAAATACAAAAATTGCTGGGTGTGGTGATGGGCACCTGTAATTCCAGCTACTTGGGAGGCTGAGGCAGGAGAATCACTTGAACCTGGGAGGTGGAGGTTGCCGTAAGCTGAGGTCGCACTTGCACTCCAGCCTGTGCGACAGGAGTGAAACTGTGTCTCAAAAACAAACAAACAAAAAACCAAAAACCCTTAGCCTTTGTGAGCAGGCAGCAGTCCATATTGCTGTCCTTGCACTCAGTGGTTTAAAACTAAAATTGATTCTGACATTTTCTGAATTGAGACTTCAGGGCAGCTTCCCTTTCTCCTCTTCTACTTCTACTTCTCCTCTTCTGCTTCTTTCTAGCTTCTGCCTTTTACGTGGTTAAAATGGAAAATTTCACATTCTAGCTACAGAATAATTAGGAATGTTGAAAATCAACATCTGGGAATTACATTATTAAGCCTAAGACATTGCTGCTGAGCCTGTGACAGCGATGATTCCCTCATCTTTGTATTTTCCAAAGACGGCCTCGACATTGCCTCCCTCCTCTCTGCTTGTCTCACAGTGTGAGTTAGATGCTTTCCCCCCTTAACTCTGGGGGGCTGTGACTACTGCAGAGGTGATGCTGACCAACTGCCAGGTCGTTAGGAAGCGATGCGCTTTCCCTTTCACTCCAGAATGCTAGCCTTGGGAACGTCCTGCTACAGACTCCTGTGTGGTTCTCCTACTCCAAAATTCATATGCTGAAGTCCTTGGGGATGAAGCTTACCAGGAGTTAATGCAAGTTCAATGAGGCCATGAGGGTGGATCCCTGATCCAACAGGATCAGTGCCCTCATAAAGAAACACCAGAGAGAGCGCTCTGTCTGCCAGATCAGGTCACAGTGAGAAGACAGCCATTTGTAAGCCAGAAAGAGGGCCTCACCAGGAACTGAATCAGGCAGCTTCTTAATGTTAAGACTTTCTGGCCTCCAAAACTGTCAGAAATAAATGTCTATTGGCAAAGCCACAAGGCTGGTGTTTTGTTACAATAGCAGCCTAAGCAGACTAATGCAACCTCTTCATCCCCTCTCCTGCCTACCATGCTGTGAGAAAGCTCAAGAAGCCAGTGAGAACAGAGGCCCCTCGCTCACAGTCCTGGACGGGCTCCAGCCTTCAACCAGTACAGACTGGGTGGCCACATAAACCAGCTTTCTCCAACCTGGATCCTCCAGCTCCTCTCAGGACCAGGTGAAGCAGAAATGAGGTGCCCCAGCAAGACCCTGTCCAAACTGCAGATTCACGAGCAAAACAAATTATTTTTAGCCACTGAGTTTTGGAGTTGTCATACAGCAATAGACAGCCGATATATCTGCTTATAAGCTTTTTGCCTTCCCAAGTACTGCAAATCAGAAAATGTCTTTATTACATCCTTATACTTGGTAACCAATTCTGTGTTGACAATTGTTTCACCTCTAAATTTTGAATGTATTTCTTCCCTGTCTTCTGGCATCCCATGTTGCTGATGAGAAGTGATGCCCTCTGATTCTTCATCTCTTGAAGGAATTCTGTATTTTCCTCTTTGGAAACTTTTAGGGTCTTCTGCTGATCCTTGCTCTACTGGTATTTAGACACCAATGTTTCCTGGTGTGGGTCCTATGCTATTCACCCTGTGGGGTGCTCAGTGCCTCTTTTTACCCAGAGGTCAAAATCCTTGAAGACTGGGAAACGTGCGATTTCTTGGCCGGGTGTGGTGGCTCACATCTGTAATTCCAGCACTTTGGGAGGCCGAGGTCGAGGTGGGCAGATCATGAGGTTAAGAGATCAAGACCATCCTGGCCAACATGGTGACATCCCATCTCTACTAAAAATACAAAAAATAACTGGATGTGGTGGTGCGTGCCTTTAGTCCCAGCTACTTGGGAGGAGCTACTGAGGCAGGAGAATTGCTTGAACCCAGAAGGCAGAGGTTGCTGTGAGCCGAGATCACACCATTGCACTCCTGCCTGGGCGACAGAACGAGACTCTGTCTCAAAAAAAAAAATTTTTTTTTTCTTTGGCACTGTCTTCCTCTCTGGCATTCCTGTTAGTTTGATACTGGACTTGAACTTCTAAGCTTGTCTTTTCTTGCTTATTTTCTGAGTTCCTTAATTTTATCTTCCAACTAAATTTACTCCTGGGCTCAGGTGGTTCTCCCACCTCGACCTCCCAACGTGCTGGGTTTATAAACTTTTTTCTTTCTTTCTTTCTTTTTTGAGACAGAGTCTCACTCTGTAGCCCAGGCAGGAGTGCAGTGGTGCAATCTCAGCTCATTGCAACCTCGGCCTCCCAGGTTCAAGCAATGCTCCTGCCTCAGCCTCCCAAGTAGCTGGGATTACAGAAGCACGCCACCACACCTGGCTAAAATTGGTATTTTGAGTACAGACGCGGTTTCACCTGTTGGCCAGGCTGGTCTCAAACTCCTGATCTCAAGTGATTTACCAGCCTCAGCCTCCCAAAGTGCTGGGATTACTGACGCGAGCCACCGCACCTGGAGGAAGCTTAGCTTCTTAAAGGACTCAGCAATGCACAATGAGAAACGCCAGAACCTTCTTGAGGAAGGAGGGGTGTGGGGAGGCCGGGATGGTCACCTGTGCGGAGCCATCATGGGCAGAGTGGAGAGACATATCTTCCTCACCGGACAGGTGGGGATCCCTGCGGTGCGCTAGGGGAATGCGCACGGGGCGGGCGTGGAGCACTACGAACCGGCGGCCCACGGGGCAGGGGGGCGCACCAGGCAGCTTTGGGCTCTGCAAGTCCCTCCCTGACCTAGGGGAGGTGACCCCAGTGCCATGACTGTTTCTAGCAGCAGTCACTGTCCTGGGCGCGTCCGGCGCTCCAGCCCAGGTGGAGAGGTCACAACGGTGTGACCAAGGATGTCCTATGATCACCCCTTTGCAGGTAAGGAAACTGAGGCAGGAAAAGCGAAGCAACTCGCCCCAAGACTGGGCTGTGCCGGTAGCTTCTCCCTGCGCGGGATCCTGGGCGGCGTCTCAGTGCGAACCGGGGCTTCGCGGTGTGGCCAGCGCGCGGGCATCTCCGACCCACGAGGACAAAGCTGAGAGCCTGGGCGGCTGCGGTGAATCCTCCGGGCTGGGCGGGGAGGGCGCCGGGCCCCACCGGCGGGCTCGGACCAGCGCTGCGCACGGCAGAGCCCAAGGGAGAGGCCGCCCGGCCGCCGTCACGTCGGGGACGATGCCCAGCCAGCGCCCGCAGACGCGGAAGGCCCGCGAGGGCGAGGCAGGGAGGGTGCGACGCGACAACGACCACGTGGCCCGTCCGCCCTGCCGCGCAGCCAGCCGGGAGACGCGGGCCGAGCCGTTCGGGAGCTGGACTCGGTGTCCCAGAGAGCCTCGCGGCGCGCATGCGCCCCCCGCCCCGCCGCGCGGCCTGCCGCGACTTGCAGTCCAGCGCCAGCAGGCTTCCGGGCCTGGAGCGGGCGGTAGGACTCCGAGTCCCAGAGAGCCGTGCGCGGCCGCGACGCTGAGCACCGCCCTCGTCGTCGCCGCCTCTGGGCTTTCTCCGGTCGCCGCCGCCACCACCGTTGCTTCGCGGCCTGGGAGGCCCGGCGTCCGCGGGCGAACGGAGGCTGCGGGTGGGAGCCTTCGCGGGCACTGCGGAGCGGGCCGGGGGAGGCCGGGATGGAGCCCCTCGGAGGTGGGCGCGCTGCCGGGCGGGGCGCCTGCGGCGAGTGGGGAGGGGGCGGAGGGAAGGGACCGGGGCGGGGCTCGGTGGCGGGACACCGGGGCGGGGGCAACGGGAGGAAGCAGCCTCGAAGGAGGTGGCGGCGGGGACGCGGGGGCGGCGAGCCCCGGGGCGCCGGGGCGTTAGGCCCGGGCGTGGCGGGGCGGCGGCGGCGGCGGCCTGGGGGTCTCCCGGGGGCCCCCGCTCTGCAGCCCGCCCCGCGGAGCTCGTTCTCAGAGGACTGAGCCGGGCCCCGAGCGCTCCTGCTGTCCCTCGCAGCGGACTGACGCGGCAGGGGCGAAGGAGACGGCTCCGCGCCTCCCGGCGGGATCCCGAGCCTCCTGGGGCCGCCGGCGGAGCGTCTGAGGCGGCGCGGCCATGGCTCACCTCCGGGGATTTGCCAACCAGGTGAGGCGGGCGAGGGTCGGGAGGGCTCGCCGCGTCTCGCCGAGGGGCGCCGGCGTCTCGCGGGGGCTGGGGCGGGCCGTGGGGTGAGGGAAGGAGCGCGCGTCGTGCGCCCGGCGGAGCCGTCCGAGGTGGGCGCCGGGCGGGGGCCCTGCCGTGCGCCTGCGGCGTGTTGCGCGGCGGAAGCTCGGGGCCTCGGGCTGCGGACCCGGGCGGCTCCGCCCGTGCGAGGGCGGTGGAGGTGCGTGGAGAGACGCCCGCGCGGGACGGGGCGCTGCCCGCAGCGTGGGCGGGAACCGCACGGCGGCAGGGGGAGGTCGGTGCCGGGCCGGGCGGGGGCTGTCGGGGAGACCCGAGGGGCCGGGAGTGTGGCGGGGCGCGCCGCGTGCGGGGAAGCCGAGAGCACGTGTGCGCTTTGCCCAGGGAAGGTGAGAAGGCTGCTCTGTGCAGAACCGTTTCGTACCGCGCCCTGCGGCTGCCCAAAGGTGAGGCTCATCTTTCTTTTTTGGATTCTGGCCATTCCCACCATGGAGCCACCTTGAGGCGTCTGGCCTTGGGTTTTAACGGGCGGCCTCGGAGGGACCCGCCACGGCGAGCCCGGGCAGTGTGTGCCAGGGAAGGAGGGTGGGGACAGCCAGCCTCAGGCCTCGGGACTTGCAGTGTACCCCTCCCCACGTTTACATCTTAGCTGTTTGGTTTTGGTCTCCTCGAAGCTTTGGCTCTGCTTAAGGTGTTGTCATCGCCGCTGAAAAGTGTGGCCCTCCTTGCTCCCCACTCTTAGCCGAATCCTTGCGAGTTGGGCGTGCAGTGGAACAGGAAGCGCGTCTGTCCGCACAGGGGCAGGAACTGGAGTCAGGGCTGCTCTGGAGGAAACCAGGCCAGCCTAGAGACCCGGAACACCATGTGCAGCCGTTGGGCCAGGCATCCTGGACCTCCTGCGGTCACAGATGGGGACTGGGGCATGCTGACTGATGCTGAATTACACTTAACAGATTTTTGGTTTGCTTTTGACATTCTGTATCTGGTAACCTACATGACTAAGGTACTGGGAGAAAAATCTGCCACCACTTAATTTTTTTTTTCTTTTGAGATGGAGTTTCTCTCTTGTTGCCCATGCCGGAGTGCAGTGGTGCAATCTTAGCTCACTGCAACCTCTGCCTCCCACATTCAAACCGTTCTCCTGCCTCAGCCTCCTGAGTAGGTGGGATTACAGGCATGTGCCACCACACCCAGCTAATTTTGTATTTTTAGTAGAGACAGAGTTTCACCGTGTTGATCAGGCTGGTCTCGAACTCCTCACCTCAAGTGATCTGCTCACCTTGGCCTCCCAAAGTGCTGGGATTACAGGCGTGAGCCGCCGCACCCAGCCACCAGTTTAAGAACTGCAGAAATGGCTCCTCTGGGTCCCAGGATGAGAAATTGGAGCTCCGAGGTGCCCTGTGACTTTGCATTGATGGTGGTTGGTGCGATCAGACCCAGGGGAGGGAGTGCAGGCACACTGGAGAAGGGACTCCAAAGGTAGGAAACACCTTTTGTCCTTTTAGGGGTCCCTCTGTCCCAGGCTGGAATGAGAGACTTAACTTCAGATAGTGGCAGGAAGCCTGAGGGGCTGTGGTTTTCTCCTGAGGTGGTTGTCATGGTGTCCTGAGCCCTGTGGGGCAGCCCCTTCGTGGGAGGGTGGGGTGCATTCCCCCTGCGGCCTGTGCTTCTGCCTTAGGCGTCTTGCCTCTGCCTGGCCAGTTCCTGCCTGGCCCTGGAGGGCCCGAACAGCTGTGGGGTGCCAGAGCCTGTATCGTCACTCAGCTGCTGCCTATCAGGTGGCAGCTGGGGACGTCTCCGCTACGTGTGCTGGGTTGCTCCCCTTATTCTGTGGGGCAACACTTAACAGCAGACACACTGGCAAGTGGAGGCCCCAAACCTGGCAGCCCCAGGGCTGATGTGAAGAAGGGGTGTCTACCGCCAGAGTCACTTGAGTGGCCTGAGTCGTCCGGACCACAGCTGCTATGTCCAGAAGAGGGTTCTCAGCCTCCGTGGCAGGGTCCCATTTACCCCTGTGATGTCATCGCAGGGCCAGGATCACAACCAAGAGGTTTCCTATCACACAGTCTCTGCTTGGGCTGATGAGCCCTGGCTCTGGCTTAGGGGTCCACTGTGCTCTCTTGCTCTGAAGCACTAGAGGTCTGAGTGCTCACCCAGGGGTTTCCCTTCTTGGGCTGCTGTGCTGGAGCAGACTCAGCTCCAGGCCCTGTGTGGGGAGCAGCATGGTCTCAGCAGGGAGCGGAGCAGGAGAATGTGGCCTCCTGAGGCCGGGGCTGCAGGCCGGTAGATTTAGTGGAGCTGTGTCCCAGGGCCCCAGTAAGTGCTGATGGGCTGAGCAAACAAGGAGGATTCGAGGCCCCCTGGGCCTGCTGGGGGAGGAGCAGGCAGAAGAGGGGCTGCTGCTGTGGACCACCTGACAAACTGGCCAGCATGGTGAAACCCTGTCTCTACAAAAACACAAAAAAAGAGAATTAGCTGGGTATAATGGTGGGTGCCTGTAATCCCAGCTACTTGGGAGGTTGAGGTGGGAGAGTTGCTTGAATGCAGGAGGTGGAGGTTGCAGCGAACCAAGATTGCGCCACTGCACTCCAGCCTGGGTGACAGAGTGAAACTCGGTCTCAAAAGAAAAAACAAATAGAAGAGGGGCTGCTGCTTAACCTCTTCCTGCACCTGGCATCCAAGACTGGGCCTCCACCAGGAATGGAGATGGCGTTCTCTATGGCAGGAGGGTGATGTTTTCACACTGACGGCTTACCTGTGACAGCCTGTGGGCTGATGAGCTTATGCCTTGACATGCACCTGTGGTCTCAGCTACTCAGGAGGCCAAGGAGACCAGCCTGGGCAACACAGCAAGACCCCCATCCCAAAAAAAGAAAAAAAGAGATTGTATGTTCTGGGTTGACTTTCCTTTCAGATAGGGGCTGATTCTGATTTGATCTGTGCTGCCCACCCCCAACCTGGAGACAGCTGAGCACCCGTGACTTGTCAGCCATACTGGAGTAAATTTTTCCTGGTTTCTCTTTAGAACACATGGTCAACAGCAGTGGTGGGGCTGGGGCAGACACAGCTCACCTGGGCCAGCACGAAGTCAGCTCTCTCTGTCCGGCCGAGTTTCTTGACCTTGGCTTTGGGGACTCCTGGTAGCAGTGGGCTCAAGGCACCCCTGCTGTCACCTCCATGAGTACTGGCTTTAGGACTGGGCTGGTGGTACCGATGAGGGAGTGAGAAAGGTCACTTTTGACTGGACCAACTGTCTCAACTGGTCAGACATTTGGGCTGAGCCAGGGTCTGTGTGGACACTGCAGCTGGCCTTCCCTGGCTGCTGCATGGAGGCCACGTGCTCAATGCCACGTCTTGACCAGCCAGCCTTGCAGGGAAGCGTTAGGTGGTCTCTGGCCCTTCCGCAGCCGCCTTTTCTTCAGAGTTGTGTCACTTCGGGGTCTGGCAGGCGCTAAGAAAGGGAGGGATGTGTAGCAGCGTGTTTCAAGATGGGGGCCTGTGTGCCACCCCTTCCACCCTCCTGCTTACAAACCTTGGGAGGGCAGCTAACTGGCAGTTTCACAGGGAAATGTCGCCTCAGGCTGGCACAACGTCCAGTCGGCTTCAACCAAGTGCTCTGCTGCGCTTGGGCCTGGGGCAGCCCCAGCACACAGGTGTCCAGAGGGTGAGTGTGAGGGCTGTGTGTGCTGCACCCCATCCTTCTTGGAGGGCATGGTCTCCCCAGGAACGTGGAGGGCACCCCCACCCAAGGACTTGTCCTGTCTCAGCACCAGAATGAGTTGGGCATCAATGTTTCTGTGGCATAGTCACTCTGCCTTTTTATGCTTTGCCATCCTAAATTGGCATCAAGACCCTGTCATAGGGGAGGGGTTAGGCATGGTGGTTCATGTCTGTAATCCCAGTGCTTTGGGAGGCCAAGGTGGGAAGATCACCTGAGGTCAAGAGTTCAAGACCAACCTGGCCAACATGGTGAAACCTTATCTCTACTAAAAATACAAAAAATTAGCTGAGCATGGTGGCGCACGCCTGTAATTCCAGCTATTCATGAGGCTGAGGCAGGAGAATCACTTGAACTCAGGAGGCGGAGGTTGCAGTGAGCCAAGATCGTACCACTGCACTCCATCCTGGGTGACACAGTGAGACTCCCATTTCAAAAAAAAAAAAAAAAAAAAAAGTGGGTGGAGGCCTGAGGACATTCCTCTGCTGGCTTCCCCTGGACTCTGGGCCACAGACCAGGCACCTTCCACACCAGTGGCTCAGACACTTTCAGGCATTGCTGCTTTAAGTCTGAGGACTGCGTGAGGCAGCTTTCTGCATCGAGAAAGCGTCAGTTTCTAGCTCCGTGCTGGCGTAGCTGTCAAGAGGACTGATTTGGGAGTGACGGAAGCCCTTTCTAAGTATGTGGCTTTCAGGAGTGAAGGAGATCTTGGTTAACACGTACTGAGGTGTTTGGGTTTTGATGAGTTAGTTTTTTAAATTTCTTTTTTTTTTTTTTTTTTTTGAGATGGAATTTTGCTCTTGTTGCTTAGGCTGGTGCATCCTAGGTACAAGTGATTCTCCTGTCTCTGCCTCCTGAGTAACTTGGATTACAGCCACGCACCGCCATGCCTGGCTAAGAGTCGAGGTTTTACCTTGTTAGGCCAGCCACCAACTCCTGTCCTCGGGTGGTCCACCCACCTTGGCCTCCCAAAGCACTGGAGTACAGTGGCGCCATCTTGTGCTCACCGCAACCTCCGCCTCCCGGTTCGAGCAATTCTCCTGCCTCAGCCTCCTGAGTAGCTGGGATTACAGGCACGCACCACCACACCTGGCTGATTTTTTTTAATTTTTAGTAGAGACGGGTTTTCACCATATTGACCAGGCTGGTCTCCAACTTTTGACCTCAGGTGATCTGCCCACCTGGGCTTCCCAAAGTGTTGGTATTACAGATGTGAGCCACTGTGCCTAGCCCTGATGAGTCCATTTTTTTAGTAGTTTCAGATTTATAGCAAATTAAGAGTTCTCAAATCTGTCTTCATCTCCAGGGGCCATTAACCTATATAAGAGCGCTCATGGGGCTGGCCTGCCGTCAGGGTTAGATGAGGCAGCCTTCCGGCCTGTTGGCACCCAAGGCTCCTGGTTTCCGGCAGGCTCATTGAGTTGGCCTGCCCGCCTCATACTTTCTGGGGACTTTTCCCCTTGCATGGAAGTTGTTTAGGTTTCGAACAAAAAGGGATAACAGAGGAAAGCCGAGAAGAATTGAGGTGCGCTCCCTCGGGCTCCCCCTTCCTTACAGGCCCTCCCCATCAGGGCAGCCTCTGCCTGTCCCCCGCCTGCCTCTTGTGACCGGCACTGTCTGCCCTCTCCCCGCTGGCCTGCAGCACTCTCGCGTGGATCCGGAGGAGCTCTTCACCAAGCTCGACCGCATTGGCAAGGGTTCCTTCGGGGAGGTCTACAAAGGCATCGATAACCACACCAAGGAGGTGGTGGCCATCAAGATCATCGACCTGGAGGAGGCTGAGGATGAGATTGAGGACATCCAGCAGGAGATCACCGTGCTCAGCCAGTGCGACAGCCCCTACATCACCCGCTACTTCGGCTCCTACCTGAAGGTGCCTGTGGGAGGCGGGGGCCCTGCTGGTGCTGCGTCTAACCCTCTTCCATGTCAGAGGGATGGAGTGACATGCTGGGGTGATGGGGGTGGGGGGGCCGGGCAGGTGGCCATGACAGTTCAGTGCACGCCTTCCAGGAAATCGCCCCAGGGTGGGTGGGGTGTGAGCAGGGTCCACGAGGGGAAGTCGGCTCTGAATGGCCATTGGGGCCCACTTGCCTGCCTGTGGGAGTGGCATGAGGGTGCTGCTAGGACCACTCTGGGGGGCCCCCTGCCAGCAGTAGTGAGTGGGCCTGTGAGGGGCAAGTGACGGGTGGTGCCCAGGGTCTGGGGTGTAGTGAAGGCTGTGGCCATCCTGCCCAGGAGGATGATGGGTGTGTCGGCCTTGCGTCTGCCGGGCGTTCCCTCTTCCTGGCCCTGCGGCACTGGGTCAGCAGCCTGGTTTTCCACGGGGTCTTGGTGAAGTGGATTCAGCCACTGTTCTGTGTATTCGATCCATTCTCCGAGTGTCCGTAGCAGGGGTGTGGCAGGAGGGGAGATGGGCAAGGCCGAGGGAGCCCTTTCCTGTTCAGGGTTCCTGGCAGGGGTGGGACCGGTGGGGCCTGGGCCCTCCACCCTGGAGCCTGCCCTTCCTCCTGCTGCCGAATGCTGACGGGCTTGTCTCCGGTCCCAGAGCACCAAGCTGTGGATCATCATGGAGTACCTGGGTGGCGGCTCTGCGCTGGACCTGGTGAGGCATCGGCCACGGCAGTGGGGGTCGTGCAGTGTCCCCGTCCCCTGCCCCTCAGTCTTGGGCTCCAGGGGCCACCTCTCTGGTATCACACCGAGTTAGGTGTTAATCAGGAATCATCTAAAGCAAAAATGAACTGCCATCTGCACGTCTGCCCAGTTGGTGCTGAAAGGGGTCCTGGCCTGGGGGTGGTTGGGAACTGCACGCTGGGAGATGGCCGGGACCCTGTTTTTCCCCTACACGACAGTAAGGTGAAGCTGGCTTAATATGCTTTAGAATGAGCCTCCACCACCCCACTCCCATGTGAGACTGAGTTCTGTTTGCGAGGTAAAGGAACACGAAGCCCCCAGCTCTGCAGGGACAGCCCTCCCCTGTCAGACGAGCGGGACTCGGACTTTGGGCCCAGGGCAGGAGCTCAGGCCTGCTGTCCCACCTTCTCTCCAGCTGAAGCCAGGCCCCCTGGAGGAGACGTACATTGCCACGATCCTGCGGGAGATTCTGAAGGGCCTGGATTATCTGCACTCCGAGCGCAAGATCCACCGAGACATCAAAGGTCCTGCTGGGGTGGAGGTGGCTCTTGCACTGTCCTGAGTCCCGCTGACCTCAGAGGCTGGCACCTGTGTGGGGCAGGTGGCTGCTGGTGCTCAGAGTCTGGGGTATAGAGAACCCAATGGCCACCCTGAAACTGAGCAGTCCTGTCTTGCTCCATCTTCAGAAGATGCTGCTCGTAACGGTTTCCCCGTACGCTGAGGAAACCAGCTGTGCACCCAGTGTAGGAAGGAGCCGCACTTAGATGGAGTTGTTGGTTCCCGCCTGTGGCTCGTGGCACAATGGCTGGTGTAGACTTGAGTAGCCCCGGCGTGTGGTCTGGCCCTGCTGAGTGCAGAGGAGAGGCTGGACCAGCCCATGGGGAGGGACTTGCCACCGGTACCACACCATCCCTGTCGTGCAGGGGACGAGTCTGGTGGAGCAGGGGGCTTCCTGGCAGGCCCGTGTTGGCCACACCCTGGGTCAGGGTCACCTCTGCACTGGCCCCCAGTGGGTGAAGTAGCTCCGTCGTTGGGATTAGTTGTAAGAGCCAAATGCAGGGAGAGCCTGGAGCTCGGAGTGGGAGCCCTCGGCCTCTTGCTGGCAGCGCCCCTGTGGCCCTAGGTGGCCCTGGGTTTGAGAGTGGCAAGGGGGGCTGAGGTCCTGAGGACAGCTTTGCTGCGCCCTGGGAGGCCAGGTGGATGGTACCCTGGCCCTTCTCAGGGGACCCTGGGTGGAGCCATGTGGGGCCTGGGATGACACTTGCCTGTCCTGTGTCAAGCAGCTGCCAACGTGCTGCTCTCAGAGCAGGGGGATGTGAAGCTGGCGGACTTCGGGGTGGCCGGGCAGCTCACAGACACGCAGATCAAGAGGAACACGTTTGTGGGCACCCCCTTCTGGATGGCGCCTGAGGTCATCAAGCAGTCCGCCTACGACTTCAAGGTGGGTGCAGTGGGCGGGCGGGCAGGTGTGGGCTCTGGTGCACCCAGCTCAGGTGCTCAGGGCAGCGACAGTCCTGTGTTCTCTCCAGGCCGACATCTGGTCCCTGGGGATCACGGCCATTGAGCTGGCCAAGGGGGAGCCTCCAAACTCTGACCTCCACCCCATGCGCGTCCTGTTCCTGATTCCCAAGAACAGCCCACCCACACTGGAGGGCCAGCACAGCAAGCCCTTCAAGGAGTTCGTGGAGGCCTGCCTCAACAAGGACCCCCGATTCGTAAGGCCCGCCTCGGCCCGGCCCCTTCCCGACAGACACGTGGAGGGAGGGCGTTTGCTCAGGGAGGGCCGCGCCGCCCAGAGGCCTCAGCACCCCCAGCCTCACAGCGGTGAGGACCCGCCCGGTCCAGGCTGCCTCACGTTCGCTTCCCGGAGGCAGAGCTTGGCTGGGCCCGGTGACCCGTGTTCTGCTCCCTGCAGCGGCCCACGGCCAAGGAGCTCCTGAAGCACAAGTTCATCACACGCTACACCAAGAAGACCTCCTTCCTCACGGAGCTCATCGACCGCTACAAGCGCTGGAAGTCGGAGGGGCACGGCGAGGAGTCCAGCTCCGAGGACTCGGACATGTAGGGGCCTGGTTTGTCCTCAGGGTGACCCTAGGTGTTTTGAGGGGGGTGGTCCCCACTCCAGGGCAGGTGTGGGTGCTGGGGCTGAGGGTGACCAGGTGTGGTGTTGAGATGGGGCCTGCCGTGGCACCTGCTGGATGCCATGGCCTGGCAAAGCCCCACCCGGTGCCATGAGGTGCGCCATGAGGCTCTCGTGCCTCCTGCCCTCTCCCCACCCTCTTCAGTGATGGCGAGGCGGAGGACGGGGAGCAGGGCCCGATCTGGACATTCCCCCCCACCATCCGGCCAAGTCCACACAGCAAGCTTCACAAGGGGACGGCCCTGCACGGCTCGCAGAAGGTCTGTCCCTGGCCTGGCCTCTGCCCCACGTGCGCCCTCTGGGGCCCAGCCTTGTCCACCTAATGTCTGGGGCTTGGACAAGGAGCTTGGGGGAGGCGAGGGTGGTCTGAAGCCCATGGTGGCGCTGGGCCTGGTGTGGAGACCCCAAGCCCGGCATGTGCTGGGAAGATGAGGGGCTTATTTGGGGCCAGATATGTGGGGGAAGGGTGGGAGTCACAGGCCCTTGGACTCGGGCCATCTGGGTTGCTTGATGGTTTTGGAGCCAGTCCTGGGCATGTGCCTGACAGGCTGCTCCCAGCCTCAGTCCCTGCAAGGCCAGAGCCTGGGCAGGGGTGGAAGTGCCCTGCCTGCCCCCTGCAGCGCCCTGCTCACCCTGGGCCTCCACCTCCTCTGCAGCCCGTGGAGCCCGTCAAGAGGCAGCCAAGGTCCCAGTGCCTGTCCACACTGGTCAGGCCCGTCTTCGGAGAGGTGCGGACGGGGCCGGGGCTGGGCTTGGGGCTCGCCAGGGACAAGGCTGTGCCGCTGTTCCATGGAGTTGTCTCCTCACAGTGTCACGGGGCAGTTTCAGTTCCTAGGTTTCCCGCAGCTGACTGTGGGCTGGGTTTTCTGAGTGGAAGGAGCAGAATCTGCTGCGGTGACTCCCTGTGTGCTCCCGGACCTGCCAGCGTTCTCTGGGTTCCCAGGGTGACTTTTCTTCAGGGCAAACACAGATGACTGTTCTATAGAGAAAGCAGAGAAGGTGTAGTCGGGGTCCGTCACAGGGCAGGTGCCTCCCTGCTTAGTCATGTGATGCTGCATCCACGTCACCTTCTGATGGGCAGTCGGCGCCATCCCCGGAAATGGGATGCAGCTGGGATCTCTGCCCACGGCTTGGCCAGTGGGCTTGGGTGCAGGTGTGGCCTCCAGGAGCCCCACCTGGAGCCTGGGAGGGAGGATGGAGGATGTTGGTGAGAGGTGGTGACAGCAGAGCCTGCCTGACGACAGCAGAGGATGCAGCATAGTCCAGGGACGTCGGCCCCAGCTCAGTGGGAAGTAGCCACTCAGGCCCAGGTCCAGGGCAGCCTGCGGACGTAGTCACAGCTCCCAGAGGGTGGGCAATACCCGGTGACAGGAGCTGGTGTCCTGATGGCGGTCAGCTCTGGGGTCTGTGTCAGTGGCCTGGTCACGCAGTGAGCTCTGGGAGTTTCTGGGCTTCATGGTTTTTTTGGGTCTGATTGGACCCATTCAGTGGCTTCCGTGACCCTCAGCTGGGAGGAAGCTATCTGGTCCCCTCCTGAGAACCGAGGCCTGAAACTCCCCGGAGTGCAGTGGGAGGGCAGGGGGTGTCGGGAAGGACCCCTAGGGTTCCCATTGGCGGGGTGGGGGCAGAGGCTTCCTTGGGCCGCCTTCCTGGGTGTGGGTCCTGGGCGAAGGCCCTGAAGGCCTCTAGCACAACTCTGGCCGAGCACAGCCGCGGGCCGTCCGGGGCCCTCAGTCAGGCGTGCGTGGTCTCTCCACAGCTCAAAGAGAAGCACAAGCGCAGTGGCGGGAGCGTGGGCGCGCTGGAGGAGCTGGAGAACGCCTTCAGCCTGGCCGAGGAGTCCTGCCCCGGCATCTCGGACAAGCTGATGGTGCACCTGGTGGAGCGAGTGCAGAGGTGAGGGCGGCCCTGCCGTGGGGTTGGGAAGAGCGTCCCCACTGAGCAGCAGCTGGGTGTGGGGGGAGGGCCAGCAGTCACTTGTGGGGGTGGCTGCGTTTGCCACTATGTGGGTTCACTTCCCTCTGGGAAGGGGTGGCATGGCATCCTCTTTCTTGCTTGGACGCAGCTCTCAGGGCCATGAGCCTTTGGGGCTGGTCACAGCGGGCAGGGCCTTTCCAGTCTAAGTGTCTCCGGGACCTGGCCTCAGTGGCCACACAGCCGTCCTCAGCTGGCCTCTGCCTCTGCACCCGGTGGCTCCCAGGAGTGGCTCTGACACACGAGTAGCAAAACATCAGAGCTGCCCTGGTGCTGAGTCAAATCAGGGATGGACAGATACTGGGTCCTCCACCGCCCACTGGGCTTAGGGTCCAGCCACCGCGCCGCTGGCAGACGCTCCAAGTCCTGGCCCACACACGGGGACCCCTTCCTGGCACCCCTGAGCAGCAGCTCTCAGGGTGGGTCTGGGCCAGTCAGTGTTGCTGCTGAAACCCTGTGCATTGGAGACACCTTCAGACCCCCGTGCTGCGGTGGCTTGTCAGGGCTGCCACTGCAGACTGCACACCCAAGAGGCCATGAGAAGCCTGGGCACAGAGGTAGACGCACAGCGGTGGGCTCTCTCTGCAGGTTTTCACACAACAGAAACCACCTGACATCCACCCGCTGAAGCACACCGCTCTTCAGAGAGGGCACAGAAGGTCCTTTGTTTTTGTTCTGAGCTCCGTAATAACTGTGCTGAGTTGGAAGGTGCCCCATGCTGTGTCGTGCCTGCAGGGACACATCAGATCCTGTGGGCCTCGCGTGCCAGGTCACCGTCTCCTTCCACCCCTGCATTGTGCCGTCCTGCACGTCAGGGGATGCTGTTCCACGTGCCCGCTGCCCCGCTTCCGCTCCTGGCCCAGCAGCGGAGTCCACAGGGGCTCCAGCAGCTAGCATGGCCCCCGTGAGTTACGCCTGGCTCTTCTGCAGGCTCACACAGACCCACGGCCGCTCGGACCAAGGAGCAGAGCAACCATCAGGACGGCTCTGCCTCCTCTCCAGCGAGGTGGGGAGAGGCAACGGGGCAGCCCCCAGAGGAGTGCCCTGGCCACTGTCCTCCCGGGGCCCATCATGGCCACAGATTTGCCTTGTGGTGTTGGATCAGGTACTGTGTCAGCTCATAAGTACTTGTGTCATCCAGAATGTTTTGTTTTTTAAGAAAATGGAATTTACTTGTTTCCTTAAATACTCTGAGGTTAATTTGTTAGTTTTCATAGAACACTGAGAGGCCCCTGCCACTTTCAATAAAGACCTGACTTGGAGACATGCAGGTGTGTGGCGGGGCCTGGGCCACGTGGGCTGCTGTGTCCCTGGTACCGAGTCCTCATCACAGCACGCAGGGACTGCAGCCCAGTCCCCCTTGGAACTTCCCTGCGGCTGACTCCTGGGCTATGCTTGACACACCGGAAGGAGAACAGAGCAGGCAGAGGAGTGTGCAGGTGGCTGGGCAGATGTTTTTAATCAAACGTGTGTGAACAAAGCAGTCGCCCATCTACTTCCCGTGAGAAGGAATGTTGGGCACTAATTAATTAGAGGACCCCACCCTCCCGGGGCACGGGGGGACTTTGGTTTCTGCTTCTCCAGAGGTACATGGCGAACAGGCGTGGCTTCTGCCAGACTCTTGTGTAGCTGTGACCTGCGGGCCAGGCCCCTGGGGCTGCCATTTGGTTCACCAGAGGGAAGGTTGGCACAGCTGTGCCACACTTGTCTGAGAGGGTCCTGGCAGTGGGTGTGCGGGCGCATGGCAGGGCCTGCTTTCCAGCGCTTGCTCTAGGCCCGTCCTCAGCAGGCACCCTGCTCGGGGGGGGAGAGGGCAGGGTGTGCCCAGGCTTTGGTCTGATGCCCAGAGCAGTGCTCACACCCTGTCTGTGTCTTTGAGCCAGGGGCCTGCGGCTTGAGCGGCTGAGCTCGAGACCTGCACATTTTTCCCAGGGCCCCAGATGGCTGCTGGCATGCACTAGGGCTTGAGGAGAGGTGAAGCCCCTCCAAGATGCCACACGAGGCCCACCCACACTGTGATGCCAGTGGGGATCCAATGCCAGCGGCCATAGCCCCTTCCCATCTGTCGAGAAGCCTCGGGACAGTGGCCGCCTCTGTGTCCTTCCGTTCTTGGTAGTTGTGTGCAAACCCGGGCAGGTTGTCATTCCTTCTCCCCGACCGTCCCCTCCATCCCTGAGGAGGTTTGGGGGCTGCCCTGCACGATGCTCCCGGTCGAGCTGCTGGCCCCCTCGATCACCTCCATCCACCTGGAGGAGAGGGCGGCCATCAGAGCAGTGAGTGGCCTTGTGCGCAGACACTGTCCCAAGAACAACCCAGGATACGGGACAAGCAGGACAAAAGAGTTAAAAACCTGGGGCCAGGCACAGTGGCTCACGCCTGTAATCCCAACACTTTAGGAGGCCAAGGCGGGTGGATCACTTGAGGTCAGGAGTTTGAGACCAGCCTGGCCAACATGGTGAAACCCCATCGCTACTAAAAATACAAAAATCAGCTGGGTGTGGTGGCTCACGCGTGTAGTCTCGGCCACCCGGGAGGCTGAGGCAGGAGAATCGCTTGAACCCTGGAGGCGCAGGTTGCAGTGAGCCGAGATTGCGCCACTGCACTCCAGCCTGGGAGACAGAGTGAGACTCCATCTCAGAAAAAAAGAAAGAAAATCTGGGGCATTGCTCAGGCCTTCCTTCCCAGGATCCAGAAGATTGGCCTCCAACACCATGATGAGTGCAAACAGGGGAGCTGGGGAGACACCCATGTTCCTTGGGGCCCCAGTCAGGCCTGGCTAGCTGACCAGGGCCACCTCCTGCAAAATTACCTTTCAAATGTGTACTTGCTCTCAGCCCGGAAGAAGTAGACGTGGGATTTGAACTGGAGCTTGAAAACATAGTCTTTGTGTATGCCATCGGCCTCCCTGGGGACACTAACGCTGTAGCCCAGCAGCGGGAGGCTGGCCAGTGGGTAGTCGTCCTGGAAGACAGCACAGGGACATGGGTTCCAGGGACTGGGTTGCAGCAGGGAGGGCCCATTCCTCTGCTCCTTGCAGCATGGTGGCACGTACAGATGCAGGGGAGCCAACTTCCCTGTTCCCACAGCATGGGGTGTGGGAGGACAGAACCCAAATACAGAAGGGACACAGCTGAGCAGGGCGAGTAGCCACCAGCGTCACCTGCATCTGGCTCCAGGGAAGCCCTGCCTGGTACCTGATGAGTTTTGTAGAAGAACAAACAGAAGTTGGTGAAGACGACCCAGAGCTTCTGCCAGCCATGGCTGTTTTTGAACTTTCTTAGCAGATATCCTGAGAGCTGGTTCTGTCAATGAAGGAAAAGCACAAGTGCCTCAACCAGGACCCCAGCCCCATCTGCCGGGGCCTGTGGGAGTGCGCTCGCTCCCCAAGACTAACCACCTGCGGGGTTTCTCCGGTGCCGGAGGCACCGGGAGGGGTGCCATGGGGGATGACACTGTGAGGAGTCTCTGCTGTGACTCACCCCCCTGTCTTTGGAGGCACTGTGTTTGGGAGGGCTTTTCTCAGCTCCCCACATACCGGCTCCGGGCCCCAAGGACACACCCTGCCTGCTGGACGTGGTTGGACATCAGACCTGAAACACTCCTCAAAGAGGATTTGAGTGGATGAGGGGGACTTTCCATACCAACTTCTACCAGGGGGAGAGTAGGAGGCAGCTCTCTGGTGCCAACCCTGCCTACTGGTACCGTCCTGAGGACCCCTCCTCAGCAGCCAAGTGTAGAGAAGCTGGGAAGCTTCCGGGTGCGCTGAGGAGTGCTCACAAGGCTGTACCTTGACCGCTGCACTGTGGTCCGCCCTGGACACGCTGGTGTTCCGGTACCAGCACACGTGCACTGTGGTGTTGGCCCGGTGCTGGCCTGGCCCTTCCAGGGAGCTGCGGGCGCCCCGAGCGTCCTCTTCTGACTCCTGCTCCAGAGGTACCTCGTTTGGGGATCCTGGGGAGAAGTCAGCAGTGTCTAACACGGGGGACCCCCTGTGGCCTTTGCTTACCATATATTTCTACCCCTTGGGCTCCTCTGGGGTTGCCCTGGGAAATGGGGAGCCCTTGATGCTAGACCAGCTGCTGGCAGAGAACAAAACCACACCCAGATGCTTCTGCCACAGCAGCCCGATTAACTCCTCCTCCCGCCCGGGCATGAGGCGTAGCCTGGAACGTTCCTTGTGGAAGGAAGGGGCTTGTGTGGAAGCTTAGCGGGCCAATAGTGACGAAGGAAAACAATTTCCATAAAAAGCCACTTTAGGTCAGAGGGGTCTCCTGGGAGGTCGTGGCTGGCACTCACTGGGGGGACGAGTGTACACGGCGCTGCCGGGCAGGGCAGGGGCTGTGTCACCACCACTCTTGGCTGCTTGGATCGCGGCGTTCAGGTCCAGCATCCACTTCTCCTTCTCCAGCCGAGTGCTGCGGGGAGGGTGAGGCTCAGTGGCTCTGCTCTCCTTGGTGTGGGGCCCCGGCCCTCGGGAGGGCGAGCCGTCGGGGCACCTGTTCGCCCACTTTCTGCTCTGCCCCGCTTGGGTGGAGAGGACTGTGGGAAATGTGTCCCCTCCAGCGAGAACAGCAGGGAGGAGGACCGAGAGGGCCCTGCACCAGCCTGACCCCAGGTGCTGTGACAGGGCTGGGAGGCGGGGCAGGGTCCCGGTGCTGCTGCAGGGCGTCTGCAGAGGCGTGTCTTCCCGAAACAACGTTCTCTGCGTCTCTGATGCTGACACGCAAGATGGGCCCTGGTTCATCATTAAGTGGACACTTCCTGGGGGGAGTTGAGTGCCCTGTGCTCTCGGATGCTGGCCAGGGCACTGCAGAGTCACAGCGGAGGCTCCTCACAGAGCACATTGTGGTGCTGGTGACCACGCAGGGCCCCTGCATCCCGGCCACCAAATGAGCTCACAGTGTCGTTCCTGTGTTGATCTGATTTGGCAAGGAGGGAGCTGCTTCTGTCTCATGCAAGTCTGTACCCCACTGGGACGGGGAGGCAGGGTTCTGGGCTGGGTGTAGCCACCCTGCTGGGGTTTTGACCACTAGCTGTTGGCACTTCTTGACTCAAGGGTTGGGAAGCGCGTGTGCCCTGGGACACCACAGGAACCTGCCCACTCACCCACCCTGCCTTTGGAGGCACTGTGAACCAGAGGGCAGAGGGAGTAGCTCCACAGCTCTGGGGCCTCCACTTGTAGGGGGTCCTCAGGGTCGGCAGGCAGCCCTGCCCCTACAGGGGCGAGGATGCCCCCTTGGTTGCGTAACTTGGAAACAGCTCAGAGTCAAAGGGGGCACAACCCCACGAGGCTCCATGATGTCTCAGAGGACTCAGAGGCTAGCGGGAAGGAAGTCCCCACCCCTCCTTCCGCAGCTGCTCAGGACGGAGACGTAGAAGACCCTTACCTGGCTGCCACCACGATTGTCTTCTGAGCTGCATAGATGGTGAAACAGTGTGGAACGGACCACTCATTCTCAGTTTCTTCCACCTGTGGATGGGAGAAAAGGTCCAAGTCTTGTGACCGGGAAGGAACTGACAGCCCAAGCCTGAGCATGACACAAGGTGACTGCTGGCAACGCTAGTAGGGGCTTGTCCAGTGCCGTCTAAGTGCACAGAGACTCTACAAGCAGCCAAGGAGGACACTGGCATCCCTGCGCCATGGCAGCTGCACCCCAGGGGGTGAGCCATGGGCCAGAGGGCACCCAGCTACTCACCGGGGGGTCCAGTACTATTAGCTGAAAATTAAGCAAAGGAAAAAATGTTGAGCATTGTCATTATCAAAAAGGGAGTTAGACAATTCATTTATGAACCAAAGATCACAACTTAAAAGGGCTAGATCCAAAGAAAACGCATTGGGGATTAATTTCAGTTCTAAGTGGTTAGATGAAATGATTCCAAAATAAAATACGACCAAATCCAATCTAAAAGCACATACAGGAATTTTCCCATGACCAAGTAAGGTGGTTTTGGGAATGCAAGGATGGTTCAGTATTAGAAAGCTGATTGAATGTTCATCCTATCAGAAGTCAAAGAGAAAAAGGGCGATCAATTCTCTACATGCTGAAAATGCCTTTGCCAAAATCCGAGGTGTTATTTCTGATCATACCTCTTAGAAACCAAAGGAAACTGTGCTAATGTGATCAAGACCATCTTTTCAAGCCGAGAGCCGCCATCCTTCCCTTAACAGTCAAACGAGGGCCAGCTGTCTGTCCCCAGGACCAGCCAGTTACCGACTACTCCACAAAATGGACAGCTTCCCTGTGCAGAGCCTGATACGCCAGCCAAGCCTCTGGACATCAAAAACCCCACTCAACGTAAGCAACGGCAGACAAAGCACTGTCCAGATAGCCCTCCCTAAGTTAGCATCTACATTTAATGCAATTTCAACTGAAATCTCCATGATTCTTTTGGAAAGAGTTTGTCCAGTGACTTAAAAGATCACTTGGAAGAAGTAAATGCTTGAGAACAGCAAATAACGTTTTTTTAAAAGGAGGCAGAATAAGGGATTGAATGTTGTCACCCAGACAGTGACCATCTCACATGACGCCACTAATCAGAGAGAGTGGACTGTGGTGGGCAGACGGTAATGGAGCAGAAAGCCCAAAAAGAACTTAAGTGCAAAGACAAAAGCTTCCATTTGATAAAAGAGTCTTTGAGATCAGTGAGGAAATGAAGGATTCAACAAACAATGGGGAGAAATGTTACATCCCAATCTCATATCTATCAAAACAGATCCTAGGCAGATGAATTAAATGAGAAAAATGAAACCACCGAAAGGTGCCAATATAATACTGGCATGGGGAAGAACGTCCTGAGCCCAGACGGAGGATAGAAACCCTCAAGGAACAGACGGCCAAAGCTGACAGGCAGATCCTGCTTCCTCAACTTTACGATGGTGTGAAAGTGATAAGCATTCATAGAAACAACTTCAAGTGGCCACACCACCGTTCTGTATTTTACTTTCAGTATAGTATTCAATCAGTTATGTGAGATAGTCAACACTTTGTAATAAAATAGGCTCATGTTAGATGATTTTACCCAACTGTAAGATAATGTATGTTCCGAGCACATTTAGAGTAGGCTAGGCTAAGCTATGATATCAGATAGGTTAAGTATATTTAATGCTTTTTTCTTTTCCTTTCTTTTTGAGACAGAGTCTTGCTGTGTCCCTCAGGCTGGAGTGCAGTGGCGTGATCTTGGCTGACTGCAACCTCCGTCTCCCAGGTTCAAGCGATTCTCCTGCCTCGGCCTCCCAAGTAGCTGGGACTACAGGTGCCTGCCACCACACCCAGCTGATTTTTGTATTTTTAATAGAGACGAGGTTTCACCATGTTGGGCAGGCTGGTCTCAACTCCTGACCTCGGGTGATTCAGCCACCTCAGCCTCCCAAAGTGCTGGGATGAGAGGTATGAGCCACCGTGCACTGTTAAATGCATTTTTTACTATAATATTTTCCTCTTACAATGGGTTTATCAGGGCATAGCCCCCTCATAAGTTGAGGAATGTCTGTAGACATAAATGTTTCAATTCATTCCTTCAACAAGCATTTGCTGTGTCCCCCAAATGTGGCAGATGCCATTAGAGTAAGAGAAACAGCCGACCAAGATGGAGTTTAAATTTTACAAGGTGAAACCAAACTGCTGACAGAGTAAGAAGGCAATTACTAGCTGGGAAAATAATTTGTGACTTAACAGGGTGGTGAACATTTTCACCATAGAAAGATTTCACAACTGTGTACAAAAACTCTCACTGCTGAGTGCGACAATAATGAAGGAGGGTTTCTTTTAGAGACGGGGTCTCACTCTGTCACCGAGGCTGCAGTGCAGTGGTGTGATCATGGCTGACTGCAGCCTTGACCTCTTGGGCTTAAGTGATTGTCTCACCTCAGCCTCCCAAGCAGCTGGGACTACAGGCACATGCCACTATGCTGAGCTAATTTAAAAAAAATTTTTTAGAGATGATATTTCACCATGTTCCCCAGGCTGGTTTCAAACTCTCAGCTTCAAGCAATCCTATTGCCTTGACCTCCTAAAGTGTTGGCATTACAGGCATGAACCACTGTGGGCCTGGCCAGTGATGACTGACTTCTATCTTACACTTCCAATTATTTTTTTCTATAATAAAGGTGTAATTTGTAAAGCATACTTTAAAACACATGGGGTCTGCTTCCAGTGGTGGCAGACGAGCTAATTCAAACTGACTTCCTCTTGCTGAGAGCCTGAAAAATGGAATTAAATTGTACAAACACCCGTCTGAGGGTTTTGGTGCTCACTGTCAGGAGGAGGCAGTGCAGAGGGATGGGAGTGGACAAGACCCGTGAAGAAAGAACAGGGAAGGAGGACCCCAGGGAGGGAGGACCTTAAGGAAGGACCACCCCAGCGAGGGAGGACCCCAGGGAGGAAGGGAGGACCCCTGGAAGGGAAGATCCTAGGGAAGGAGGACCCCAGGGAGGGAGGGCCCCAGGAAGGGAAGATCATAGGGAGGGAAGATCCCAGGGAGGGAGGACTCCAGGGAGGGAATATCCTAGGGAAGGAGGACCCCAGGGAAGGAAGATTACGGGGAGGGAAGACCACAGGGAGTGAGGAAAGTCCTTGGGGAGGGAGGGAGGACCCCAGGGAGGGAAGATCACTGAGAGGGAGGGAAGATCACTGAGAGGGAGGGAAGATCACTGAGAGGGAGGGAAGATCACTGAGAGGGAGGGCCACCTGCAGCATTGTAGTCACCAAAGCAAAGAAGCCAAGAGGGATAGGGCGGAGCTGGGGATTAGAGCCCCTGTCCACGGACCCCTGAGCAGAAGGCCTGGCAGGGCCATGGGGGGAGACAGTCACTGTGATGAGCTGTCCTGGACTGATGGCACATCCTTATGGCAAGTCCTGGACTTGACTACCTGTCTGTACCATTCCAGGCCTAGTACGGGACACACTCAGAGCAAGTGGACAGAGCCTCTAGAGCTGCATAAAATTCTCCCCATGACCTGAAAACAATACTTCCATCAACCACAAAAGGCACCAACCCCAAAGGACAAGGTTGATAAACTGGATCACGCTAAAATGAGGAGTCTCTGCTCCCATCCCAGGCCTGTGCCTACATGGGACATAGGGGTGGTGTCGACGTCACACAGGTGGCGCGGCCTGAGGAAGACAGTGACTGCGGCAGAGGCTGACTCTGAGCTTGCAGGGAGCAGGCCTTGTCCTGCCAGGTGCTGACAGAGACCACAGGCTGAGCCCAAGGTTCCCTGGAAGGGAGCCAGGGGCTGGAGACAGGGCAGTGTGAGCATCGTCAAGGACCATGACCACGAGGGTCAGAAACAACCAAGAAACGCCCAGCAGGTGCTCCCCGTGCGGCCGTTCAGTGGGCGCTGTCAGCCTGGCTGTGTTAGGGCTTGCCTCTGCGGGGGGTGGGGGGCACAGCCCGGCACCACGAGGAAAGCCCAGGCGGGGTACAAGGGTACTCACCAGCATGCCTCGGAGCGGGAGGAGGCCCCGGATCCGGAAGTGGCTGGTCCCTGCGAGTCCTTTGCTTGTATACAGCAACATGTCTGAGAACTGAGAGTCAGCGAGCTTTACATACACGGACTTCACAAGCAGTGTCTCAATAGACCAGCTTGACTCCTGCTCATCATGTTGACAGCAGGCCTGTTCAGCTTGCTGGAGATTTTTTGGCAAAAATGGGACTTTTTTTTTTTTTGAGACGGAGTTTCGCTCTCGTTACCCAGGCTGGAATGCAATGGCACAATCTCGGCTCACTGCAACCTCCGCCTCCTGGGTTCAGGCAATTCTCCTGCCTCAGCCTCCCGAGTAGCAGGGATTACAGGCACGCGCCACCATGCCCAGCTAATTTTTTGTATTTTTAGTAGAGACGGGGTTTCACCATGTTGACCAGGATGGTCTCGATCTCTTGACCTCGTGATCCACCCGCCTTGGCCTCCCAAAGTGCTGGGATTACAGGCTTGAGCCACCGCGCCCGGCCGTTTTTTTTTTTTTTTTTTTTTTTGAGACAGAGTTTCGCTCTTGTTACCCAGGCTGGAGTGCAATGGCGCGATCTCGGCTCACCACAACCTCCGCCTCCTGGGTTCAGGCAATTCTCCTGCCTCAGCCTCCTGAGTAGCTGGAATGACAGGCACACGCCACCATGCGCAGCTAATTTTTGTATTTTTAGTAGAGATGGGGGTTTCACCATGTTGACCAGGATGGTCTTGATCTCTTGACCTCGTGATCCACCCGCCTCGGCCTCCCAAAGTGCTGGGATTACAGGCATGAGCCTCCACGCCCGGCCCAAAAATGGGACTTTTATTCATTCATTTGGTCATTTTTGACCAGGGGCAGGAAGTAGCCACAGGAACCAGTGGATCTACTGGGTTGACTCCCAGCCAGCCTCGCTGAGAAGCTGGAGGCAGTGAGGAATTCTGGCTGGTGCTGACTCAGTTACCTCCTCATCCACATGGTTCAGGATGGAACCCACTAACGGGTGGGAAGAAGGACATGCTGGGAGGGGCTTCTGGGCCAGCAGTGACATTATCCCGACTGGCCATTGGGCCGACAGTAGCACCTTCTTGCAGCCACATATATGTGGACTTTCCAATCTTTTGGCTTCTGTTCGTCCCAAAGCCAGGTGCCCAGAACCTGGAATGAGGAAGGAGGCGGCCCCGGGGTAGGTAGAGGGGCTGTCCTCTGCTTCTTCCCACTCGGTGACCCTCCCCTGGCCCCATCTGACTCCGCCGCTACCCACCTGGACCAAAGCCTCCAGGTGCTAAAGTACATAGAGGCCAAGGGGCTGCAGCTGCACTCCGTGTCCCTAACAGAACTGCTGCCCATCCCCCTCGGGGGAAGTACAGCTGGAGTGGGGAGAGATCCTACCAGAAAGAACATCCTCTGCTGCAGGCCCTTCTTGGTGAGCTTGTGAAGGCAGCCCTCACGGATGAACTCCTGAAAGAGACAGAGACAGAGGCCCCTTTGACCTGTCTGAGGGCAGATGGCGAACGCTCGCTGGCTGGGCTGAGGGTCAGGGGCGACCTTGAGGCCACCTCCCAGTGGGGCTCCTCCACCCTCAGCAGTGCCCTTGGTCACCGGGTCCCGTCTCAGTGCCAACAAATTCAGTTCCCAGACTATCTACTGAGCCCTGGATCCCTTTACCAAGAGGTAAAGCCCAGGGTATTGCTCTTGCTGAGGAGAAGCCTCTGGAAGTTTCAGCCACAAAGATGTCGTTTGAGATCAGCTTTGAAAACTGGACAGGAGCAGGTTTGGGAACAGGAGGAGGAAATGAGGGTCCTCCCAGGTATTTGAATTAGCCCCCACCCCCACCCTCAGGCTTGATAAGAAAAAAGAATCCTGCCAGTGTCAGACACCTGCGTAGATAGGCTAAGTGACAGTCCTGGGAGCCCCTCAAATCCCCAACCTGGGCTTCTCTGGAGCTCTTCCACCATCTGTTTCTTTCAGACAAACAGGAGGAGGGGCGGGTGCCTAGAGAATGTGCCGGGGCCGGCCAGTGTGAGCAGCACCAGCGTGTCGTGTGAAGGCTCAAGGAAGAACACAGGACACAGATGACCCTCACGGACACGCAGGATGGAAAACCAGCCCGAACAGAGACGTCCACCCACACAGTGAGGAAGGCGGTCGCATGGATGTGTTTGCACAACTGGATGGGGCCGGTAACTAAGCTTGTGGCTCTCACTCCAAACCTGCCTCCCAGCCTTGCTCTGAGAGGCCACAAGGACACGACAGGGAGCCCTGGAGACCCCACGCTGAGGTCCCTGTGAGCTGCTGGCAGCTACTTGGCCCTGGAAGTGGCAGTTCCTTCCAGCCACAGGCAGCATCATCACCCTTGGAGACCACAGCACTGGCTGAGCAGCAGCCCCTCTCCAGAGCCCCTCCCTGGCTGTGCGTCCCAGATCCACGGGGTGCCTTCTCCTCTGTGCACTCGCCCCGCTGCCAGCTGTGGGCCTCAGCGGCATGGGCCTCTGACCAAGCTGTCAGGTTTGTTCCCAGCCCTAGGGTGGTACCTGTGGCCACGGTTCTGCCACATCCCTGACACTTCACAGTTCTTTTTACCCTTTGGCACCTCATCAACGTTATGCCTGGTTAGGAATCAATCCTTGCTATTACATCTTCTGCTCAAATAATTGGCATGGTTTCTGTCTGTTGACTGACACACATATTTAACTTAGGAAGACCAGAAATCCTGAGCTATACAGACGTGACTTTAGAGATTTTGGTTAATAATAACAAATTATTATTTGAATTTGCACAGCATCTACTTCGTGCAGGGACCAGGGCTGAGCAGCTGACAGATCCCTTGTTCATCCTCAGACCTCCTGCCTCAGAGAGGGCGCACAGGAGGAGTGGAGAGCCGAGTCTCACACGTGGCTCAAGATCCCACACCGTGGCCACTGTCCTACGTAGCTGCTCTCATCTGTCGCTTTAGTGACAGTTCCCTGGGCTACCATCCATAAGACCTTGCGCAGAGATGACTGGGAGAAAAATGGTGTGTGATAGGAGCCCTGCTTCCAGGAGTTCGTGGCCAGCAGCAGCAGCAGCTGAAAGCTCTGCAGCCCAGGAGAGAAATAGTGGTGGTCCCGGCACCCGACCCAAGCGCAGACCTCCCAGGTGGATAGGGTCCTGTATATTCCAGGATAGTTCACTTCTGCAAGCCTGCAGTTCACACTTTCAATACCTTCTTCTAACAAAGCTAGCACAGAGCACGATTCATACACATCCTTCTATGTACATGTGTGTGCTGAGACAGGAAACACCTCCATGTAATTTTTAATTTTTTTATGTTGAGTATTGAGTTCAAAGCAGGAAGCACCGGTGACAGAACGTTACTGGCTCAACAGACATATAGACCATAGACTCAAGCGTCCAGAAATAAATCCATGCATCTACAGTCCATTGATTTTTTTCTTTTTTGAGCTAGGGTCTTACTCTGTCACCCAGGCTGGAACACAGTGGCACAATCACGGCTCTCTCTAGCCTTGACATCCTGGGCTCAAGCAATCTACTTGTCGTAGCCTCCTGGGTAGCTGGGGCCACAGGTGCATACCACCATGCCAGGCAATTTTTTTTTTTTTTTTTTTTTTTTTGGTAGAGACAGGATATCACTATGTTGCCCAGGCTAGTCTCAATCTCCTGGTTTCAAGTGATCCTTCTGCCTTGACCTCCCAAAGTGCTGAAATTACAGGCTTGAGCCCCTATTCCCAGCCCCCAGTGATGTTCTAAAAGGGTGACAAGACAGACAATTCAATAAATGGTGCCGGGAAAACTGGACATCCACAGGCAGAGGAGTGAAGCTGGGCCCCACCTTCCTCTGTGCACAACAGCTAACCGAGAACGGATCAGAGATCCCAGTGCAGCAGGTGAAACACAAGACGCAGAAGAAAGACACAGAGGGGTGAATCTTCATACCCTGGATTAAGTTTTTTCTTTTTTTCATAATACACAATTTTATTTGCTATTTTTAGGGGAAACTTAGGCATTAAATTGTAAGTTGATAAAATATCATATAAAAGTGTAAGTATCCCCTTAGAATAAATTTTAGTGAATTAAGTCTTAATATCTTCACATTTCCAAAACCACAAGCCTATCTATTATATCAAGGTCAAAAGTCAAACAATGCTATGCAGCCCGCAGCTCCCCGGAGAGTACATCCCGGCCCACAGTGGCTGCCTTCCTCCCGCACTCTCTGGGGAGGGCAGGGTCATCCTGTGGCTAGGTCTGCCCTCTAGAAAGGCTTTTATAAATGGTCTAAGCCAATCATTTAACAGCATACGAGAGACCTTACAAAAAGGAGAAGGTAAGTCCTAATGCTGGAGAACTTGGTTAATCAGGTTATTGGCAACGACCACGGTGAGGCGTAGGCAAGAAGTCTCCCGAAGCATTAGAAAGCAGCGTCAGAGCCTCTGGGCGGCATGCGGCAGCTGGCGGTCACTCTGCACAGTGCCCCTGGGGAAGCCGGAGTGCCAGAAACAAAGAGCTTGGACGCTTCCCTGCACACCAGGTCCCCAGAACCAGCTGAGAAAGGTCTGTTTTCAAAGCATGTGGGCAGTGGTCTCTAAAGGAATCCCAGCAGCTCCCATGTCACGTGGGCAGAACCGGTGCAGGATGACTGAAGCCCCAAACATCCCAGAAACGGGGAAGGCTGCATAGTTATACCGAGAAAATGAGAGAGCAGTGAGAGAAAGGCATTTGTGATGCTCCATAAACATCCCGAATTTTCACTGGGACCCAGGCCTTCAGCTCCAGAAGCCAGCAGACAGGCCTCCAGCTCAACTTCTATGCCAGGTGTGACAAGGCACTGACGGTCACCAGCTCCCCCGTAGGCCCGTGATGGGGGGCAGGGCAACACTGCTCTCTCATGCTAACAGGTTGGACAGATGAGTATGGACGCAGCAAGCCTTGTGGGCGTTTCCGGAAACACTGGGGAGTCCATCCACACTGAGGAGGAGCACAAAGTTCTCTCATCCGGAAAATACCGCAGCCAGATGGGGTCAAGGTCGTGTCGGAAGGAGGCCCGGCTTCAAAACAGCGCCAGGAAGCAGTGATGACGCAGAAGCCGCCTTTGTCAGGAGCTCTGTGAGGTTCAGAGCAACCAGTGAGCCCACCTGGGAGGCAGAGCGGACTCCCGATGGAGACCAGGGCCTGGCAGCCGGACCAGAGGCCATGCCATGCTGGACGCTGACGAGGCCGTGGCTGCTTCCTGCAGCGGAGCCCAGGCTGCCTTCACAGACTGTATGTAGCACCCAGAACGCTGCCCTTCACGTGACCTTCAGGGGCTGAGTGGAGTGACTGGGAGCATCCGCCTGTCTCCGGCCCCCCAAGAGATGGCGCTCACCCTGCCGCCGTGTTCCTCCCCTTGGGGACACCTGGCCTTGGACAGCCGGGCCTGTCTCTCAACACCCACCTCAGAGGCAAAAAAGGAGTCACACCCCGATCTCCAGAAAAATGATCAAAAGCAGGTTCCTTCTAACAGCCGAGCTTCCTGGACACGGCAGCTCATTGCATCTCGGGAAAGTAAGTCAGTTTTTCAGCTGTCAATACTGTGGCCCTCACATCCTTGAACCTCATTCTTGCAAAATCCTGGCCTTCTTGCTGGGCTTGCCATACGGGGTGTTGCAAAGCTCCCTGCACCCCACACGGGGAACTTGGCCCGGTCTGCATTCCCGTAGTTGTAAGAGGAGCCAGAGCTGCCCAGCTGTTCGAACTTCAGCCGTCAGACGTGCTGGGCACCGCCTGTGTGAGCCCCTCTGGGCACTGAAGCACACGGGACACATGCTTCATGGGCACCTGTGAGTTTGTGCTCTCCTCTCTCATTTTGTCCTTTACAATTTTTGTTAATGCAGTGATACTGTAAAATGCTGCTTTTTCCAACACTCCTTCCTCCGCAACATCTTTGTTAATCACCATCTTGCCATGTCTCAGGTGGTTCAGTGCAGGCCCAAAATAGGTGGCGTCTTTGCCTATTAAATGGGCAAAGATTTCCTCCTTGTCAGGGTTAGCCTGGCGCACGCAGTACAGGAAGGATTTCAGCTCCTGGCATAGCGTCTGCCAGGTGGTAAGGAAGTAGGTGCCACCAACGCTGAGCCAGACCCATCTGGACATACTGCCGGGTGCCGGGCAGAGGAGCTCTGAGCCCTGCACTGCACCAGCTGCCCCTCCAGCCCCGCCCTGAGGCTGCCCCAGGCTGGGGGCGGCACTCCCAGTAGTTCCTTTTTTTCTGAGACAGGGCCTCACTCTACTGGCCAGGCTAAGTTGCAGTGGCGGGATCATAGCTCACTGCAACCTTGAACTCCTGGGCTCAAGCAGTGCTCCTACCTCAGCCTCCAGAGTAGCTAGGACTACAGGTGTACACCACACCTGGCTGACAATAGTTTCTTAGAGATGACATCTGAGACACAAGCAACTAAACAAAACAAAACAAAAAATAGATAAAACCTTTCACATTGCAAATGATACCATTGAGAAAGTGAAAAGACAACCCATATAATGGGAGAAAATATTTGCAAATCATAGTTTGATAAAGAGTTAGTATTCAGAATATATAAAGAACTCTTAAAACTCAACAGGTTGTCTTTTTACTATTGGGTTTTAAGAGTTCTTTACAAATTATGAATAAAATAAGATCTTATTTTATTCAGGGCAAAGGATCTGAATAGACCCTTCTCCAAAAAGGCCTAAAAATGGCCAATAAGCACATGAAAAGATGCTCAGTATCAGCCATCAGAGAAATACAAACTGTAACCACACAAGACAGCATCACACACTCACTGAAATGGCTGGAACCAAAACGTGACACTCGCTGTGGAGAAACGGAAACTCTCACACGAGCTGGTGGGAACGAACGTGGCTCAGTCACTTTGGAAAACCGTTTGCCAGTTCCTCACAATGTTAAACGTGGAATGATCGTATGACCCTGCACATGGCATACTCAAAACTGAAAACGTAAGTCCACACAAAACTTGTACATGACACCACAGCAGCACGATTCCTCACAGCCATGAAGTGGAAACAATGCAGTGTCCCCCAGGTGAGGGGACAGACACGTGACACACGCATGATGGAATATGATCTTCCACAGAAAGGAAGATGAATGAACCCGAAAACATTATTCTGAGTGAAGGAAGACAGTCATAAGAGGCCACATTAGTGCATGATACCATTTCTATGAAATGCTCAGACAGGTAACTCCTTAGAGAGAGAAAGCAGGTCAGTGGTTGCCAGGGTTTAGAGAGGAGAACAGGGTCCCCACAGAACAGCATCCCCGTCCAGAACAGGGTTACCTCAGAACAGAGTCCCCTGAGAACAGGGTCCCCACAAAGCTGTGTCTCCCTCAGAACAGGGTCCCTTTCAAAACTGAGGGGAAGTGACTGTTAAAGAGTATGGCTGCCTCCTTTGGGGTGATTAAAATGTTTTCAATTAGCTAGTACTGGCTGCATAACCTTGTGAAGAAACTAAAACCCACACAATGATACATTTTTTGTAAGTATGTACGTATTTATTTTTAACAGAGACAGGGTCTTACTCTGTTGTCAGGCTGGAGTGCAGTGGTGTGATCAGGGCTGATTGCAGCCTCTACCTCCTCAGCTCAAGCAATCCTCCTCTCTCAGTCTCCTGAGTAGCTGGGACCCACAGGTATGTACCACCACACCTGGCAATTTTTAAAAAAAATTCCCATAGAAACAGGGTTTCCTTGTGTTGCTGAGTCTGGTCTTGAACTCCTGGGCTCAAGTGATCTTCCTACCTTAGCCTCCCAAAGCGTTGGAATTACAGGCATAAGCCACCGTGCCTGGCTGAAATTATACATTTTAAAACAGTGACTTTTGTGTTATTTCTCAATTAAAAAAACGAAGTAACTCAAAAAAGTTCCAGAGCAAGGTCACTCACCCTGCCAGGAACAATGAGGTTCTCCACGCCCACCAGGTCCCGCTGCAGCTCCGTCAGCTTCTGCAGGTTCTCCAGCCGCATGAGAATCTGCTGCAGTGTGGTGGTCACCTCTGTGATGGCCTTCAGGGCGTCTGTGTGGAGAGACCCCTCAGTACAGGTGCCCAGGCAGTGGTATGCACAGCATCCTCCACCCACCACCTCGTGACAGGAACCAGCATTCTAAAAGGCAGTTTTAATTAGAGGCACATGCTATTTGACTCCTTATAGCAGTCCCCAGCCTTTTTGGTACCAGGGACCGGTTTCGTGGAAGAGAGTTTTTCCACAGACTGGGGTGGTGGGAATGGTTTTGGGATGAAACTGTTCTGCTCAGATCATCAGGCATGTATTAGATTCTCACAAGGAGTGGGCAAACTAGATCCCCCACAGGCGCAGTTCACAGTTGGGTTTGTGCTCCCATGAGAATGGAACATTGCTGATGTGACAGGAGGAGCTCAGGTGGTAATGCTTGCATCAGAACACGTCCCCATCAGAGCACGTCCCCATCAGAGCGGGTCCCCATCAGAGCGGGTCCCCATCAGAGCGGGTCCCCATCAGAGCACGTCCCCATCAGAGCGGGTCCCCATCAGAGCACGTCCCCATCAGAGCATGTCCCCATCAGAGCACGTCCCCATCAGAGCGGGTCCCCATCAGAGCGGGTCCCCATCAGAGCGGGTCCCCATCAGAGCACGTCCCGATCAGAGCACGTCCCCATCAGAGCGGGTCCCCATCAGAGCGGGTCCCCATCAGAGCGGGTCCCCATCAGAGCACGTCCCCATCAGAGCGGGTCCCCATCAGAGCACGTCCCCATCAGAGCACGTCCCCATCAGAGCAGGTCCCCATCAGAACAGTGTCCCCCTTGTGACTGAGTCACATCAGAAAAGGGGACTAAATTTACACTACAATTAGAAATCAGATGTTTAGGTTAAAACGGTAACAGTTTACTCTTTTGTCCCTTTAATAAAAATAAAAAATGACAAAGGCTGTCTATGTTAGAAATCTCTAACAGGACACCTTGGTCCAATTTTTTTTTTTTTTTGGGACGGAGTTTCGCTCATTACCCAGGCTGGAGTGCAATGGCGCGGTCTCGGCTCACCGCAACCTCCGCCTCCTGGGTTCAGGCGATTCTCCTGCCTCAGCCTCCCGAGTAGCTGGGATTACAGGCACGCGCCACTATGCCCAGCTCATTTTTGTATTTTTAGTAGAGACGGGGTTTCACCATGTTGACCAGGATGGTCTCGATCTCTTGACCTCGTGATCCACCCGCCTCGGCCTCCCAAAGTGCTGGGATTACAGGCGTGAGCCACCGCGCCCGGCAGTCCAGTCTTTTGTATGTGTTAGAGCCAAGGCCTCCAGGACAGAAACATCCACAGGCAGCAGGTTCCTCGGGAGGTTGCACCCCATTCCCCCGTGTGCTTTGGGGGTTTTGCGGACCTCAGCAGGAGCATGCCCTGTGACCCCTGCAGGGCAATTAGATTCATTCCCGACATTACTCAGATGTGGGGCTGGGCAGGGCCTTGCCAGAGGGTGGAGGAGCAGAATAGGCAGAGACCTGGTGAGACCCGGTGAGGCCTGGGACCTGCCCCCTGCCAGCAGCCAGAGGAAACAGGAAGGGAGGCCAGCGCGAGTGCTGCCACTGTGGTCCGGGCCCTAAGGGGCAGGCCCCGGGGCTTCCCAGTGAAGGAAGTCTGCAGGTCTAGCAAAGCCGCCCCCGCTGCCCAGCCACATGCGCTGACCCCTGAGGCGCGGTCCCACGCCACGCTCACCGTGGCAGTCGGCGTAGTCGTGGTGCCCGGGGCTGTAGTGTCGGCACAGGCGGCGCAGCAGCAGGCGGTAGTGCAGCAGCCGCTGGGTGGGCTTCAGCAGGAACGCGTTGAGAGGCAGATAGCACACCTTCTGCCGCTCGAACTCCTTGTAGACCGCCTCCAACTTCTTACAGTGCTTCGTAGCCCTCTCCAGCTCTGTTAGAACCTCGGCGTGTCTTTGGAAGTAGCTGGTGAACTCCTGTGGAGAAGCAAAAACAGGGCCTTTAGGTGAGGAGACGTGGGGGTCCAGGCGGAGATGGGTCTGTTTTCCTGGGTGGCGGGTGCCACAGGGCAAACTGTGCCAGTGCGGGCTTGCTGGCCTCCACAGAATGCACCTCAACCCATCTCGGATGCCGTGTGACCTGTACCTCATTCCAGCCACAGTCCCTGCCACGTGCACCACGAACTGGCTTACTTACTTACTTCCAGGATTTTAATATCATTTTGTTTTAATGAACATTAAAGATGACCACAGTATGATAATCCAGATCAAACAGATTTGTGCATATTTCAATTTTAAATTAGTGCAGCTGCCTCTGGGGTAAGTACAACTCTCTCATTAACGACCTGACTCAGGATCCATTGAGGCAGGAAAGGAGCACCTGGACTGAATGGAATTCTTCAAAGGGCTTATCTGAGCACAGAACAGCAAAACCTACGGTCCCTGGCGAATTCTAGGTGTGAGGAGTGGCCAGAGTCTCGCAGAACTGGGTGGGAGGTGGGACAGGCGAGGGATGGAGGAGGGGGCGCTTGAGGTCGCTGTGGCAAGTGGCTCAGCTTCGTGGCGTCGTGCGGGGCTCCACACCTTGGGCGGCCACGTGAACGCACGAGCAGCCTGAGAGGGAGGGAGAACTCTCCCAGACACGTGGAGCAAGAGTGAGAGCCCTGAAAGGTCAACGCACGACCTGTGCTGTTGCCCACATGTGAGCACCGGCACCTGTAGAGGGAAGTCCCACTTCCCGTGCTGCCCCTGCCCCTCCAAACGTCGACTCCATTCCTGTGACTCCCGCCACATGCCCTTCGTGGAGCTGGAATACCCGAAAGAAATACCTGAACTAGGAGCCTCACAGCCAAGGTGGAAACAAGTTCCAGAGCCCCGCCCTCCCCACAGCAGCACGGGGACTCTGCTCTGAGGAGGCCCTGTCCTGGGGAGGGGGCTCTGTCCTGGGGAGGGGTCCCTGTCCTGGGGAGGGGGCTCTGTCCTGGGGAGGGGCCCTGTCCTGGGGAGGGGCCCTGTCCTGGGGAGGGGCCCTGTCCTGGGGAGGGGGCTCTGTCCTGGGGAGGGGTCCTGTCCTGGGGAGGGGGCTCTGTCCTAGGGAGGGGGCTCTGTCCTGTGGAGGGGTCCCTGTCCTGGGGAGGGGACTCTGTCCTGGGGAGGGGCCCTGTCCTGGGGAGGGGCCCTGTCCTGGGGAGGGGACTCTGTCCTGGGGAGGGGGCCCTGTCCTGGGGAGGGGGCTCTGTCCTGGGGAGGGGGCCCTGTCCTGGGGAGGGGACTCTGTCCTGGGGAGGGGTCCTGTCCTGGGGAGGGGTCCTGTCCTGGGGAGGGGGCTCTGTCCTGGGGAGGGGGCTCTGTCCTGTGGAGGGGTCCCTGTCCTGGGGAGGGGACTCTGTCCTGGGGAGGGGTCCTGTCCTGGGGAGGGGCCCTGTCCTGGGGAGGGGTCCTGTCCTGGGGAGGGGCCCTGTCCTGGGGAGGGGGCTCTGTCCTGGGGAGGGGTCCTGTCCTGGGGAGGGGGCTCTGTCCTAGGGAGGGGGCTCTGTCCTGTGGAGGGGTCCCTGTCCTGGGGAGGGGACTCTGTCCTGCGGAGGGGGCTCTGTCCTGGGGAGGGGTCCCTGTCCTGGGGAGGGGGCTCTGTCCTGGGGAGGGGTCCCTGTCCTGGGGAGGGGGCTCTGTCCTGGGGAGGTGGCTCTGTCCTGGGGAGGGGTCCTGTCCTGGGGAGGGGGCTCTGTCCTGGGGAGGGGTCCTGTCCTGGGGAGGGGGCTCTGTCCTGGGGAGGGGTCCCTGTCCTGGGGAGGGGGCTCTGTCCTGGGGAGGGGTCCTGTCCTGGGGAGGGGTCCTGTCCTGGGGAGGGGGCTCTGTCCTGGGGAGGGGACTCTGTCCTGGGGAGGGGGCCCTGTCCTGGGGAGGGGCCCTGTCCTGGGGAGGGGGCTCTGTCCTGGGGAGGGGGCTCTGTCCTGGGGAGGGGCTCTGTCCTGGGGAGGGGGCCCTGTCCTGGGGAGGGGGCTCTGTCCTGGGGAGGGGCCCTGTCCTGGGGAGGGGGCTCTGTCCTGCGGAGGGGGCCCTGTCCTGGGGAGGGGACTCTGTCCTGGGGAGGGGGCCCTGTCCTGTGGAGGGGGCTCTGTCCTGGGGAGGGGCCCTGTCCTGGGGAGGGGGCTCTGTCCTGGGGAGGGGGCTCTGTCCTGGGGAGGGGGCTCTGTCCTGGGGAGGGGCCCTGTCCTGGGGAGGGGCCCTGTCCTGGGGAGGGGGCTCTGTCCTGGGGAGGGGTCCTGTCCTGGGGAGGGGCTCTGTCCTGGGGAGGGGTCCTGTCCTGGGGAGGGGCCCTGTCCTGGGGAGGGGGCTCTGTCCTGGGGAGGGGTCCTGTCCTGGGGAGGGGCCCTGTCCTGGGGAGGGGGCTCTGTCCTGGGGAGGGGTCCTGTCCTGGGGAGGGGCCCTGTCCTGGGGAGGGGGCTCTGTCCTGGGGAGGGGCTCTGTCCTGGGGAGGGGGCCCTGTCCTGGGGAGGGGACTCTGTCCTGGGGAGGGGCTCTGTCCTGGGGAGGGGCTCTGTCCTGCGGAGGGGGCCCTGTCCTGGGGAGGGGGCTCTGTCCTGGGGAGGGGGCCCTGTCCTGGGGAGGGGGCTCTGTCCTGGGGAGGGGCTCTGTCCTGGGGAGGGGCTCTGTCCTGCGGAGGGGGCCCTGTCCTGGGGAGGGGGCTCTGTCCTGGGGAGGGGGCCCTATCCTGGGGAGGGGGCCCTATCCTGGGGAGGGGGCTCTGTCCTGGGGAGGGGGCCCTGTCCTGGGGAGGGGTCCCTGTCCTGGGGAGGGGGCTCTGTCCTGGGGAGGGGGCCCTGTCCTGGGGAGGGGCCCTGTCCTGGGGAGGGGGCCCTGTCCTGCGGAGGGGCCCTGTCCTGAGAATGATGTTCTGAGGAGGACTCTGTTCTGTGGGAACCCTGATCTGAGAACGGCCTTGTCCTGACGCGGATGCTGTTCCAGGAGGACCCACTCTCAGGAGAACAATGCTCTCGGGGATCATCCTGCCCTGAGACGAACACTGTTCTGGGGGAGTCCTGGCCTGCTGGAAATGGGGACGCTGCCCTCAAGGGAATGCTAATCAGTGGAGAAAAAGGTTCAGAGGAGAACGATGTTGTGGGGCTGGTGGGGCCTGATCTAAGGCAAACAATGTTTTGAGGTGGAGTCTGTTCTGGGGGTTAGTCCTGACTGGAGCGGGACTGTTCTGGGGGGACCCTGGTCTGAGGGGACCCTGCTCTGAGGGGGACCCTGCTCTGAGGGGGACCCTGGTCTGAGGGGACCCTGGTCTGGGGGGACCCTGGTCTGATGGGGACCCTGGTCTGGGGACCCTGCTCTGAGGGGGACCCTGGTCTGGGGGGATCCTGGTCTGGGGGGACCCTGCTCTGAGGGGACCCTGGTCTGAGGGGGACCCTGGTCTGGGGGGGCCCTGGTCTGAGGGGACCCTGGTCTGGGGGGACCCTGCTCTGAGGGGGACCCTGGTCTGGGGGGACCCTGGTCTGAGGGGGACCTGTTCTGGGGGGACCCTGCTCTGAGGGGGGCCCTGCTCTGAGGGGGGCCCTGCTCTGAGGGGGACCCTGGTCTGGGGGGACCCTGGTCTGAGGGGGTTCCTGGTCTGGGGGGACCCTGCTCTGAGGGGGACCCTGCTCTGAGGGGGGCCCTGCTCTGAGGGGACCCTGCTCTGAGGGGGACCCTGGTCTGGGGGGACCCTGGTCTGAGGGGACCCTGGTCTGAGGGGGACCCTGGTCTGGGGGGGCCCTGGTCTGAGGGGACCCTGCTCTGAGGGGGACCCTGCTCTGAGGGGGGCCCTGCTCTGAGGGGACCCTGCTCTGAGGGGACCCTGGTCTGGGGGGGCCCTGCTCTGAGGGGCCCCTGCTCCCATTCACAGCACTCGTCCGGGCGGCAGTCACCACGCTGCAGTCGCCACGCTGCCTACCTTTAACTGGCGCATGTTCCTGAGCAGGATGTCCCCGATTCGTTGATGGCCGACTTTTGTGTGGGCTTTGGAGGGCCCTTCCCTGAGTCAAGAGAAACAAAGTGGTTGTCCACATGGTGATGGCTTGCAGAAGGCGATGCAGTCTGACGCAGGTGACAGCTGCCCTGGGTCCGGCTGGAGGAGGGCGGCGAAGCTCTGAGGCGGAAGAGGCCGCAGGGCGGGGCCTGCACCGGGTGGGAGCTGCCAGTGCGTGTCTGGCCATTCTCTACAACAGACAAAAAGGTCCGGGCCAAAAGGGACCTCCGACTTTAAACTTGCCCCTTGCACTCTCTTTTCTGAAGGAGGGTGAACAAAGGATATGATTACAGCTGCACCCCTCCCCACGGGCTCCTAATAATATACTCCAGTGAAATAATGGCTCTTCCGAATTAGTTTCTGAAGCTGGGAAGTTCCTAAGAGCAGTGACAGTGAGTTGGTGTGGGAGTCTCCCGTGGGGGGTTCCAGGACCTGGCGGCTGAAGGGGTGTTACCAGAGCGCCAGCCTCTGCTCCACCTCGCGCAGGAAGCCTCTGTGGAACTCATAGATGGGATCGACGTTGGAGAAGAGCAGCGTCATCAGAGCTGCAGGCATGGCGTCCTCCTTCACCACGGCACTGCGGAACCACTGTGGGAAGAGCGTGGTGTGAGGGGAGGCGCGGCTCTTGTTGGGGACTGAGAAACTGCGCCCCAAGGACCTTAGCTGTGGGACACCCAGCACTGAACCTGCGGTCACCACCTACAGAGGTTCAGACCAGCACTACAGCTCTCCTTTGCTGACCACCCAGTTTTCAAATATAATGAAACTATCCTACATCAAAAGTTTCAAATGGACACTTTATAGCTTCATTAAAAACTTGGACCCAAATGTTCTGACCTGACTTAGAATAAACATTTTAAGACAGATATATTTAACAAAATATACACATGCGCGTCTCATGATTATCAAGAGACATTTCTCGGCTGGGCACAGTGGCTCATGCCTGTAATCCCAGCTGTTTGGGAGGCCAACTAAAGTGGGCAGATCACTTGAGGTCAGGAGTTCGATACCAGCCTGGCAACATGGTGAAACCCCATCTCTACTAAAAATATAAAAATTAGCTGGGCATGGTGGCAGGTGCCTGTAATTCCAGCTACTAGGGAGGCTGAGGCAGGAGAATTGCTTAAACCCAGGAGGTGGAGGTTGCAGTGGGCTGAGATCACGCCACTGCACTCCAGACTGGGTGATAGAGCAAGACTCCATCTCAAAAAAAAAAAAAAAAAAAAAAAAAAGGCTACTTCTCTGTGTTCAGATGAGAGATTTATTAAAAGCAAAATCAAAGCAATCAAGGACTTTCGTACCACAGTAATAACTTCTAAATCCTTCAGGTATGTTCGTTCTGTGGCGAGAATCTCCTTGACTATGAAGTAGGCCTCGTCTGCAGGCATGCGCTGAAAGAAGCAGAGAGCTGTGAGTGCGTGTCCTCCGGACGTGGCACCCTCCCCTGTTCCGTGAGCCTGAGGTGTGTAACGTTTGCTTTCTTCTGCTCCAGTCAACACTGTCATGGGTTTTCACCCCCAGTTTCTGAAGGGATTTATCCCTGAGTGAAGACATAGTCACAATGAGTCCTGCTATTCTTTTGGAGAGAAGAATTGCTGTTTAAATATCACCATACGTAAACAGGGCCGAAGTTTATTGTTGGTTTTGTGATAGAAATCATTTTTCAGTCCGGCAAGGTGGCTCACCCCTCCAATCCCAGCACTTTGGGAGGTGGGTGGATCACCTGAGATCAGGAGTTCAAGACCAGCCTGGCCAACATGGTGAAACCCCATCTCTACGAAAAATACACAAAACTAGCCAGGCGTGGTGGTGCACACCTGTAATCCCAGTTACTTGGGAGGCTGAGGCAGGAGAATCGCTTGAACCTGGGAGGTGGAAGTCATGCCATTGCACTCCAGCCTGGGAGACAGAGCGAGACTCGGTCTCAAAATAAATAAATAGATTTAAATAAAAATTTTAAAAATAAAATAAATCACCGTTCAAATACCACTGCAGCGGCATAGCTGGTCAGCAGACGCAGGTCCACGAGTGTGTGTGTGCTTATAAATTACTAAACCTAACCCGCACAAAAGTCGTCAAAACGACCGAACAGTGTGCATGCTAAGCGTGCCTGTGTCGGAGTACCAGGCTTCCGGTGCACTTCCTGGTGCAGCTACGGGCCGCAGCCATGGGCCACACCCGGGCCGAGTTTTCTGTGCCCTGCTGGAGGCAGCCCAGCCCTGAGCACTCCTACAGCTGGCAGGGCGATCACTGCTCAAGGTGCTGGCGCCGAGCAGGCAAGCTGGCCGCAGGGGAGCCTCCGCGTCTCACCCAACACAGTATCCCTGGCAAAGCACACGCCTCATCATGGCTCCGCAGGCACTGGGTCCTGTCCCTGGAGAGCCTCTCTGCACCCTGAACCCTCCACGAGCCACACTCCATTGAGGCGCAGCTTAACGGCCTCTTCTCCGTGCTCTCCCACTGCCCAGAAACCATGATCCTGCTCTACCCCGGCCGCTGGCCTGCTCCACCCCAGACTGCGGCCGGCTTCAGGGCAGGTGGGCCGGGCAATCCGTGGAGCAGACGGCAGCTCCCAATAGGCGCCTGGACACTGGCCCCTACCCCTGCGAGGGCATCCTACTAGGAGAAGGCAGGCAAGAAGCAACAACAGTCACGCGTCACAGCACAGAGGGACGTACAGGGCGCACGCAGAGCAGAGGAGGGGCTGCAGGCTGGCGGCGTAGCGGGCCACAGCCTCACTCGGAGCGGACAGGGCGGCCCATGGGACAGCTCAGAGGTCACGGGGCTGGAGCAAGGTGCGGAGGTAGGAGGGAGCAGGCAGGCTGCTGGTGGGGAAGGCAGGCCACGTGGGCCTTCTGGGCCCTTCGGGTCTGCCTGAATGTGCTGTGACTCACGTGGCCCCAGGATGAGAACAGACCGGGAGGGCAGGGAGGTTCCCAGGGGACCTCGGTACCAGCCGGTGAGACGGTGCTCGCGGCGGGGCACAGAGGGGTGGGGGTCAGATCCTGGATGCGTTCTGAAGGTTGAGCCAACCTGAGTTCTGACGTGGATGTAAGGCGTGAGGGACGCAGGCAGGAGGGGCGACTGCCGCGGTTTTTGACCTAAGCCAGGGAAAGACCAGTTGCCATGACCGAGGTGGGGCAGGTTTGGGAGGAATAGCAAGAGCTGGGTTTCCAGGTGAGCGAGCAGCCGAGGTGGCACGTGGGGCCGTCTTCGTCCCTGTCCTGCCGTGAAGTTCAGGACAGCTGTGAAATGCTGGCAGGGCTGTCCACTCCTCGTGCATGAGAGGAGGACAGAGGCACGCCTATCCCGTGAGTCCAGAGCCCATGGAGAGAGCCAGCTGTGAAGGGACAGTGACCCCCTAGCCCGCGGGGATGCCACCACCGGGAGCCCTCCAGTGCCCGACGCGGTGCCTCCCCCTCCAGAGTCCTGCACACCGCACCCACTGCTGTCCTCTCCTCAGCTCTTCCCACGGCTGGCAGCCCGCCTGGCTCCCACAGCCCTGCCACCATGCGCCAGCTCGGTCCCCAGGGAGCAGCCAAACCGCCTTTCCAGCCTTCAGCCTTTTTCCATCTTTTCTTTTTGAGCTTCATGATATTAAAAATGACTTTTTAAACTTTCAAAGGAAAGGTTGAGCCCACCTTTCAAATCCAAATTCAGTAAAATCTCTTTACAAAGTCTTTTCTTCGCTGGGTGTGGTGGCTGATGACTGATTCCAGCACTCCGGGAGGCTGATACGGGAGGATCACTTGGGCACGGAAGTACAAGGCTGCAGTGAGCTGTGAACTCACCACTGCACTGCAGCCCGGGCAACAGAGTCTGACGCTGTTTCTGAAAAGGGAAGTCCTTTCTCCACTGGAGCTTGATATACCCAGTGAATTCCCCGGGGGCAGAGCTGGTCCCATCCCCAGAGGCCCATGTTGATGGTCTGGGAGGCCCCAGCCTTTCCCACACAGCCGAGGGACAGGAATGTTGCATGCTAATGCCCCACTAGCTGTTGGCCTTGGGCCCTGGGGGAGAGCCTGGGGTAGGGAAGGCGGCTTCCTAGCCACAGTCACCTTGGCGTGGGGTCCAGAAGCTATGTCCTAACTCTGGATGTTGTTCTATAGAAAGAAACAGGATGCCTGAGTCCAGAGCAGCTCCGCTCCTCTAGGGTGAGGCAGAGATGCTCACTCCATGGCAGAGTCCCAGCAGGTGATAACGAGACTTCTCGTCACAGGTGCCACCAGTGGGTCACAAGGGAGTCAGGGGAGTGGAGTGGCCAAGAGGAGGGGTGGCCGTCCCACCCTGCCCCACCCCCTCATCGGCCTGAGAAACACCCGAAGGAGACTCTCAGGGACAGATAATACAGCAGCTGCCACTCTGCCCCCACCTCCAGACCAAGGTCCAACATGAGCCCCAGCGGGCTGGGCTGTGGACCAGGGATTAGAGGGCAGCAAGGGGCAGCCACAAGGAGCACACAATCCTTCGAGCTTCGCCACCTGTCCCCACAGGAAGAGTCTGTGCCCACGCAGAGTGTGGAAGGGGCACACAGACCCTTCCTCTGGCACCTTTAGCTTTCCTGCCTTTCAAATATTGCTGGTCCTCACCAATCTCTACTAAAATGGGGAGAAATGGTATATCAAGTGGGGGACCCTGGGGAGGAGGCACAGGCTGGTGAGGGGGGCTGGAGGCGGGCAGCTCTTCGCTCCTCCCTGCACAGTCCAGCAACTGGGTGCAAGTGAGAACGCTTGACAGGCGGCCTTAACGGCAGCATATGGTTCTCAGAGTCCTGTGTCACCTTGGTCCCCCCAGGAGAGGCATCTGCCAGGCCCCGCCAGCAGAGCTGTCAGTGACTCTGGGGCCAGGGCCTCCCCAGAACCTGCTGCAGCCTGGCTGGAGACACGGGCTCACAAGGTCGGCACGGAGGGGACTCTGGTGGGGACCTACCTCTGGGTCAAACCAGCGGCCCTGCGTGCTGAGGAAGGGTCACTCCTGCCATCTTGGAGCCCACCTGGCGGGGGGGCACCAGCTTTGCTATGTCAACTCACACACACAGAATTGAAGCAGAACCCAGAGCCCTCCCTCCAGAGCCCAGGTGTTGAGGAGAGGCAACAGGAGACCCCACGTCAGGGCTGAGGGTCCCCACATGCAGGGGCTGGGCCCGAGGGCTGCTGAATCTTCCTCTGCGGTGACCCAGCCACCAACTCCTCCGGAGCATGACCCCATCCCAGAGGGCCTTGCCATGCTGCTGTCCCCATGCCACATTGTGACTAAAAGGCTTCTCCCAGGGCCACCCGCCCCAGCCCAATTATCCTCAGTTGTGACAAGCTGTCACCCTATAGAACCATCTAAATAATCAACTGATTTTTGTAATATAAAGTTACAAATTAAAATTTAGTCTTTTTTTTGTTTTTTGAGATGGAATCTCATTCTGTAGCCCAGGCTGGAGTGCAGTGGCACGATCCTGGCTCATTGCAACCTCCGCCTCCCGGGTCCTGGTTCAAGCAGTTCTCCTGCCTCAGACTCCCAAGTATCTGGGATTACAGGCACCAACCACCATGCCCAGCTAATTTTTGTATTTTTAGTGGAGATGGGGTTTCACCATGTTGGCCAGTCTGGTCTTGAACTCCTGACCTCATGATCTGTCTGCCTTAGCATCCCAAAGTGCTGGGATTACAGGCATGAGCCACTGCGCCCAGCCTAAAATTTAGTCTAAAAAACAAACTTCCTCATGGCCATTTTTGTTTTGTAACAAAGAAACAGTGGAGAAAGAGACTGTCATTAGGTTTCCAAAATAAAATAAAAAGACACATTGTTTGGAAACAGTGTTGCTGCCGAACCAAGCGTCCAGAACGAGCCTTGGCCTGCAGACCCCATGCAGCAGCACGAGGCGTGGTGTCCTGCGCTGCCTCCAGACCGGGGCTCCTCCCACTCCGGGTGGGATCTAGGGGGACCCTCGGGCCACAGGGAAGGAGGAACCTGCCCCGTCTGTGCCAGCCCACCTGCTGAGAGTCCCAGCATCCCACAGGTAGCCCTGCCATCCAGAAGGCAGGCCTTGGACAAAATATCCTCTGGCCAATTCAGGCATATTGAGGTGTCACAATGACACAGCTCCCCCTGTGCCAGCGTGACTCCCTCCCTCCTAGAGGCCCCATGGCCTCGTCCTGTCAAGCTGCTGCTACTCAGGGACCCCGTGTCTCCCTTCTCTGTGGACTCCAGGTCCGATAGGGTCTGCAAACTCCCTGGACCCTGAGTCTTTTCTTTTAGGTCCATCTGCAAAACCGTAGCTGTAGGCAGATTGCACTGGGCTGGAAGAGTGGAGGCCACCCTGAGGCCCCAGCATCCCTGCCCCTGGTTGTCCTGAGCCTGCCAGCGGCGGGCTGCTCTGCTCAGTCACTTTCTCCCTGCAGACCCTCAGTGTATGCCCTTATTCCTATCACCTTCGATAAAAAGAGGCCCACAGGGGACACTGCCTCAACTTTCTGCCATGAACTGTCAACCCTGCCTGTGGCCCATGTACTCTCCCCTTGCTACAACAGCAGAGGGCCGTCTCCTCCCCATCGCGGTTCCTCCACTGTCTCCAACATCTGGCCAGGGCCCCCACTTGCCCATTGGGTCTTCCACCCAGGAGCCTCTCTGGCCCTCAAAGGGGTCCCTAGTAGACCCTCCCTTAGCACCCAGATCTTTCCCCCAGTTACTCAATTGTAAAGTAGAAGCTTGACCAAGCAAGAAGCAATGAAAGGAGCAAAGGAGGGAGGAAGGGAGGGAGAAATGAGGAGATGAGGAGGGAGGGGGGAGGAGGGAGGGAGGGAGGGGGGAGGAGGGAGGGAGGGAGGGGGGAGGAGGGAGGGAGGGAGTGGGGGAGGGAGAGAGGGAGTGGGGGAGGGAGAGAGGGAGTGGGGGAGGGAGGGAGGGAGTGGGGGAGGGAGGGAGTGGGTAGGGGAGGGAGGGAGGGAGTGGGGGAGGGAGGGAGGGAGGGGGAGGCTGGAAGTGCCTGCCCAGTCCCAGGATCCAGCTTGACACATGGAGCCGGTGGGTGCCAGGAACTATTTACTAAATGAATAAGGAAATTTGTTTTTGTAGGAAGGAACCTGGAGTCCCAGAGGTAAGAGGAAAAGTCTTAAGAAGGTTTTGCTCGGGAAGGTGGCCCAGCACCTCCTCTCTGCTCAGGAGGCTGGTGGGGCAGCCGTGAGTGCAGAGCCCTTCCCTGGCCCACCCCAGGCTCCCCACCAGCATCACCCCAAGAGTGAGCGAGCACAGCCCCACCCCCCAACCCTCCGCTAGGGGCGCACCTTGTGTCTTGGCTCCTCGTGGTCCATCCCGGCATCGCTGAGGACAGGGCTGAGGAGTGGGGATGAGCCCTGCTCAGCTGTGCACAAAGGCACCTGAAATGCAGGGCTCAGACTCGGGGGGCTCTTCCGGCTGCAGGGAGAAGGCTGAGGACTCTCCGTGGAAAGGCCTGGAAATGAATGGGGTGGGGGACGAAGCGAGACATGAGAAAGGGCTGTGAGGCCGGCTTAGAGCCACTACCACACTCGGGCCACACAGCCACCAGCGTCACCCGTGCCAGGACTTCCTGGAAAATGCGCATCTAAAAGCCTTCATCACATCCAGTTCTAAACATGACATAAAATGAAGGTTGATGGTTCATCTACCCAATTTCAGAGAGCAACCAGACAGTGTGTTTCCTCCCAGGACTCTAGGGGGACCTGGATACCATCCTTGTGTTTCTAGGGGCTTCTTTTTGCTCTGCAGAACATGTAACTATGATAAAATTAAGCACCACAGTGTGTAAAGCAAAAGGCACCACCAGGAAGGGGAAAACTTTCCATGTGCATTGCTGGAGGTAGAGACTTAAGATGTCAAACCCATGCTAACATCTGAAAAAGCAATGTCTATATTAGGGCCAAACTTATTATTCATTGAAAAATGGGGCTGGGCATGGTGGCTCACGTCTGTAATCCCAGCACTTTGGGAGACTGAGGCAGGTGAATCACAAGGTCAGGAGTTTAAGACCAGCCTGGCCAACATGGTGAAACTGTCTCTACTAAAAACACAAAAATTAGCTGGGCGTGGTGGTGCATGCCTGTAATCCCAGCTACTTGGGAGGCTGAGGCAGGAGGATCACTTGAATCCAGGAGGCGGAGGTTGCAGTGAGCCGAGATCACGCCACTGCACTCCAGCCTGGGTGAAAGAGCGAGACTCCACCTCAAAAAAAAAAAAAAAAAAAAAAAGGATCATATAAAACTGCTCAATTCATGATACTGTTTTCCACTTTGTTGAGTTATTAATGAGAATTTTATTTTGGTTTTTGGTTTTCTAAAATAGCACAGTAAGTAACAATTGTTTCCTTCTTAAAACAATGTTTTTGAATAAGTACGTGCCCAATTTGCAGTCCAGTTCTAACGAGGATGATGATGAGTATACACATGTATTGTTGAGACGGAGTCTTGCTCTGTCTCCAGGCTGGAGTGCAGTGGCACAATCTCGGCTCACCGCAACCCCCACCTCCCAGGCTCAAGCGATTCTTCTGCCTCAGCCTCCTGAGTAGCTGGGACCTCAGGCACGTGCCATCACACCCAGCTAATTTTTGCATTTTTAGTAGAGATGGTGTTTCACTATGTTGGCCAGGATGGTCTCGATCTTTTGACCTCATGATCCGCCCACCTTGGCCTCCCAAAGTGCTGGGATTACAGGCGTGAGCCACTGCACCTGGCCAATGATGAGTATATTTCATTGTGCATTTTATAACTAAAAATCCTTTTCTATTTAAAAAAAATTCTCAAAGGTTAATTTCTAATGTTCTCCTATGGGAAACCAGTAACTATTAAGGGCCAAATTTTAAAGGTAAGTCTAAAGCAGAGTTTTAGAGAAGGAATTTAACTGCTATTTAAAAACCACCAAAGAAGGCTAGGCATGGTGGCTCATGCCTGTAATCCCGGTACTCTGGGAGGCTGAGGTGGGTGGATCACCTGACATCAGGAGTTCGAGAGCAGCCTGGTCATCATGGAGAAACCCCCATCTCTATTAAAAATAAAAAAATCGGCCAGGCGCGGTGGCTGAAGCTTGTAATCCCAGCACTTTGGGAGGCCGAAGCGGGTGGATCACAAGGTCAAGAGATCGAGACCATCCTGGTCAACATGGTGAAACCCTGTCTCACTAAAAATACAAAAAATCAGCTGGGCATGGTAGTGCCTGTAATCCCAGCTACTCGGGAGGCTGAGGCAGGAGAATTGCCTGAACCCAGGAGGCGGAGGTTGCGGTGAGCCGAGATCGCGCCATTGCACTCCAGCCTGGGTAACAAGAGCGAAACTCCGTTTCAAAAAAAAAAAAAAAAAAAAAAAAATCAATAAAAAATAAAATAAAAAAATCAGATGGGCATGGTCGCAGGTGCTTGTAATCCCAGCTGCTCAGGAGGCTGAGGCAGGACAATCACTTGAACCCAGGAGACTGAGCCAAGGTTGCGCCACCGTGCTCCAGCCTGGGCAACAAGAGTGAGATTTCGTCTCAAAAAACAAACAAAACTATCAAAGATGGAAATTTATGTTTCCAAGTGCATAGTGTTTGAACACTGAAACTATCATTATTTCTAACGATGATTACTGAATTGGCTTAACAAAGGTTGCAGCAGATTGGAACCCATGGTTGCATCAACGCCACACCATGGGGCCTCCTTACTCCACCCACAGTGGTTCAACGCAAGATTCTTTTACAATATTGTTGGCATCTCCAGATGCCACTGCCTGTAGTGACCAGTTTATAAAACCCAAATTTAGTTCATTTAACCTAAAACATGTAAGCGCACAGGTAGATGAGTGGATAGCAGCTTCTTGAGAGCAGCCAACATTGATTCCCTGTTTGTTGGGTTGACATAAGCAATTCAACAGGTTAACCCTCCAGTGGGACACGGGAGATGGAGGGGAAGAAGTCCTTATTTTCACATTGACAAATCAGGAGACCTGGAAAGATCTTGACTGCTGCTGGGGATTCTACTTATTAGGATTCTTAAGATGAACGAGCAGTGCCCATGATAGCAGAGCTTTCTTCTGTAATTTTTCACAAGATACATTTAAAACACAAGGAGATGTTCATTACTATAGAATACCTACAGCAATGAATTTATTAACAACCAATTTATTAGAATTTGCTTTCATTACACATTTAGTTAAAGTACACTAAAGCAACCTTAAAACAGCGTGAAATTCCTACTCCCTCCTTGCCCCACATACTGGGCCACATTTGGTCTTTTGTCACTTCTGCAGGGCTCAAAGTGGAACTGTGGCTCTGTGCCAGCCCCTGAAGTATGGATTACTTCTTATGTTGAAAAGAGGCATGTTTCCAAAGATGCGCTGTTTGGGATTGGTGTTCCAGAATCTTCTTTGTCCCCATTAAGCCAGAATTTCACAAGGAGATATTTTATGTGATAAAAATTCAGAGAAAAGTCTAGAAGCTACTAACATCCATGTATTCTTCATAACTGTGTTGTTCAAGGTGTAACAGTGAAGATGTTTCACACTCACGGTTTAACAGAAGCTACAGTCGGCATCCGCCATTGTACCCGTGTCCTGCTACAGTCGGCGTCCACCACCGTGCCCTTCTGTCCTGCCAGGGGTCCGTCCGCACAGCACCTCACTCAGGGAAGCGCAGTTCAACAGCAAGTTACTAGCTGACAGTTTACCAAAAAAACTGCTGCAAAGTCTTCCTTTATGTTTCAGTTGCAGGAGGTAAAACTTGAGGAAATGGCGCAATCACAAGACGCGTCAAAGTGTGTGCTTCTGTGACCCTGCTGGGGTTGCAATCAGGCCATGGCCAGTGTGGGGTAACAGGGCTGTAAATTAGAAAGTGCCACTCCCAGTAAACAAACCCCTAATAAATACCTCATAAAGGAAGGACACTCCCCTTTAGGATAGATTGCTCATTTGGAATAAACTATTTTTGGTTCTATGGAAGTTGAAAGTCATCATTTGATATTATTATAAATACTTTTTTTTTTTTTTTTGAGACAAAGTCTCTCTCTGTCACCCACGCTGGAGTGCAATGGTGTGATCTCTGCTCACTGCAACCTCCACCTCCTGGGTTCAAGAGATTCGTGTGCCTCTGCCTCCGGAGTAGCTGGGACTACAGGCGCCCGCCACCACTCCCGGCTAATTCTTGCATTTTTAGTAGAGATGGGATTTCACCATGTTGGCCAGGCTGGTCTTGAACTCCTGACTTCAGGCAATCCACCTGCCTCAGCCTCCCAAAGTGCTGGGATTACAGGTGTGAGCCACTGTGCCTAGCCTCTTTTTATTTTTCTTTTTTCTTTTTTTGTTTCTTCTTGTTTTTTCTTTCTTTTTTAAAAGACGGGTGGGATCTCATGATATTCAATCTGGATTTGAGCTCCTGGCCTAAACGGTCCTCCTGCCTCAGCCTTCTGTGTAGCTAGGACTTCAGGTATGCACCACTGTGCCTGGCTTAAACATTTATTTAAATGTTAGCTACAGCAAATTGCATAAATCTTGCCTTCAGATTACACAAACACAGATCCTACATGATAGTCAATAAATGTGTGGGGAGATTCTTTTTTTTCTACAAGCAACTGGCAATGAATGTGTAACTTTATTTATATGCGAAGTTGTTGGACTGTGTCCTCAGGCCTGATTTTGTATGGGCTGTTACCTTTGTCCCTGGGGAACACGTTTAGCTGAAGTCACCAACACAGATACTCCACGGTAAGAAAACAAGTGTGGGCATGGCTCCAAAGGGTGCTTTCCACAGTGACATATGACAGAATAAAGTTAGTGCCATTCAGGCTCTGCTATTTTGAATTCTGTGGATATCATAAAAGAATACCTGGCCTAGTGCTCCTCTGTCTTAAAAAAAATCTTTTTGACATTGATAATGCACATCAAAATGCATGCTTAAAAGGCAGATGCCAGCCGGGTGTGGTGGCTCATGCCTGTAATCCCAGCACTTTGGGAGGCCAAGGTGGGAGGATCACGTGAAGTCAGGAGTTCAAGACAAGCCTGGCCAGCATAGTGAAACCCCATCTCTACTAAAAACACAAAAATTTGCTGGGTGTGGTGGCACGTGCCTGTAATTCCAGCTACTTGGGAAGCTGAGGTGGGAAAATCGCTTGAACCTGGGAGGTAGAGGATGCCGTGGGCCAAGATTGTGCCACTGCACTCCAGCCTGGGGAACAGAGTGAGACTATGTCTCAAAAAAAGAAATGTTTAGCTTCATCTGACATGGTAAAGAATCAATATTAGGTATTTGTAAAAAATAAACTCTAACTCCGAGGCCCTCTAATAAAAAAACAGCCAGAAAGCATCAGTCTTGTTCTGAGTTACAGAGTCCCTCTTACAAAATTCATTCCTACACAACTCATAGGAGGGTGCACTACGACACACGCAGAGGACACCCAGCTATCCCACTCTGTCCTCTAGAAGGGCTGATTTCTTTACCCGTAGACAAGACTTCAATTGCCAACATTAAAACACTTGAAACGGAGAGATACAAACAGTAGGTATGCTTTACTGAGCTCTACACTTCTGCTGGGGGTATCAAAACCTGTCCGTGGCTGTTCACCGATGGGCTTCATCGCAAAGACCGCACTTTGCGAAAAGAACAAAATCTGATATACTCTCAAAGCTGCAAATTGGCCGGGCATGGTGGCTCATGCCTGTAATCTCAGCACTTTGGGAGGCCGAAGCGGGTGAGCCCAGGAGTTTGAGACCAGCCTTTGCAACATCATAAAACCCTGTCTCTACAAAAAAAAAAAAAAAAAAAAAAAAAATTAATAAAATTATTAAAAATTTTAGCTAGGCTTGGTGGTGCACACGCCTGTAGTACCAGCGACTCAGGAGGTGGAGGTGGGAGGAGTGCCTGAGACCGGGAGGTCAAGGCTGTGGTGAGCCATGATCAGATCAGGCCACCACATTCTAACTGGAGTGAGACTCTGTCTCAAAAAGAAAAAAAAAAAGCTGCAAATTACAAGGTTTCATCATCTTCAAAATACATATGTTACTTTTCTTTAGACAGTCTCATTCTGTTGCCCAGCCTGGAGTGCAGTGGCACAATCTCAACTCACTACAACCTCCGCTTCCTGGATTGAAATGATTCTCAGGCCTCAGCCTCCCAAGTAGCTGGGATTACAGGCATGTGTCATCATGCCTGGCTAATTTCATTTTTAGTAGAGACAGTTTTTGCCATGTTGGCCAGGTTGGTCTTGAACTCCTGGCCTCAAGTGATTGGCCCACTTCAGCCTCCCAAAGTGCTGGGATTACAGCGTGAGCCGTCATGCCCAACCTGTTTTTTTTTTTGAGACACGGTCTTGCACTGCTGCCCAGACTGGAGTGCAGTGGCACAGTCATGGCTCACTGCAGCTTTCCCTTCAACTCCAGGGCTCAGTCCTCCCCCTCAGCCTTCCAAGTAGCCAGAATCACAGGCACACATCACATCACTTTAGTGCCCAGCTAATGTCTTAGTTTTTTGTGGAGATGGGGTCTTGCTATGTTGCTCAGGCTGGTCTTGAACTCCTGGGCTAAAGCAATCCTCCCATCTTGGCCTCCCAAAGTGCTCCGATTCCCAGCCAAAAGACGTGCAATTTAACACTGTTATTTCAGACTGTCAGCAATGAGCAACTCTGGAAGGTGATTTTCTTTTTTTTTTTTTTTTGAGACGGAGTCTTACCCTGTTGCCCAGGCTGGAGTGCAATGGTGCAATCTCAGCTCACTGCAACCTCTGCCTCCCGGTTGAAGCAATTCTCTCGCCTTAGCCTTCCTGGTAGGTGGGTTTACAGGCCCCCACCACTATGCCTGGAAGATTCTTTTTTGTATGTTTAGTAGAGATGGGGTTTTGCCATGTTGGCCAGGCTGGTTTTGAATTCCTGACATTGTTAACTGACCGCCTTGGCCTCCCAAAGTGCTAGGGTTATAGGCGTGAGCCACTTCACTCACTCTGGCAGGTGACTTTTTTTTTTTTGAGACGGAGTTTCGCTCTGGTTACCCAGGCTGGAGTGCAATGGCGCGATCTCGGCTCACCGCAGCCTCCGCCTCCTGGGTTCAGGCAATTCTCCTGCCTCAGCCTCCTCAGTAGCTGGGATTACAGGCATGCGCCACCATGCCCAGCTGATTTTTTGTATTTTTTTTAGTAGAGACGGGGTTTCACCATGTTGACCAGGATGGTTTCGATCTCCTGACCTCGTGATCCACCCGCCTCGGCCTCCCGAAGTGCTGGGATGACAGGCGTGAGCCACCGCGCCCGGCCACAGGTGACTTTCTTTGTGGTAGTCTCCTCACTTCCAGAATTTTCTCAATATTCATCATATGATTTCTGAAATGTCATTTAAAAATCACAATGTTAAATTTTTGTGCTTACCTTGACTTTTTCCTTTAAGATACTGTTTTTATTCATCTAACTAGATGATGAAAGAGAAATATCACATTTAGAGGAAAAGGCAAAGTTACTTTTATTTCTTACTTTTAAATTCTCCTCTTTAAAACTCTGTAACAAAGGATTCTTCAAAAAATTTGCCTATTAGTGGAGGAACAATCACTTCCTGCTTGGCAAATTCAAGGTCAAGTTGAAGGTTAACTTGAGAGGAGGTACAGGAAAATAAAACTGGCTTGGTCAATGAATTAATTCCAGAAGAAAAGGAAAATGCATGTCCAAGGGATCCAAGTAAATGTGAACCTGGATGAGTTGGACAAAAATTATTTCTGGCTTCACTATTGGAAGAGGATGTCATGAGTCACTTTTACACAAAATCTGGGTTCAAAGAATAAAAGTGGGAGACAGAAAAATGGTTAATGGCGAGGGGTCCAAGTACTGGTTCATCTCATACTGTGCACTTAGTTCACCTCCCTACCTGGCCGGGGTCACTGCCTACAGGACAGGATGTGAAGACCAGATGTGAGGCACAGCTTTCCAAAGGGCCATCTGGGGTTTTCACAAGGCGACACACGAAGCCTTGGGCCACAGCTTGGCAGGCAGCATGCCACGGAGCCATCGGCTGACCAGCCGCTGCTCTCACAGGGTTCAGAGAGCTGGACTGACACGAAGCGCTCCCAGTCATCTTTGTTTCTTTCCTGTGTCGCTCTAAATAAACGAGACCTTTTCCTTACAAAGAAAAACAGGTGTTCTAACTTTCAACATCGAGTTGTACTTTGGGCCATTCATCCAGATCTGCTATCTGCCAGGTGAACTCTTGAAAACCGGAAGGAGTCCCTATCACGTGTTGAAGGGTGGAAACACACACAAAACAAAGCAAAACAAAACAAAACAAAAGAACACCTGAAGGTGGTCCAGGGCCTCTATGGTTTTGTTCTAATACATTTTGTCCAAAACTCTGAGAAGCATACTCTGACTTAACCTATTTTTTTTTTTTGAGACACTCTCACTTTGTTGCCCAGGCTAGAGTGCAGTGGCACGATCTCGGCTCACTGCAACCTCTGCCTCCCAGGTTCAAGTGATTCTCCTGCCTCAGCCTCCTGATTAGCTAGGATTATAGGCGCCCACCACCGTGCCCGGCTAATTTTTTTATTTTTAGTAGAGACGAGGGTTCACCATCTTGGCCAGGCTGGTCTCGAACTCCTGACCTCGTGATCCACCCACCTCGGCCTCCCAAAGTGTTGGGATTAACAGGTGTGAGTCACTGTACCCAGCCAACTTATAAATCCTTTTACTGGGACAATGGAGGCAAGGTCCCAAAAACAAATTATTGAACTAAATAAAGGATGGTGGTTTTTAGGATTAGGAAAGAAATGTAATCTGAATTGACATATTTCAAGAACACAAGGACCATGTGGTTTTTACCATCTAAATCAGTCAACTTACAGACCTAATAGAGAGATGCTTTTGAGCGGTTTCTTGAAATCAGGATTTATACACCCAGGTGCCTCTCACTTCATCCTCAGGCAGCAGGTCAGGTACTGAGCATGGGAGGCCCCAGGACCGGGAGGGTGTTGGTCAGGGAGGAGGGCTGGCACAATGTTGGGGGTGAGGCCCCTGGGACTCATTCCCCTCTCCTCTAAGTGGGAAGTAACTACTTACTAATCCATGGGCTCCGAGGAGACCCATGAATTTGTTCTGACAGTGCCTTTCTACAACATGCTGCTGCCACAGACCCTCTGCTCTGGTGTGGCAGGTACAATTGCTGAGCTCTAGGAAGGGCTTCCTGCCAGGTGCCTCCTGCCCTGGCCAAAGGTGCTCACTGACCACCCTGCCCACTGGGCACAGGGGCCTTAGAGCCCCAGGGAGGCACCACCGCCTTCCCAGAGGTGCCTGACATCAGTGGCTGCAGCTCTGTGCTGCTCCAAGCTCCCCAAAGGGTAAGGTGAGGAGCCTATTCTCAAAGGGCTCAAAAGCAAGAGGCAGTGTGCAAAGCCCCCTTCCCCTCAGGTGTGTGTGGACGCTCCATGGAGGCAGCAGAAACTCGTGTTGGCCGAATGGGAAACTCAAGCTCAGAGTGGAGTACGGCCCTGCCCAAAACCTGCAGAGCTGCCGCACTCAGGGGCGGGGGTCTCTTGTTCACATCCTCCCTTGTAATTTACAGGGTGGGTTCTAGCTGACTGCAGAAAAAACAGGCAATAACAGCCTCCTTTTCAGAACTAAGAAGCCAACAGCATCTGTTCTGTGCACGGTAAAAGTGCAAGGACACAAGGCCAGCCCCGTGGGGTGTGGTGGGGGCCTGCACTGCAGATCCTCCCCCACACCCCGTTCTGCTGTGCAGGTTTCGCAGGCCACACAGGAGAGAGCAGGAGGCACTGAGCGCCAAGACCGAGAATCAGCAAGGCATCTTCCCTGCTGGACTTCCACAGAGATGCCGCCATCCACAGCAAAGTTAGGTGGTCTGCACAAGAGTCACGGCGCCTGCTGCGTGTCTGTTGCTCAGAAGCCTATGAAGATGTCAGTGACAGTGTTGGGGAAAATATGCCGCTGCTTCAGGGATTATGATGTAAAATAATCTTTAACTTCTATAAATCACAACTAAAAGTAGAGGGAAAGAAAGCTAAAAAACCCATTTAAAAATTCATAGTAAATATTTCCTTACTTTATTGAACAATTAAAAATTCTAAATTAGTACATATCTGCAAATTTATAAATGGCAATTTCAATGGAAAACAAATTTTATAAGTACCACAAACCAGACCACAAAAATGTCTTTAAAAAATAAACAAGTTCAAATGTATAAGGACATTCCAGCTCACTTTTTCATTTCCTAGGGGAATGCAATTGTTTTCATGCAAAAGATGGTGTCTCCCTGAACGACATGTCAGGCATGGCCCCACGCGTGGAGAGGGCGGCTAACGGCATCTGCCCGCATCCCAGCTGCCTGTGATAGAATCTTCCATGCACACGGCCCCCAGATGAGCACCAAAGGGAGACCACAGCAGATTTAATCCTGTGGACTTGAGAACCAAATCTATACAAATATTTTCAACTCTAAGCCCCCGAGAGGACACTGACATTTTTGTCTATGAAATAATTTTTCCAGCAATGAATTTCCTTTTTGATGTTCCATGAGCTGGGAGGGAACAAGTGTACCTTGAAGACATATGTATTGGCATCAAATGTCACATCAACACACAACAGCTAGGAACACATATGCTATGTATGTCACCATGTGACAACCACAGCATATGCGAAGTGCTACAGTTACTCCTCAGAGCAGTGGCATGGCAGAGGAGCTTGCATTGACAACCAGAACATACCCATACACCAAAGCAATTAAAAAGGACCAAGTCACCCTCAGCAAAATGACAATAATGGGAATGACTTAACCAACAGGTTTAAAAGTTTTTCATATTAAATTCTTTTTTTTTGGTATGCTATTGTCCATTCCTTGATCATCAGTATTAATTTAAAAATGTGTATTAACTGGGGCAGAGAATCCTAATCGAATTCCATATTTAGAGAATCTCTTGGTAATATAAAAAAGGCACATATCAATACCTAGTGATTTGAAAAATTACATAGTATATACTGTTACATATTTTTTGTATAGTCCATTGTATTAACATGTAACTATGCTACTGTTAGACTTGAAATATTTATACATTGGCCTAAAGTACCTGGAGTTTTGGAAACTTAAATAAAAAAAAGTTTGATAGCTAATAAAAATAAATATTCTACCTAAAGCAGAGTATAAAATTAGTGGTAGACTTCCTGGGTACAACAGGCACTGCCTGCTGGTAGCCTCTCATTGCAGGGGATTGGTGTAGGAGTGCATCCCCTCTGAGTGGATACACCTGGCTATGATGGCGACCCACAGGTAAGTCCTCCTGGGAGCTACCAGTGCAGCCCCTGATGCACCCTGCCTGAGACTACAGGTGGAGCATGACAACTATGCAGCTTTAAGGGTCTGGATGTAACTGAGGAGATCAACAGACTGAGAGAGAACTGTCAACATTTTGCAGGCACTTTGACCTCCACACTCTCAGTGAGCTGTCTCCAGACACTTCCAGGAGCGCTGGGTCACATTTGCATACTTCCTTCAATTTCAGGGTTTATCAGGCCACACCTCTCAGGCCGTGCACTACCCAACACAGGCTTGGGGAAGAGCCGCACAGCGCAAGGCAGAAACCAGGCAGGCCCAGTGCTGAGGCAGGGCACCATCACCTTGGGCTGAACGGCTCTGGGTGTTTTGCTACCACTCAACTGTCTTGTGAAGGCCGAAAAGAGCAATGTCAGCGCCTCACTAATTGTAGCAGGTGGAAAGACAATCTGCAGTGGGAAATGTCTTCCTTACGGTTCTAAAGTCATGGTGCCTATACTCTCGCCTTCCCTTCCGTTTCTAAATCCCCTCTGGGTGGACATTACAATCCACCCAAAAGAGAATGGTGCAGGAGGGCTGTGGCAGTAACTCAGAAGAAAGCCTCGATTTTTTTTTTTTTTTTTTGAGACAGATCTCACTCTAGCACCCAGGCTTATGCCTGCAATTCCACACTTTGGGAGGCTCAGGCAGGAGTGCCTGAGCCTAGGAGTTTGAGACCATCCTGGGCAACAGAGAGAGGTCCTATTGCCTTGAAATTTTAAAAATTAGCTGGGCACAGTGGTGTGTGCCTGTAGTCCTAGCAACTATGGAGGCTGAGGTGGGAGGATGGCTTGAGCCCAGGAGGTTGAGGTTGCAGTGAGATGTGATTGCGTCACCATACTCCAGCCTGGGTGACAGGAGACCCTGTCTCTAAAAAAAAGTAATAATAAAATACTATAGCAACAAAATAAGAAGGAAAAAAGAAAGCCACAGATAGGGCAAGCAGGGTCAAGTGTTGGTAACAATGAATTTGAGGTGATGGGGTTCCTTATATTCTTCCTGCTTTTGAATTCTTCCTGTATTTTGAAAACTTCCTAAATAAAACTAAAAAGTTTTCGCTAGAAAGTGAGGTTCCATTAACAAAAACCAAAAATAACAAGATCGATTTTATAGGAGGCCTAGCAGAAGATGCCTGAGAAGAAAACTTATTCAGAATCTTGCACAGGAAGGAGTGATGAGATACCTCTGCCTGGGGGCATGATCCTACTCCCCAGGAAGGAGCATTCCAGCTTCCACAGCATTAGCTTTACCAGGGAGTGTCCACCCCTGCCCCACGGCAGTGCTGACTCAAAACTACCCAAACCTGACCTGCTATCCATACGCCAGGGTGGGTCCCTTAAAAACAAAAAGACAACTTTGTTAGTTCACAGCATAGGCAAGGACAGTCATCAGGCACACTGATGAAGGGGAGAGGAGCCATCAGCTACCATACGGACACTAAGGTTTAGGAAAACATTTTAAATGTAATCTATGCTAATTTCTCCCCACTGCACAAATCCAAGGTTTATTTTTGGAGTGACAGTAAGAAAAGCAGAACCTCCCGAACAGTCCAGTCCTGACCCCACTCAGGTTCACTGCCGCAGCTTTTCACGGGTGTTTGTCAGCCAATGTAGACAACTGTGCCCAGTGGCCCCCAGAGTGTTAGGAAGGTAGGTCTGAATTACCAGGGACAGAATGGATGACAACTACACCGACTGAGTTCTAGCTGCATAAGCAAAACGATGAGACTGTGGTTGAGGTATAACAAAGCTACAAAAATGGGAAACTGCCTGATGTGGTTAGCCACAAAACCCCTGCTGGCATCCAGCCAACACTGATGAGAAAAGGAAAACCAGCCCTTGCAAGACACCCTCGAAGGCTCAGACACCTAAGCCACATGGTCCCCATGCGGTCACAGCAAATCTATCCAGGCGGAACGTCGGAGATCTTACTATGTCAACAGAAATGAATGTTTCAAGTTTCCACAAGACATTCTGGGAAGAGAATTAAACTTTCAATGTGGTATTGCACTACTAGGTAAGATCAGAAAGGAAAAACAATAAAACCCCCAAACCCAATCTGGGGATTTGACAAATTCAACAGTGTCACCTAGGCCTGGCCTGAGCCCGGCACTTGTGGGTGCTGAGCTGCATGGCAGTGGTTTCCCCATGATGTCCCTGCCCACTCTGTGCCACAAACATCAGCCTTGACTTTCATGGTGGTTTAGACTGAAGCTTTCCATGTGGTCCCAGCAGGGCCCATGGCACCTGGTGTGTGTGAGAGGGTATGCAGGATGGGTGGTGGGGCGGAGGGCCACCTTGGCCCACCTGCCCTTGGGACCCTTCCCCCTGCCCTGGACAGAATGATGCCCACGGTGTGTCTGATCTTGCTTTGTTTGCAACCATGTATCTTCTATACTTCCAACTAAGCTGAAGAGAAGCAAACAGCTCAGACTTACATAAGTGCATTTTAAACCAATGCCTCTCTAGACCACTGTTTACACACAGCACTATTTCTGAGTTTCAAGTTGATAAAGAGGCAGTGCCCCTTTGGCACTGGGACCGTTCCAGGCACTCCCTTACCTCCAACCCCAGTGCAGTAGAAGACTGTCCTCCCAGAGTCCCAGTGGGACTCTTTCTCTACTTGTCTGTGCAAGAGGATTGCTGAAGAAAAGGCTAAGGTCTCAGGGGCCTTGGTCTCAGAGTCCCATGGGTTTGACCAGAGCACACAGGAGGCCATGGCCGATGCCATCTTTCCCAGGGTTAGGGCTCTGTAGAGGCATACACTGCTCAAGGTTTTGTGCAGTGCAGTGTGGCTGGACAAGAGACAAACCATGTCCCAGTTAATTACAGGCAGCATGGCTCATCTTAAAAAGCAACATCAATAGTGTGATCCACAAATTCTACCGAAGAGGTCGGGCGCGGTGGCTCAAGCCTGTAATCCCAGCACTTTGGGAGGCCGAGGCGGGTGGATCACAAGGTCGAGAGATCGAGACCAACCTGGTCAACATGGTGAAATCCCGTCTCTACTAAAAATACAAAAAATTAGCTGGGCATGGTGGCGCGCGCCTATAATCCCAGCTACTCAGGAGGCTGAGGCAGGAGAATTGCCTGAACCCAGGAGGCGGAGGTTGCGGTGAGCCGAGATCGCGCCATTGCACTCCAGCCTGGGTAACAAGAGTGAAACTCCGTCTCAAAAAAAGAAAAAAAAAAAAAAATTCTACTGAAGAGCAACATGAACAGAACAGTGTAATGTTCAGAATGTATAGCACCAGTTTTCACTTGAATCAAAAATACTTGATTCCAAAAAACGTAAGCTACAAAGACCAATTTATCGGGACTCTAGGAGGACTGGCTGGAGTATTCAGAGTTAAGACTGGATGCAGAGATTTAATGTCATTCCAAGTGAAAGGTCAAATTTTTGACATTCAAAAAAGTATAATAAATCAGGAAATTTTAAAAAATTGAATATGTAGCTATGAAATAAAAATCACTTACTACGTTTAAACCGAACAATTCTGAGCTCTAAACTACACAGCATGGGTGAGTGGGTGCCTTGAAAAGGAGCCCAGAGTGGTCAAGACAGGTTTTTATCTACTTGCTCTCCTGGAGTCAAATTCTTTAAATTGTTCTGTAAATCAAAAGGGGCTCTTTCTCCACTTGTCTGTGCAAAAGGGTTGCTGAAGAAAAGGCTTATGTCTAGGGGGGCCTCGGTTTCAGAGTCCCATGAGTCTGACTCTGTGCTGCTGGAGTCCTCGGCCGTTGTGGGAGGGTAGCTGAGCTGCTCTAACTGGTCGATGATGTCAGAGAACTGGAAGGCCGAGCTGGACTCGGAGCGGACTGAGTAGGCTGGGAAGTTGACCATGGAGCTGGCCTCAGACTGATTGGCTGAGCTGCATGTGTGCAAAAACAGCCCAGCACGTAGAGGCATGTTATTGAGGGAGCTGTTTTCAGACTGGCTGTTCCTCAGTGAGCTGGTCTCAGAAGGACCCAGCAGGCGCTGCATCCGGCTGGCCTGTGCCTTCACCTCAAATAACTCCGAGGTGTCTGAGGGGTGTGCGTTGCCATTGAAGTCACTTTCTTCCTCAAATGCAAAATCATCTTCTGTGTTCATGTCTACTGCCTCAGTGGAGTACCTGTCTGGGCTGGATTGAGCAGACCCTGGAAGCCCACACAAAGGAGGGGCCCCCAGAGGCTGGGCAGAGGCCTGAGGTTCCTGTGGGACTACAGAGCCGTAAGGAAAAGAAAATGCCTCCGAGCCTCCAGCAAAGAAGGAGATGTCTGCCGGGTCATCGTCTATGAACTCCTCAGACACCTGCAGCTGGGCATTTGTCAATGTGAAAGCAGGGGGCCCCCCACGGCACTGCCGGTCACACCGGTGCTCCCCACTGGAAGGGAATGAGCCTGTGGTAAAGTCATCCCCACCATTGTCATTTTTACAAGCAGCTCTGCGCTCCCTCCCAGCCCTCCCTGTGTCTAGGTCTAAGGCACCAAAACTCTGCCCCCCAGGACAGACAGACCCACAGCTGCTCACAACATGACAAAACCCGACACCTGGACCAGGCTGGAGTGCGGGGGCCCCGAGGGGCTGGGCCGATGGTGCGTCGGGGCCTCCAGCCACTGCTCCACTGCTCCTCTCTGCAGCTGAACTCTTGACGTAGGAAACCTGAGGATCTGTGAGAGAGCTGCTGCTGTCCTGAAACTCCGGCAGGCCAGCGGGGACCAAAGTGGAGTGAGAGGGGGGGTAAAAGGAGGCGTTCGCTGAAGACGGGGAGGCAGGGGTCCTCAGTCCCTCGGTGAATGAGATGCTCTGGGAATCAAAATTAAGAAATGAAAAAAGGATACAAAATTACAAATTACCACTAGACGCTGCAAAGCCAACTGGGCCTAACTTAGGGCATCCACACATTTCTATTACGGTTTTTATGAAAAGGGGCAATTCACTAGACTCTCCCTTGTAGAACTGAAGATTTATATGACAGCATTGCAAATTAACCCTGGATCATCTGCTTATAAACCCTTACAATTCTGTTTTTTCTCTTATTATGACATGAAATATCCACAATAATGTTTTTTAAATTAAATTAAAATTTTTAATTTTCATTATTATTTTTTGAGATGGCATCTTGCTCTGTCGCCCAGGCTGGAGCATAGTGGTGCAATCTTGGCTCACTGCAACCTCTGCCTCCCAGGTTCAAGCCATTCTGACTCAGCCTCCTGAGTAGCTGGGAGTATAGGCGCTGCCACCATGCTGGGCTTAATTTTTGTATTTTTAGTGGGCACAGGGTTTCACCATATTGGCCAGGCTGGTCTTGAACTCCTGACCTCGTGATCTGCCTGCCTTGGCTTCCCAAAGTGCTGGGATTACAGGCATGAGCCATTGCGCCAGGCCTTATTTTGATTTTTTTAGAGACAGGGTCTTGCTCTGTTGCCCAGAGTGAAGTTCAGTGCCCTTATTTTTATTTTTTTAGAGACAGGGTCTTGCTCTGATGCCCAGGGTAAAGTACGGTGGTGCCATCATAGCTTAAACTCCTGGCCTCAAGCGATCCACCCATTTTGGCCTTCCAATGTGCTTGGATTCCAGGTGCATGCCACCATGCCCCACCAAGAAAACTTCCATCTTGCAGAACCTAATGACATGTGATTCATGTCTCCCTGGCATCCTATTACCAGGGGATTCATAGTTTTGTTGAGGAGTAAAATATAGCTGGAGAGGGGATGAGCCATTACACTCAGCCAACAGAACCCTAAACCACAGCACTGACAGCTAAGTAACCAGTCCAAGACTCATCTGTCAGAGATGCGTCATCACCAGGGAGTTGGGATACACTCCAGTCCACTCATATATGCAACGGAAGGTTGAGGGTCACTGCCTAGGATGCCCTTTGCCAATGACAGTGGCACAGGAGCCTTGGGGCCTTTCAAAAGGACTGGAGTAGCCATAAACCTGAGGCTCCCAAGCAGGATGAGGAAACGCTGAGGGGCCAGGGCCAGACGTCAAGTGGCTATGCGGCATCACCTGCCACTCCAGGGGTGCCCTAACCATCCTTCCTGCATGGCTCCACACACAAGGGCACGGCTGAGCCCTCTCTACTCACTAAGTGTCACTCCTCATGTGTGCTATCACAGGATGCAGTCACACTTCGAGAACATCCCTTACTATACATACACACGCCACATCGTTAAGAGTGTGGTCAGACCAAAATATTACCAAACACAACTGAATAACTTTTTGTGCAATATGTACACAGGCAATATACACATGCATGCGTTACCATATGTAAAATGTGCAAATGCAACGGTAGAAGGCTAGTTATTAGCCTTTCAGAAACAAAATAGTAGATAACAGTACATAAGATTAACCTGTTTTCAAATGCTGATCGTACCACTTTTTCTCAATCACTCAACCATATTCAGTACCCTTGTGTGGCTTTTAAAATGGAATGGAAGAGAACCGAGAGCTTAAAAATAACATTAAATTGACTGATTGATTGATGGAGTTTCATTCTTGTCACTCAGGCTGGAGTGCGACGGCTCCATCTCAGCTCACTGCAACCTCTACCTCCCAGGTTCAAATGATTCTCCTGCCTCAGCCTCCCAAGTAGCTGGGATTATGGGCACCTGCCATCATGCCTGGCTAATTTTTAAACTTTATTAAGCCTGGGGTTTCACCATGTTGGCCGGGTTGATCTTGAATTCTTGAGCTCAGGTGATCTGCCTGCCTCAGCCTCCCAAAGTGCTAGGATTACAGGCGTGAGTCACTGCACGTGGACTTAAAGGTATCTTAGATAATTCTTACTTTGACATTAAATTCTAACTTTGTGGCTGGGTGTGGTGTCTCATATCTGTACTCCCAACATTTTGGGAGGCTGAGGCAGAAGGTTCCTTGAGCCCAGGAGATTGAGACCAGCCTGGGCAACCTGGTAGGACCCTATCTCTCTAAAAAAAATACAAAATTAGCTGGGTGTGGTGGCACTGGCCTGTAGCCTCAGCTACTTGGGAGGCTGAGGTGGAAGGATCACCTGAGCCTGGGAGGTAGAGGCTGCAGTGAGCTGTAATCATGCAGCCTGGAAGACAGAGTGAGACCCTGTCTCAAAAAAAAAAAAAATAAATAAATAATAAATAAATAAATAAAAATCAAACTTTGTAAAGGAACAATTAAAAATACGTTTTAATTTTAATGGAATTGATTTAACAAGAAATTTCTAAAGAGGAAACATACCTAAAAGAGTCTAAGAAGGTTGGCTGGGCACAGTGACTCACACCTGTAATCCCAGGACTTTGGGAGGCTGAGGTGGGCAGATCACAAGGTCAGGAGTTCGAGACCAGCCAGGCCAGCATGGTGAAACCCTGTCTCTACTAAAAACACAAAAATTAGCTAGGCGTGGTTGTGGGTGCCTATAATCCCAGCTACTTGGGAGGCTGAGGCAGGAGAATCACTTGAACCTGGGAGGCGGAGGTTGCAGTGAGCCTAGACTGCACCATTGCACTCCAGCCTGGGCGGCTGAGTGAGACTCCATCTTAAAAAAAAAAAAAAAAAAAAAAGAAAGAAAAGAAAGAAGAAAAATAGTTTAAGAAGGTTTTGATATATAATACCAATGACGAAAAAACACTGGGATACTATGAGCTTTTTTTTTTTTTTGAGACATTCTCACTCTGTTGCCCAGTCTGGAGTACAGTGGTGCAATTGTGGCTCACTGCAGTGCCTTGAACTCCTGAACTCAAGTGATCCTCATACCTCAGCCTCCCAAGTAGCTGGAACTACAGCCGGGTGCCACCACACCTGGCTAATTTAAAAAAGTTTTCAGATAGATGGGTCTCACTATGTTGTTCAGACTGGTCTCGAACACCTGGCTTCAAGCAGTCCTCCAGCCTTAGCCTCCTGATTAGTTGGGATTATGGGTGTGAGCCACTGTGCCCAGCTTACATGAGCTTTAATAGAATGAGGCGCAAGTATAGCTCCTGAAGTGCTATGACAGTATAAATGACAAACCATTAAAAAAATTAACATTGTGCGGAGATAAGAATTATAAATATGAAACTATAGCACCATGAAGAAAAAGCTGTATGTTATATAAAAAAACGTAAGATTCTGATGGGGCGCAGTGGCTCACGTCTATAATTCTGGCACGTTGGGAGGCCAAGGCAGGCATATCACTTGAGGCCAGGAGTTCGAGACCAGCCTGGCCAATGTGGTGAAACCTCATCTTTACTGAAAAACACAAAAATCAGCCAGGCATGGTGGTGTGTACCAATAATCCCAGCTACTCAGGAGGCTGAGGAATGAGAATTGCTCGAACCCAGGAGGCAGAGGTTGCGGTGCGCCTAGATTATGCCACTGCACTCCAGCCTGGGCAAGAGAGTAAGATTCTGTCTGGGAAAAACAAAACAAAACACGCAAGATTCTATGTAAAATACGCTTGCATGTGGATGTTAACATGCCAGTATAGACATGGGAAGGGACTGCAGTGAAGACCTGGAACATGGCAAGGTCACTGACGTCCCATCACAGGGGCACGGAACAGCTGCTGTCACATTCTGGGACGTTCTCCTCAAGCGTTTTTGTATGAAGCGTCTGTGAGAGTTGGTATGCTTATCTTTGTTTTGATAGCTGCAATCATGCGAAAGACATATAGATATAAATTTGTTTCCTGGTTTTCATCCGTAACATAACAGCAAGAATTTCCCCATGTTACCACATACTCTTTTGAAGCCATGCTCTTAGTGGTTAACAAAAAATCCTGCTAAGTGAATATAGCTAAAAACACAGCTAGTAAGTCATCTGGCACAGATCAGAGCTATCAGGATTCTGTGGTGTATTACTGCACGCAACACTGTGATGCACGCGCCTCACACCGTGATGCACATCTCAAAATACAGGATTTCTCTCTCTTTTGGTATGAGATGGGATCCTGCTCTGTCATCCAGGCTGGAGTGCAGTGGCACTGTCTTGGCTCACTGTAGCCCTGACTTCTGGGCTCAAGCCATTCTTCCATCTTAGTTCCCTGAGTAGTTGACACTACCAGTGCGCCATCATCATTCCTGGCTAATTTTTTGTATTTTTCGTAGAGCCCAGATTTCGCCATGTTGACCAGGCTGGTCTTGAACCCCTGGACTTAAGCAATCCTTCTGCCTCCCCAGGTGCTGGGATTATAGGCATGAGCCACTGCCTGCCGGTTTTCTATTTAGGACTCTTTTCTGAAAACAGAGTTCCCAGAATTAGAATTGCTGCATTAAATGATATGATTAATTTTAAGATTGTTACAATACTGACAGATTATTTTCCAAAAGAGTATAGGTAACCACCATTGCCTATGTTTTTAACCAGCAAAGACTAACCTGTTTTGGTAGGTCTGCAGTCAGAGCACGAATGGACACGTGAGTCTTGCTGTGCCTTCTGCAAAACAGAGAACAAGCTGTGAGAAACCAAACCCTCCCCTTCTCAATACCTGTTTTTAAAGCAGCAAGCACATACTGTATCCATGAAGAAAACCTCCCATGAAAACACAGCTAAGAGGTATCTAACTAAAAAGGGGCAAGGTAACAGAAAACAAGAATTCAAATAAAAAACAGGAGGTCCTGGCCAGGCACGGTGGCTCAAGCCTGTAATCCCAGCACTTTGGGAGGCTGAGGCGGGTGGATCACGAGGTCAAGAGATCGAGACCAACCTGGTCAACATGGTGAAACCCCGTCTCTATTAAAAATACAAAAAATTAGCTGGGCATGGTGGCGCCTGCCTGTGGTCCCAGCTACTCGGGAGGCTGAGGCGGAAGAATCGCTTGAACCCAGGAGGCGGAGGTTGCAGTGAGCTGAGATCGCGCCATTGCACTCCAGCCTGGTGACAGAGCAAGACACCATCTCAAAAAAAAAAAAAAAAAAAAAAAAAAGAGGTCCCAAGAGAGGTAAGATTACACACCCACACTAAAAGAAAAAAATTCCACATGTAGGGAAACAAGAATTTTCAGATTAAAAGTTTACTATACTATGTAAAAACTAAAAAGTATTATCTCTATGTGTATACAATGTATGTATAAAAATATTACAAATCCATTTTCTCTAAAAAAATTGAAACTGAACTATAAAAATACACATTCATGTAGTTGAAGTGACTTTTATTCAAGTAAAGATTAAAAATACTTAAAATAGGCTGGGCATGGTGGCTCACACCTATAATCCCAGCACTTTGGGAGGCTGAGGTGGGAGGATTACTTGAGCCCATGTGTTTGAGATCAGCCTGTTGATGTAACAAGACACTGTTTCTACAGAAAAAAAAAAAAATTAGCCAGGGGGTGGTGGTGTGCACCCAGTCCCAGATACTCGGGAGGCTGAGGTGGGAGGACTGTTTGAGCCCAGGAGTCTGAGGCTGCAGTAAGCTGTGATCACGCCACTGTACTCCAGCCCAGGCAACAGAGCAAGACCCAGTCTCTCTGTCTCTGTCTCTGTCTCTGTCTCTCTCTCTCTCTCTATATATATATATTTTTTTAAAGCACAAATTTTACATTATAAAGGCCAGAGCTTACCTTTCGTATGGAAGTCTCTTCATTCCAGTGTCTCTGAAATAATCTACTAGTTGTTTCTGAGTTCTTCCACTGTGAATAAAGGTTTAGGTTTTTAATAAAGAACAGTAAGTTAGCATTAATTTTTCAGAGTAAAAGACAAAAGAAAAGAAAGATTTACCCATCCTCTCTCATAAATATACACATATATATATTTTATTTTATTTTTTGAGAATGAGTCTTGCTCTACTGCTCAGGCTGGAGTGCAGTGGTGTGACCTCAGCTCACTGCAATCTCCACCTCCTGGGGTCAAGCTATTCTCATGCCTCAGCCTCCTGAGTAGCTTTGATTACAGGCACCCGCCACCACATGCAGCTAATTTTTGTATTTTTAGTAGAGGTGGGGTTTCACCATGTTGGTCAGGATAGTCTCGAATTCTGACCTCAAATGATCCACCCGCCTTGGCCTCCCGAAGTATTGGGATTACAGGCGTGAACCACTGGGCCAATATATATATTTTAAAGTTATAGTTTGTAGTAAGCTAAACATAACTGAATTTCTGAGCAAAGTTTTTAAAGCCTATTTTTTCCCACTATTTTATTTCATATGCTTCCTCTAGTTATTCTTTCACAATACCTCCACTTTGTGTGTAATTCTCTGAAACATTTTATAACATTTCTTTCTTGACTAGGAATTATCTATTTTCTCAGCTTTACAAACCAGTGAGGGGCCCATGCAACCCATGACATGGCCCCTACCTGTATCTGAAGGAGGAGCCTCGGCTGAAGAAGACGGCTTTTGCTTTTGGCTTAGGTTGGTCCGAAAGTCTAAAAAAGGTGTGATACTCCACACAAATCTTCCAGAAGTTCTTACATTCATCTCTACTCCCCAACAAAAATTCTAATGTGTCCTGGTAAGGTCCCTAGAAACAAAACATGAAGGTTTAACTAATTCAAGAATGAAGTACTGGACAAGACAAGGTACATTTAGAAAGCAGATCACACAACAGGCAATGACAAAATTAAAAACTAGGGAGGGTTTTTTTTGAGACAGGACCTTGCTCTGTCACCCTTGACCTCCCAGGCTCAAGCAATCATCCTACCTCAGCTGCTTCCCTCCAACCTCCTGGTAGCTAGGACTACAGGCGCACGCCACCAGGCCCAGCTGATTTTTGTATTTTTTGCAGCGAAAGAGTTTTCCCATGTTGGCCAGGCTGGTCTTGAACTCCTGAGCCCAAGCGATCTGGCCAGATCCTCGGCCTCCCTAAGTACCAGGATGACAGGGGCGCACCACTGCACCCAGCTCAGAAAGGAGTTTCTAAAAATTGTGTACAAAGTCTTCTGGTTCCATTTACTTAATTAAGAGAAGAGAAATATTGGGAGGCCGAGGCGGGTGGATCACGAGGTCGAGAGATCGAGACCATCCCGGTCAACATGGTGAAACCCCGTCTCTACTAAAAATACAAAAAACTAGCTGGGCATGGTGGCGCGTGCCTGTAATCCCAGCTACTCAGGAGGCTGAGGCAGGAGAATTGCCTGAACCCAGGAGGCGGAGGTTGCGGTGAGCCGAGATCGCGCCATTGCACTCCAGCCTGGGTAACAAGAGCGAAACTCCGTCTCAAAAAAAAAAAAAAAAAAAAAAAGAAAAAAAAGAAGAGAAATATAGGATCTATATTCATAGTAGAAACAGCAGAAAAATGAAGTCACCCACAATCACACAACTATCAACATTCTGAATTTTATCTTTGTAAACACTTTTTCCACCTATCAAAGGATGGTATTTTTCATGCTAGCTTATATATATATATAAAATATTACTGAATTGTTTCTACATGGTATATATTTTTAAAATCTAGGATATTTTAGATGTTCAGGACATGCAGTTTTCAGACCCACAAATATAGCCCTGAAGAAACTGGATTCTCTCTCACTTATTCCTTAGGATAAATTGCTAGAAATGGAAATCTGAGCTCAAGACTGCACATTTTTGAACCTGCTGAAATGTTACCCAATTACCTTCCACAAAGACTGTAAAACTTTGATTCTTACATTTAGTCTTTTAAAAAAGCGTTTAAGTAAGTAAAATGTAACTTTGCTAAGTGCAGATACAAACAGTTATGGGCTGCTTTGGTGAACTTTCCCTATCATCTCAGAATAACTGCAAGAAACAGTTTTTTTACTCACAGAGTAAAACAGTTTGTACTTGTGTTTTGTATGTGTGTTTGGCATTCCTTCTACTTTCCTTTCATCCACAGAAGAAATACTTACGGTAATTAAAGCCACTTTCAAGCCTGCTACCAAAAGCAAACATACCTACACACAGCAGATGAACCCAGTGTGTGACAAAGCCCCTACTCAAGTGCCTTTTAAAGGCTTAGGCAGAGCCTTTCTTCTGATTGGCCCAAGGGCTCTGAAGCTCTGATAACCCGAAATGTGTCTAGGCTGACACAGGCATGGCCATCTCTTAAGCTTCAAACGCATGGTGGCTTGGCAAATCTGCTTTTTATTTTCAAACTCCCTTTGTACAATGGAAATGCAGCAATTGGAACATCTTTGAATAACCAGAAGTACTGGATTTTACCAAATACACTGCATAGGCATTTATTTTTTCGATTTTTACTCATTTTAGTAAATTCATATGTAATTACTTTATTAATTAGTAGTCAGTAAAGATTACTTCCTGATAATCAAGGCTTCTTCACTTAGAGCTTTTCCAAGGTCAATTTCTGAATGAAGGATACCAGAGAACAGTGGCGACACTCCTCAATTCATTCTGAAGCTCTCAATTGCTGTAGGGCTTCAGATCATTTTGAACACTGTTCTTCAGCTTCACTACCTAAAGAACAAAGAGGCTGCCACCAACCATGGTTCTCAGCAGCCCCTGGGAGCTTGTCAGATGTGCACCTTCTTGGGCTCATCCCAGACCCACTGAATCTGAAACTCTGGGGTTTTGAGCCAGCAACATGTGAGTGACAAAGTCCCTGGGGGAGGTAGTGTGAGACTGGCCAGGCAGACCGCCCTCAGCCCCTCCAGACCTAAGTCCCGAATCCTGTCCTTGAGTTCTTGTGTACATCATGCTGAAATGATTTACAAAGTAGCTATGTTTTGGCAGAATAAATTATGAATTAAAAATGCTCAAGGCCAGGCATGGTGGCTCAGGTCTGTAATCCCAGCACTTTGGGAGGCCGAGGTGGGCAGATCAACTGAGGTCAGGAGTTTGAGGCCAGCCTGACCAACATGGAGAAACCCCATCTCTACTAAAAATACAAAATTAGCTGGGCATGCAGGTGCATGCCTGTAATTCCAGCTACTCAGGAGGCTGAGGCAGGAGAATTGCTTTACCCCGGGAGGTGGAGGTTGTGGTTAGCCAAGATTATACCATTGCACTCTAGCCTGGGCAACAAGAGCAAAACTCTGTCTCAAAACAAACAAACAAAAAAGCTCAAAATAATACTTACATGAACCTCTGGATGAAGTTTGATAAGAAATCTTTTCCTCTTGAAGCTTAGTTTACGAACCTTGGACCAGTTGAAAGTGTTGATTTTGGTGGTGCCCTAAAATACAAGAGACCGACACTTTGTGGCACGTTTGTAATCTAACACATATCCCCTTTCTCATGAAATAGGGAACGCTTAAGTCACATCTGTGACAACACAGCAATCCACTTGGTATTTTACCATTATATCTGAAATAGCTCTGACTTAAAATTTCAATAACTAAACATATTAATCCATCTGTTCTAGGAAGACATATATATATTTATTTATTTATTTATTTGAGATGGAGTCTTGCTCTGTTGCCTAAGCTAGAGTGCTAGAGTGCAGTGGTGCAATCTCTGCTCACTGCAGCCTCAAACTCTTGGGCTCAAGAAATGATCCTGCCTCAGTCTCTGAGTAGCTGGGACTACAGACACCAGACACCAATCCTGGCTAATTTTCGATTACTTTTTTTTTGTAGAGATGAGGTCTTGTTATATTGCTCAGGCTGATGTCAAACTCAAGGTACATCTGGAACACAAGGACACTGAAATGTTGAAAGAGATGGAAAAAGATATACTCAACAAGTACTGACCGAAAGAAAGCCAGTGTAGCAATATTAAGCTCAGACACAATACGTGAGAAAGAGGCCTCACATCATGTAAAAGAAACAATTCACCCGGAAGATATACCTAGACTTGTTTATCTTCCCATATTGCTTAAAATATTTATAGGAAATAGAGAATCAGAAGAAGAAATGGAAAGATTTGCAGTTTTTTTTTTTTTTTTTTTTTTTTTTTTTGAGACAGAGTGTCACTCTATCACCCAGGCTGGAGTATAGTGGCGTGATCTCCACTGACTGCAACCTCCGCCTCCTGGGTTCAGGAGATTCTCCTGCCTCAGCCTCCTGAATATCTGGGAATATAGGTGTGTGCCACCACGCCTGGCTAATTTTTTTTTTTTTTTTTTTTTTTTGAGGCAGAGTTTCACTCTTGTTATCCAGGCTGGAGTGCAATGGCACGATCTCGGCTCACCGCAACCTCCGCCTCCTGGGTTCAGGCAATTCTCCTGCCTCAGCCTCCTGAGTAGCTGGGATTACAGGCATGCGCCACCATGACCAGCTAATTTTTTGTATTTTTAGTAGAGATGGGGTTTCACCATGTTGACCAGGATGGTCTCGATCTCTTGACCTCGTGATCCACCCGCCTCGGCCTCCCAAAGTGCTGGGATTACAGGCTTGAGCCACCGCGCCCGGCTAATTTTTGTATTTTTAATAGAGATGGGGTTTCACCATGTTGGCCAGGCTGGTCTTGAACTCCTGACCTCAGGTGATCTGCCCATCTTTACCTCCCAAAGTGCTGGAATCACAGGCATGACCCACCATGCCTGGCTAATTTATTTGGTAAGGTTTTACTGCAAACATTTTAAGTCAATGTTAATATTATACATTTTTTGAAGTTCAGTCCTGCAAGAAGAGTGGTCTGGAAGGGGCAATGGTAGTGGCTGGGCAGGACTGGGAGTAGAGTCAGGTTTCTCCCTGAAGCTAAAACAGAGTGCTAGAGTGTAACAGGGGCAAGTGATGGGAATTCCTGGTTTCAGCAGATACAGACAAAGAGGTAAATACAGTTATGTGAGGTGAGTGGGTGTATGCACATGTGTGTAGCGTTGTCTATTGAGAGGGCCAGGAGTGGTGGCACCCCAAAAAGCAATGGGCACACTGAGTGCATAGATGTTGGTCTCTCAACAGCAGTCTTCACTTAAACGGTTGGGCTCTGAGGGGGAAATGGTTGACTTCACAGTGAAGCAGGCAAAGTACAAAACAAGCCTGGCATGTCTTATTCTGTAAGAAAGCAAAGAAATGCTAAACAAACAAACAAACAAACAAACAAAAAAAACAAACAAAAAAACACCGAGAGGACATGTGAGAAGGACACAGCTTGAAGGGCCTCTCTTGGGCCAAATGTGAGAAAGTTAAAGATAAAAATAAGTAATGAAACCAACAGATTATCAAGTATGAGATTTGAATCTATGGATCCACAGTGACATAAACTAAATAAATGAAGAGAAAACTCTTCCTTCCAGTAGTAGGAAGAATGGGATTTAAAGAGTCATCATTGGGCAACCATCGTAGTGATCTAACTAGAAAGTGAATGAGATGAGATAGAAGATATTTACTTAGTCTCAAAGTTATCTCTCCATAAAGTACTTAATTACAAAGATAAAAAGTAACTTTTCTTAAGAGATAAGGTCTTGCTCACTGAAGCCTCAAACTGCTGGCTCAAGCCATCATCCTGTCTCAGCCTCTGGAGCAGCTGGGACTACAGGCACTAGACACCAATCCTAATTTTCTGTTTTTAATTTTTTTTTTTTTTAGCGACGCGGTCTTGCTATGTTGCCCAGGCTGGTCTCATCAAACACCTGGCCTCAAGTGATCCTCCTGCCTTAGCCTCTGTTGGGACTACAGGCATGAACCACCACCTAGCCAAAAGTAACTTTGTAAAGAGAAAAGCTGGGAACCATCATCTTGACCAAGTGATCAATGCTACCATCACCACCAGTGGGACAGAGGGACCCTATGTGCTATATGAATCAGGATACATCATCACTCTGGGAGTTTCTCGCCTAAGCAGTGAGCCCAGGGTCTGATCCTGGGGAAGCACTGGACAATCCTGTATCATAAACATTCTACAAAATGACTGCCCTGTAATCTTTTAAGATGTTAAGGTCATGAAAACCAAGGAAAGAAGGAAGAATGTTCCAGACTGCAGAGACCAGATAGACATAACACCTGGGTACAGACAGCATTTGCTACTAGATTGGACCTTCTGTAGTAAACACCACTGCAGCAACTGGTGAAAGGCAGATGGCATCTCAGGTAAAGGCCAGCAGGATCTTTCTGTGCTGTTTGTGCAGCTTTTCTATAAATGGTTTCAAAATAAAATTTAAAAAACATCCTGAGACACTGATTGGGCATGTCAGTGTCTACACTTCATGTCATCAACGCTTACTCTCATCTGCAAACTCAGTGTGGGAGGTAGCAAAGTGAAACACAGTCCCCTCAGAGACTGCACCAAAGAAAAAAACAAACCCCTTTAGCCTAAGAAGGAAGAAGACTGATACGTGCTACCACATGAGTGAACTTGGAAACAAGAAAACACACACACAGTAGGCCACATGTTATATGATCCCACTTATATGAAATATCTAGAACAGGTAAATCTATAGAGAGGGAATATCCTGATGGGTGCCTATTCTGGATATCAGTGGTTGCTGGGGGCTGGTAGAATAACTGCTAAAGAGTATGAGGGTCTCTTTCTGGGTTGACGAAAATGTTCTGAAATTAGATAGTAGTCATGGTCATACAACTGTGTAAAAATCCTAAAACAACTGAATTGTATACTTTAACATGGTGAATTTTATGATATATACATTTTATCTCAATTAAAAGAAAATCCTAAGCTAGATGTTCTCAAAGCCAAGATATAAATGTTAAGAGTCTAAATAAGGATGTAAGCTTCCTATTTCCCAAAATATTGCCAAAACACTAAGTCATTCTAATTTCTACTGAAAGTAAAATACTGAAGGCCAGGTGTAGTGGCTCACACCTGTAATCTCAGCACCTTGGGAGGCTGAGGCTGGTGGATCACCTGAGGTCAGGAGTTTGAGACCAGCCTGGCCAACATGGCAAAACCCCATCTCTACTAAAAAAACAAAACAAAACAAAACAAAAACAGCTAGGCATGGTGGCCAGTGCCTGTAATCCCAGCTACTTGGGAGGCTAAGGCAGGAGAATCACTTGAACCCAGTAGGCAGAGGTTGCAGTGAGCAGAGACTGCACCACTGTATTCCAGCCTGGGCAAAAAAAGGGAGACTCCATCTCAAAAAAAAAAAAAAAAAAAAAAAAAAAAAAAAGTAAAATACTGGAGGATTTTCAATTACATTCTTAAAGTTTCTCTCCTAAACTGTGTTCTCAAAAACAAAGCAAAACAGAACATCAACAAAAGGAAACAAAACAAAATCTCCACAGCCCCAGCTCGAGACATAATTTACAAATCCAGGAATGGGTCTTAAAAAACTGAGGGCCTGCCATGAAGGCACGAGATGAAGGCCTCCCAAGAAGGGGCCGACAATAGCTCAGAGGCCCCCACGCAACTGCTCCAGCTGCTTGTTCAATTTCATTTTCCTTTCTGGTCGAATAAGAAATTCCTACAGTTGTCTGCAGGGGATTGGTTTCAGGACCTTCCATCCCAGCACCCAAATCTATAACTCTTAAGTCCCTGATAGAAAATGGTGTTGTATCTGTACAACCTACACACACCCTCTCGTGTACTTTATTTTTTGTAGAGAAGAGGTCTTGCTATGTTGCAAAGGCTGGTCTCCTGGGCTCTGGTGATTCTCTTGCCTTGGCCTCCCAAAGTGCTGGATTACAGGCTTGAGCTACCACGCAGGGCCTCCTGTATACTTTAATAAAATCATCTCTAGATTACTTATGTATCCGATACAATATAAGCATCATGTAAATAGTTTTACTGTACTGTGTTAAATTTGTATTTTTTTAAAAAACTTTTTTTTTTTTTTTTTTTTGAGATGGGAGTTTCACTCTTGTTGCCCAGGCTGGAGTGCAATGGCTCAGTCCTGGCTCAGTGCAACCCCAGCCTCCTGGGTTCAAATGATTCTCCTGCTTCAGCCTCCTGAGTAGCCAACACTACAGGTGCCTGCCACCATGCCCAGCTAATTTTTGTGTTTTTAGTAGAGATGGGGTTTCACCATGCTGGCCAGGCTGGTCTTGAACTCCCAAACTCAGGTGATCCACCAGCCTTGGCCTCCCAAAGTGCTAGGATTACAGAGCCATCATGCTGGGCCTATATTGTTTTTTATTGTTTATTTTCCTGTGGATATGGAGGGCCAACTGTACATCTCAGGGTCTTAACAACTGTCACAAAAGGAGACATAAATACAAAATCCAAGGACAATTACAGCTTTCATCTACTACATCCTGACTTGACAGACTTTAAGACAACACTTTCAAAGCTGCAGAGTTAGATGTGAAATGCTACAATCTACTACTTTCATTTTTGTATTCATCCAATAATCCATGGCATACCTGAAAATGCCAAATAGACTACAAGACTAGAAACAAACCCAGCCGGCTCAGGGTCTCCCACTCCACATCAAGTTCTCTTCCTCAGAACCAGCTTCACCTCTCTTGGCTGCCTTTCTGGGACTTGCTCTCATGCATCCATTCATTCACCCATATTTTGGAAAAGCACGTTTATGAGAGCCAAACTTTTCCACTTTGAAATCTTGCCTCCTCAACTTCACCACCAATACCTCAGACCTATCCCTTCCCACACTCTCTTAACTGTTGGTAAATTTAAATTCAGTATTTATATTATTGGTCATGTAAGTATTGCTTACACGCTGAGCCATGAATTTAACTACATTTTTTATATTACAAAGTAAAGTTTCCTCCTTCAAAATTTCCTTGAGCTCCTAACTGCCTCTTTTCATCTGCTTCATTGGCATGTTCCTGTCACCAGATAACACTCTTCCACATGCTCAGCGCAAGCAGTGAGCCCCTGGCCCACCCTTTCTCCCGGGCCTGCCCTCTGCTCTGGTGCTGGTGGATGTGCTCTCAGCAGGCAGTCTGTGTCTTCCTTTCCATGTCTCAGATAGTTCTCATTTTTAGTTTATTCTCTTCTCTCGTGGCATCCTTACAAAGGATGTGGCAGTTAAATTTTTAAAAATTTACATGTCTGAACAAAGCCTTTCTTTGTACAAAGTCATGTGGGACAGAGCACAGAATTCTAGTTTGTAACCGCCCCCCCACACCCCCCCGCCACATCAAATTGTTCTCAAAAAACTCTGATCGCCCAATGCTCTGGGAGTTTGATATGAGTAATAATAAAACTCGTCTCCTACAAAAAAAAAAAAAAAAAAGAATTAGTTTGCAAATAATTTCCTCCTAATTTCTGAACCGCCGCCTGCCCTACTTCTTTCTAGCTTCCAGTATTGCTACTGACTAGTTCACGGCCATTTTAAATCACACTTCTCTCTCTCTCTCTCCTTCCTGGGAGCTCTAGGGTCTTCTCCCCTATTTCCCTTTGTTGCATGGACAGACTGCAACATTTTCTCCCATTCTGTAGGCTGTCTGTTCACTCTGATGATAGTTTCTTTCGTGTGCATAAGCTTTTTAGATTAATTAAATCTCATTTATCATTTCTTGCTTTTGTTGCAATTGCTTTTGGCATTTTCATCATGAAATCTTTGCCTGTGTCTATGTCCTGAATAGTATTGCCTAAATTTTCTTACAGGTTTTTTCTTTTTTGAGACAGGGTCTCGCTCCACTGCCCAGGCTGGAGTGCAGCGGCTTGATCCTGGCTCACTACAACCTCCACTTCCCGGGTTCAAGCCGTTCTCCTGCCTCAGTCTCTCGAGTAGCCAGGGTTACAGGCACCCACCACCATGTCCAGCTAATTGTATCAGTAGAGACAGGGTTTCACCATGTTGGCTGGGCTGGTCTCGAACTCCTGATCTCAAGTGATCCGCCCCCCTCGGCCTCCCAAAGTGCTGGGATTACAGATGTGAGCCACTGTGCCCAGTCCTCTTCTAGGTTTTTATAGTTTTGAATTTCACATTTAAGTTTTTTTGTTTGTTTGTTTTGAGAGGAGTTTCGCTCTTGTTGCCCAGGCTGGAGTGCAATGGCGCAATCTCAGCTCACTGTAGCCTCCACCTCCTGGGTTCAAGCGATTCTCCTGCCTCAGCCTCCTGAGTAGTTGGGAGTACAGGTGCCTGCCCGGCTAATTTATTTATTTTATTATTTTTTTTTGGAGATGGAGTTTTGCTCTTGTTACCCAGGCTGGAGTGCAATGGCACGATCTCCGCTCACCGCAACCTCCGCCTCCTGGGTTCAGGCAATTCTCCTGCCTCAGCCTCCTGAGTAGCTGGGATTACAGGCACGCGCCACCACGCCCAGCTAATTTTCTGTATTTTTAGTAGAGACGGGGTTTCACCATGTTAACCAGGATGGTCTCGATCTCTTGACCTCGTGATCCACCTGCCTTGGCCTCCCAAAGTGCTGGGATTACAGGCGTGAGCCACCGCGCCCGGCCATGCCTGGCTAATTTTTTTTTGAATTTTTAGTAGACAAGGTTTCACCATGTTGGGCAGGGTAGTTTCGAACTCCTGGTCTCAGAGGATACACCCACCTTGGCCTCCCAAAGTGCTAGGATTACAGGCGTGAGCCACCACACCCAGCCTTGCATTTAAGTGTTTGATTCATCTTGAATTTATTTTTGTATATGGTGTAAGGAAGGGGTCCAGTTTCAATTTTCTGCATATGATCAGCCATCTCGCCCAGTACCATTTATTAAATAGGGGGTACTTTCCCCATTGCTTGTTTTTTGTCAGGTTTGTTGACAATCAGATGGTTGCAGGTGATCTTATTTCTGAGTTCTCTATTCTGTTTCATTGGTCTATGTGTCTGTTCTTGTACCAGTGCCATGTTGTTTTGGTTACTGTAGCTTTGCAGTGTAGTTTAAAGTCAAGTAGTGTGATGCCTCCTGCTTTGTTCTTTGTGCTTAGGACTGTCTTGGCTATTCAGGCTCTATTTTGGTTCCATATGAATTTTAAAATAGTTTTTTTCTAATTCTGTGAAGAATGTCAGTGGTAGTTTATGGTGAATAGCAGTGAATCTATAAATTGCTTTGGGCAGTATGGCCATTTTCATGATATTGATTTTTCCTATTCATGAGCATGAAATATTTCTCCATTTGTGTCCTCTCTGATTTCTTTGAGCAGTGGGATGCAGTTCTTCTTGAAGAGGTCCTTTACATCCCTTGTAGTTGTATTCCTAGGTATTTTATTCTTGGAGATGAAGTCTCACTCTTGTCCCCCAGGCTGGAGTGCAATGGCATGATCTTGGCTCACTGCAACCTCTACCTCCTGGTTCAAATGATTCTACTGCCTCAGCCTTCCGAGTACCTGGCATTACAGGTGCCTGCCACCACGCCCAGTTAATTTTTTTTTTTTTTGAGACCAAGTTTTGCTCTTGTTGCCCAGGATGGAGTGCAGTGGTACAATCTCGGCTTACCATAACCTCTGCCTCCTGGGTTCAAGCAATTCTCCTGCCACAGCCTGTTGAGTAGCTGGGATTACAGGCACCCACCACCACACCTGGCCAATTTTATATTTTTCCATGTTTTCAGGCTGGTCTGGAACTTCCAACCTCAGGTGATCTGCCTGCCTTGGCCTCCCATCCAGTCAGTATGAAGTTGGCTGTGGGTTTGTCATATATGGTTCTTAATGCTCCTTTGATACCTAATTTTTAACATAAAGGAACACTAAATTTTATCAAAGGCCTTTTCTGCATCTGTTGAGATAATCATGTGGTTTTGTCTTTAGTTCTGTTTATATGATGAAACACATTTATTGATTTGTGTATGGTGAACCAATCTTGCATTCAGGGGATGAAGCCAACTTGGTCATAGGATAAGCAAAATTCAGTTTGCCAGTATTTTACTGAGGATTTTTTTGTTTTGTTTTTTGAGACAGTTTTTTGCTCTTGTCACCCAGGCTGCAGTCCAATGGTATAATCTCAGCTCACCACAACCTCTCCCTCCCTGGTTCAAATGATTCTCCTGCCTCAGCCTCCCAAATAGCTGGGATTACAGGCATGCCCCACCACACTTGGCTAATTCTGTATTTTTAGTATAGACACAGTTTCTCCATGTTGGCCAGGCTGGCCTCAAACTCCTGACCTCAGGTGATCCACCAGCCTCTGCCTCCCAAAGTTCTGGGATTATCGGCTTTATTGAGGATTTTTGTGTCAATGTTCATCAAAGATATTGGCCTGAAGTTTTTTTTTGTTGTATGTCTGCCAGGTTTTGGTATCAGGATGATGCTGGCCTCAAAGAATGAGTTAGGGAGGAGCCCCTACTTTTCAATTTTTTGGGAATAGTTTCAGATGAAATTGTACCAGCTTTTCTTTATACCTCTGGTAGAATTCAGCTATGAATCTATCTGGTCCTGGGCTTTTTTTTTTTTTTTTTTGCTTGGTAGGCTATTCATTACTGCCACAATTTCAGATCTCATTATTGGTCTATTCAGAAATTCAATTTCTTCCTGGTTCAGTCTTGGGAGAGTGTATGTGTCCAGGAATTCATCCGCTTCTTTTAGATTTTCCAGTTGATGTGCACAAAAGTGTTTATAGTATTCCGATGATTATATTTCGGTGGGGTCAGTGGTAATATTCCCCTATCATTTCAGATTGTTAATCTGATTCTCCCGCATTATCTTCTTAATTAGTCTAGCTAGCAGTCTACTTTATTATTATTATATATATATTTTTTTTCTTCCAAAAAACCAGCTCCTGGATTTGCTGATTTTTTTTTTTTTTGAAGGGTTTTTCATGTCTCTATCTCTTTAGTTCAGCTCTGATCTTGGCTATTTCTTGTCTTCTGCCAGCTTTGGGGTTTGTCTGCTGTTGATTCTCTAGTCCTTTTAGTTTAGATGTTAGGTTGTTAGGATGAGATCTTTCTAGCTTTTTGGTGTGGGCATTTAGTGCTATAAATTTCCCTCTTAACACTGCTTTAGCTGCATGCCAGAAATTCTGATACATTGTCTTTTTGTTCTCATTAGTTTCAAATAACTTCTTGATTTCTACCTTAATTTCATTATGTACATAAGAGTCATTCAGGAGCAGGTTGTTCAATTTCCATGTAGTTGTGTGGTTTTGAGTACATTTTTAAATCTTGAGTTCTTATTTCATTGTGCTGTGGTGTGAGACTGTTATGATTTCAGTTCTTTTAACATTTTCTGAGGAGTTTTTGCTTCTGATTATTTAATCAGTTTTAGAGAAAGTGCCATGTAGCGATGAGAAGAATGTATATTCTGTTGTTTTTGGGTGGAGAGTTCTGTAGATATCTATCAAGTCCACTTGATCCAGAGCTGAGTTCAAGTCTTGAATATTTTTGTTAACTTTCTGTCTGGATGATCTAATATTCTCAGTGGGGTGTTAAAGTCTCCTACTATTATTGTGTAGGAGTCTAAGTCTCTTTGTAGGTCTTTAAGAACATGCTTTATAATTCTGGGGGCTCCTGTATTGGGTGCATATATATTTAGGATAATTAGCTCTTCTTCTTGAATTGAACTGTTTACCATTCAATATAATGCCTTTGTCTTTTTTGATCTTTGTTGCTTTAAAGTCTGTTTTGTCAGAAACTAGGATTGCAACTGCTTTTTTTCTGTTTTCCATTTGCTTGGTAAATTTTATTCCATCCCTTTATTTTGAACCTATGTGTGTCTTTGGATATGAGATGGGTCTTGGCTCTTTATCCAGCTTGCCATTCTGTGTCTTTTAATTGGGGGCATTTAGACCATTTACATTTAAGGTTAATATTGTTATGTGAATTTCATCCTGTCATCATGGTGCTAGCTGGTTATTTTGCAGACTTGTTTATGTGGATGCTTTATCCTGTCACTGGTCTATGTATTTCAGGGTGTTTTTACAGTGGTAGGTATTTAGTGCTTCCTTCAGGAGCTCTTCCAAGGCAGGCCTGGTGGTGATGAATTACCTAAGCATTTGCTTGTTTGAAAATAATCTTATTTCTCTTTTCCTTATGAAGTTTAGTTTGAGCAGATATAAAGTTCTGGGGTTGGAAATTTTTTCCTAACAATGTTGAATGTTGGTCCCCTATCTCTTCTGGCTGGTAGGGTTTCTGCTGAGAAGTCCCCTGTTGGTCTGAAGGGATTCTGTTTGTAGGTGACCTGGCCTTTCTCTCTGGCTGCTCTTAGTATTTTTTTTTTTTTTTTTTTCATTTCAACTTTGGAGAATCTGATGATTATGTTTTGGAGTAGATCTTCTTGTGGAGTATATTACTGGGGTTCTCTGCATTTCCTGAATTTGAATATTAACCTATCTTGTTAGGTTTGGGAAATTCTCCTGGATTACATCCTGAAGTACATTTTCCTACTCGGTTCCATTCTCTATCTCTTTAGGGTAACCCAATCAGTTGTAGGTTTGGTCTATTCACATAATCCTGTATTTCTTGGAGGTTTTGGCATTCCTTTTTATTCTTTTCTATCCTTTTTTAAAATTATATATATTTTATTGCACTTTAGGTTCTGGAGTACATGTGAGGAACACGCAGGATTGCTGCACAGGTACATACATGGCAATGTGGTTTGCTGCCTCCATCCCCATCACCTATATCTGACATTTCTCCCCATGTTATCCCTCCCCAACTCCCTACCACGTGCTGTCCCTCCCCTGGTCCACACCAACAGACCCCAGTGTGTCATGCTTCCCTCCCTGTGTCCATGTGTTCTCATTGTTCAACACCTACCTATGAGTGAGAGCATGTGGTGTCTGATTTTCTCTTCTTGTGTCGGTTTGCTGAGAATGATGGTTTCCAGGTTCATCCATGTCCCAACAAAGGACACAAACTCATTGTTTTAATACTGCATAGTATTCCATGGTGTATACGTGCTACATTTTCCCTGTCCAGTCTATCACTGATGGGCATTTGCGTTGGTTCCAGGTCTTTGCTATTGGAAACAGTGCCACAATAAACATACGTGTACATGTGTCTTTATAAAAGAACGACTTATAATCCTTTGGATATATACCCAATGATGGGATTGCTGGGTCAAATGGAATTTCTATTTCTAGGTCCTTGAGGAATCACCACACTGTCTTCCACAATGGTTGAACTAGTTTACACTCCCACCAACAGTGTAAAAGTGTTCCTATTTCTCCACATCCTCTCCAGCATCTGTTGTCTCCAGATTTTTTACTGATTGCCATTCTAACTGGTGTGAGATGGTATCTCAGTGTGGTTTTAATTTGCATTTCTCTAATGACCAGTGATAATGAGGTATTTTTTCTTATGTTTGTTGGCCTCATATATGTCTTCTTTTAAGTGTCTGTTCATATCCTTTGCCCACTTTGGAATGGGTTGTTTTTTTTTTCTTGTAGATCTGTTTTAGTTCTTTGTAGATTCTGAATATTAGCCCTTTGTCAGATGGGTAGATTGCAAGAACTTTTTCCCATTCCGTTGGTTGCTGGTTCACTCTAATGACTGTTTCTTTTGCTGTGCAAAAGCTGTGGAGTTTAATTAGATCCCACTTTGTCTATTTTGGCTTTTGTTGCCAATGCTTTTGGTGTTTTATTCATGAAATCCTTGCCTATGCCTGTGTCCTGAATGGTTTTGCCTAGGTTTTCTTCTAGAGTTTTTATGGTGTTAGGTCTTATGTTTTAAGTCTTTAATGCATCTGGAGTTAATTTTAGTGTAAGGTGTCAGGAAAGGGTCCAGTTTCTGCTTTCTGCACATGGCTAGCCAGTTTTCCCAACACCATTTATTAAACTGGGAATCTTTTCCCCATTGCTTTTGGTCAGGTTTGTCAAAGATCAGATGGTTATAGATGTGTGGCATTTCCTCTGAGGCTTCTGTTCTGTTCCATTGGTCTATATCTCTGTTCTGTTCTGTTCCATTGGTCTATATTCTGTTCTGTTCCATTGGTCTACCAGTACCATGCTGTTTTGATTACTGTAGCCTTGTAGTATAGTTTGAAGTCAGGTAGCATTATGTCTCCAACTTTGTTCTTTTTGCTTAGAATTGACTTGGCTATGCAGGCTATGTTTTGGTTCCATATGAAGTCCAAGGTGATTTTCTCCAGTTCTATGAAGAGGGTCATAAGAAGCTTGATTAGGATAGCGTCGAATCTATAAACTACTTTGGGCAGTACGGTCATTTTCACAATATCGATTCTTCCTAACCATGAACATGGAATGTTTTTCCATCTGTTTGTGTCCTCTCTTATTTCCTTGAGCAGTGGTTTGTAGTTATCCTTGAAGAGGTCCTTTACGTTCCTTGTTAGTTGTATTCCTAGGTATTTTATCCTCTTTGTAGCAATTGTGAATGGCAGTTCCTTCTTGATTTGGCTCTCTTTAAGTCTGTTATTGGTGTATAGGAATGCTTGTGATTTCTGCACATTGATTTTGTATTCTGAGACTTTGCTGAAGTTGCTTATCAGTTTCAGGATATTTTGGGCTGAGACGATGGGGTCTTCTAAATATACAATCATGTCATCCGCAAATAGAGACAATTTGACTTCCTCCTTTACTAATTGAATACCCTTTTCCTTTTTCTTACCTGATTGCTCTGGTTAGAACTTCCAATATTATATTGAATGGGAGTGGTGAGAGAGGGCATCCTTGTCTTGTGCCAGATTTCAAAGGGAATGCTTCTAGTTTTTGCCCATTCAGTCTGATGTTGGCTGTGGGTTTGTCGTAAATAGCTTTTATTATTTTGAGATACCTTCCATCAATACCTAGTTTATTGAGAGTTGTTAGCAAAAAGGGCTGTTGAATTTTGTTGAAGGCCTTCTCTGCATCTATTGAGACAGTCATGTGGTTTTTGTGTTTGGTTCTGTTTATGTGGTGAATTACATTTATAAACTTGTGTATGTTGAACCAGCCTTGCATCCCCGGGATGAAGGCTACTTGATCATGATGGTAAGCTTTCTGATGTGCTGTTGCAGTCAGTTGGCCAGTATTTTATTGAACATTTTTGCATCTATGTTCATCATGGATATTGACCTGAAGTTTTCTTTTCTTGTTGAGTCTCTGCTGAGTTTTGGCATCACCATGATGTTGGTCAGGATTGGGAAGGATTCCCTCTCTTTGGATTGTTTGGAATAGTTTCAGAAGGAGTGGCACCAGCTCCTCTTTGTATGTCTGGTAGAATTCAGCTGTGAACCCATCTGGACCTGGGCTTTTTTTGGTTTGTAGGCTATTAATTGCTGTCTCAACTTCAGCCCTTGTTGTTGGTCTATTCAGGGTTTCGACTTCTTCCTAGATTAGGCTTGGGAGGATGCAAGTGTCCAGGAATTTATCTATTTCTTCCAGGTTTTCTGGTTTATGTGCATAGAGTTGTTTGTAGTAATCTCCGCTGGTTGTTTGTATTTCTGTGGAATCGGTGGTGATATCCCCTTTATCGCTTTTTATTGCATCTGTTTGATTCTTCTCTATTCTATTAATCTGGCTAGCGGTCTATTTTGTTGATCTTTTCAAAGAACCAGGTCCTGGATTTATTAATTTTTTGAAGGTTTTTTTGTGTCTCTATCTCCTTCAGTTCTGCTCTGATCTTAGTTATTTCTTGTCTTCTGCTAGCTTTTGAGTTTTTTTGATCTTGCTCCTCTAGCTCTTTCAATTTTGATGATAGGGTGTTGATTTTAGATCATTCCTTGCTTCTCATGTGGGCATTTATTACTATAAATTTTCCTCCAGGCACTGCTTTAATGTGTCCCAGAGATTCTGGTACATTGTGCTGCATTCTCGTTGGTTTCGAAGAACATCTTTATTTCTGCCTTCATTTCACTGTTCATCCTGTCAACATTCAAGAGCCAGTTGTTCAGTTTCCATGGAGTTGTGCAGTTCTGAGTTAGTTTCTTAATCTTGAGTTCTAATTTGATTGCACTGTGGTCTGAGAGAGTTTGTTATGATTTCCATTCTTTTGCATTTGCTGAGGAATGATTTACTTCCAATTATGTAGTCAATTTTAGAGAAGGTGTGATGTGATGTTGAAAAGAATGTATATTCTGTAGATTTGGGGTGGAGAGTTCTGTAAATGCCTATTAGGTTTGCTTGGTCCAGATCTGAGTTCAAATCCTGAATATCCTTAATTCTCTGTCTCATTGATCTAATACTGACAATGAAGTGTTAAAGTCTCCCACTATTATTGTGTGGGAGTCTAAGTCTCTTTGTACGTCATTAAGAACTTGCTTTATGTATCTGGGTGCTCCTGTATTGGGTGCATATATATTTAGAATCGTTAGCTCTTCTTGTTGCATTGATCCTTTTACCATTATGTAATGCCCTTCTTTGTCTCTTTTGATCTTTGTTGGTTTAAAGTCTATTTTATCAGAGACTAGGATTGTAACTCCTGGGTTTTGTTTTGTTTTCCTTGCTCTGCATTTGCTTGGTAAATCTTCCTGCATCCCTTTATTTTGAGCCTATGTGTATCCTTGCATGTGAGATGGGTTTCCTGGATACAGCACACAGATGGGTTTTGACTTTTTATCCAAGTTGCCAGTCTGTTTCTTTTGACTGGGGCATTTAGCCCATTTACATTTAAGGTTAATATTGTTGTGTGTGAATTTGATCCTACCATTTTGATGCTAGCTGGTTGTTTTGCCCATTAGGTGACTCGGTTTCTTCATTGTGTCGACGTTCTTTACCATTTGGCTCATTTTTGGAGTGGCTTGTACTGCTTGTTCCTTTCTATGTTTAGTGCTTCTTTCAGGAGCTCTTGTAAGGCAGGCCTGGTGGTGATGAAATCTCTCAGCAATTGCTTGTTTGTAAAGGATTTTATTTCTCCTTTGCTTATGAAGCTTAGTTTGGCTGGATATGAAATTCTGGGTTGAAAGTTCTTTTCTTTAAGGATGTTGAATTTTGGCCCCCACGCTCTTCTGGCTTGTAAGATTTCTGCATAGAGATCTGCTGTGAGTTTGATGGGCTTCCCTTTGTGGGTAACCCAACCTTTCTCTCTGGCTGCCCTTAGCATTTTTTCCTTCATTTCAACCCTGGTGAATCTGATGATTATGTGCCTTTGTGTTAATCTTCTTGAGGAATATCTTTGTGGTGTTCTCTGTATTTCTTGGACTTGAATGTTAGTCTGCCTTGCTAGGTTTGGGAAGTTCTCATGGAAAATATCCTGAAGAGTGTTTTCCAGCTTGGATTCATTCTCTCTGTCACATTCAGGTACACCTATCAAATGCAGAGTGGGTATTTTCACATAATCCCATATTTCTTGGAGGCTTTGTTCATTTCTTTTCACTTTTTCTCTAATCCTGCCTTCTCGTTTTATTTCATTGAGTTGATCTTCAATCTCTGATATCCTTTCTTTTGCTTGGTCGATTCAGGTATTGAAACTTGTGTATGTTTCGCAAAGTTCTCGTGTTGTGTTTTTCAGCTCCATCAATTCATTTATCGTTTATTCTTTTCTAAGCTGTTTATTCTAATTAGTATTTTGTCAAACCTTTTTTCAAGGTTCTTAGTTTCTTTGCATTGGGTTAGAACATTTTCTTTTAGCTTAGAGAAGTTTACCATTACCCACTTTCTGAAGCCTATTGTCAATTCATCAGATTCATTCTCCATCCAGCCTTGTTCTCTTGCTGGTGAGGAGTTGTGATCCCTTGGAGGAGGAGAGGCATTCTGGTTTTGGGTGTTTTCATCCTTTTTGTGCTGGTTTCTTCCCATCTTTGTGGATTTATCTACCTGTGGTCTTTGAAGTTGTTGACTTTTGGATGGGGTCTCTGAGTAGACATCCTTTTTGCTGATGAAATTATTTCTGTTTTTTAGTTTTTCTTCTAACAGTCAGGTTCCTCTGCTTTAGGACTGTTGGAGGTCCATCCCAGTCCCTGCTTGCCTGGGGATCACCTGCAGTGACTGCAGAACAGTAAGGGCTGCTGCCAGTTTCTTCTTCTGTTACCTTTGTCCCAGAAGGTTCCTCGCCAGATATCAGCCTGAACTCTCCCTTATGAGGTGTCTTTTTGGATATTCAGGGATCGGGGAGCTGCCTGAGGAGACAGTCTGTCCCTTATAGGAGCCGAAGTGCTGAGCTATGAGCTACGTGGTTCCTTTCAGAGCTGCTGGGCAGGTACATTTAAGTCTGCTGCAGCGGAGCTCATAACCACCTTTTCCCCCCAGGTGCTCTGTCCTGAGAAGGTGAGGCTTTAGAAGGTGGGTATAAGTTCTTGATGTGCTGCTTCCTTTTTCAGAGATGCCCTGCCCAGCAAGGAGGTAGCCTAGTTACAGTCTGCCAGCAGAAGCATTGCTGAGCTGCCACGGGCTCTGCCCAGTAACTGTGTGAAGTTCCTTGCAGTTTTGTTTATAAAAGATATAGTTAGAACTGCCTCAGTAATGGCAGACTGTCTCCGCAATGGTGGACTGCCTTGGTAATGGCGGACTGCCTCAGTAATGGCACACTGCCTTGGTAACGGTGGATGCCCTTCCCCCCACAGAGCTGGACAGTCCTGGGTCCAGCTGTGCTTGCTGTGAAACTCTCAATCCAGAGCATTTGATTGCTGGTCTTTGTGGGGGTGGGACCTGCTAAGCCAGATCACCTGGCTCCCTGTTTCAGCGCCCTCTTTTTCAGTTGAATGGGTGACTCTGTCTCACAGGTATGCCAGGCACCAGATGAAACAGCACCCAGATATGTGTGAGTTTTTGTGCAGAGACCTGCTGCACTGGCTAAAACAGCTGTGCTGAAGACTCGTGGCACTTTTCCACCTGGGAATCTCCTAGTCTGCGGGCAGTAAAAATTTGTTTGGAAATGTGGTGATCACTCACCCTCTGCATTCTTACTGGGAACTGAACTCCAGAGCTATTCCTATTTGGCCATCTTGGATGGTCCTCTTCTATTTTTTTCTATTCTTGTCTGCCTATTTCTGAACGATAGTCTTCAAAGCTTTAAGATTCTTTCCTCTGCTTGACCTATTCTGCTATTGATACTTGTGATTGCAATGTGAAGTTCTTGTGTTGTGTTTTTTCAGCTCCATCAAGTCAGTTATTTTTCTCTCAAAACTGGCCATAAGCTCCTGTATTGTTTTAATCATGGTTCTTAGCTTCCTTGCACTGGGATACAACATGCTCCTTTAGCTAAGCAAAGTTCATTACTACCCACCTTCTGAAGCCTGGTTCTGTCAATAAAGCCGTCTCAGCCTCAGCCCATCTCTGTTCCCTTGTTGGAGAGGTGTTGTGGTCATTTGGAGGAGAAGAGGCACTCTAATATTTTGAGTTTTCAGCATTTTTTGTGTTGACGTTCTCATCTCTGTGGGCTTATCAACCTTTGATATTTGAAGTTGCTGACCTCGGAATGGGTTTTTTATGTTAATGCTGTTGTTTTCTGTTTTATTTTTTTTTGATACAGGGTCTCACTTTGTTGCCCAAGGTGGAGTGCAGTGGCATGATCTCAGCTCACTGTAACCTCTGCCTCCCAGGTTTAAACAGTTCTCCTTCCTCAGCCTCCCTAGTAGCTGGGACTACAGGCACCTGCCACTGTGCCCAGCTTATTTTTTATTTTTAGTAGAGATGGGGTTTCACCATGTTGGACAGGCTGCTCTCGAACTCCTGACCTCAGGTGTTCTGCCTGCTTCAGTCTCCCAACAGTGCTGGGATTCCACGTATGTGTTGTTTTTTGAGACAGTGTCACTCTGTTGCCCAGGCTGGAGTGCAGTGGTGCGATCTCAGCTCATTGCAACCTCTGCCTCCCGGGTTCAATTGATTCTCCTGCCTCAGCCTCCTAAATAGCTGGGACTACAGGTGTCCGCCACCACAACCAGCTAGTTTTTGCTTTTTTTTTTTTTTTTGAGACGGAGTTTCGCTCTTGTTACCCAGGCTGGAGTGCAACGGCGTGATCTCCGCTCATCGCAACCTCTGCCTCCTGGGTTCAGGCAAGTCTCCTGCCTCAGCCTCCTGAGTAGCTGGGATTACAGGCATGTGCCACCATGCCCAGCTAATTTTTTGTATTTTTAGTAGAGACGGGGTTTCACCATGTTGACCAGGATGATCTCGATCTCTTGACCTCGTGATCCACCCGCCTCGGCCTCCCAAAGTGCTGGGATTACAGGCTTGAGCCACCGCACCCGGCCAATTTTTGCATTTCTAGTAGAGATGGGGTTTCATCATGTTGGCCAGGCTGCTCTTGAACTCCTGACCTCAAGTGATCTGCCCACCTCAGCCTCCGAAAGTGCTGGGATTACAGGTGTGAGCCACTGTGCCTAGTCTTGTTATTTTTCTTTTACTGGTCAGGCCACTTTACTGTAGGGCTGCTGCAGTTTGCTGCTCCATACCCTAGTTGCCTCAGTTTTTCCTGTACCTGGAGGTGTCACCAGCAAAGCCTATGAAACAGAAAAGATGGCAGCCAGCTTCTTCTAAAAGCTCCATCCCAGGGGGGCACTGACTTGTGGCTGTCCCAAATGTACCTGTAGGAGGTGACTGGAGACCCTGGTTGGGAGGTCTCACCTAGTCGGGAGGAACAGGGTCAGGGACCCACTTAAAGAAGTAGGCTGGCCGCTTTTTGTAGAGCAGGTATGCTATATTTGGGGGAACTCTTTCTTGTCCAGACTGTTTATGTTCTCCAAAGCCAACAGGCTGAAATGGCTGAGTCAACCAAACTAGAGATGGTGGCTGCTCCACCTACTGGGAAATCAGATTCATTGCAGGCAGATTCCAGCCTGCTGCTGTTGGCTGGCTAGAATTCTAAGCCAGTGGGTCTTAACTTTTGAAGTGCTGAGGAAGTGGGGCCCACAGAATGACACTGGCTCCCTGGATTCATCATCCCCCTTCCTAGGGATTTGTACACACAGATTTCCTGCCTTGCTGGGGGTCCTGGGGCTGAAGTACGTAAAACTCCTGGGTCTCTGTGTGTGCCTCAGTGGCTGCTCTGCCAAGACTGAACACAGCTCTGTGTATTGGAACCAAGGCCCTAGTGGCATGGGCTCACAAGGGGATCCTGATCCGTGGGTTGCAAAGATCTGTGGGAGAAGTGTGGTTTCCTGGGCAAGATTGCACGATCACTCACCATTTCCCTTGGCTGGGGGTGGGGGTTCCTATGGCTCTGTGCTGCTCCTGGGTGGGCCATCGACCCCCACCCTCACTTTTCTTCATTCTCTGTGGGTTGAGTTGTTTGCCTAGTTAGTTCCAGTGTAAGAACCTGAATATGTCAGTTGAAGATGAATTCACTCAACCCTTTTTCATTCCTCTCCGTCAGTGCCGTGGACCTCAGCTGCTCTAATCAGCCATCTTGGATCTTCCTATATTACAATTTTAAATAACTGCGCTTAGAACTGAGGCTGCCATACCTCTGTGGATGATGGAGATGAAATCGTGGAGCCCAAGGTCTGCTGAGGTTGGGTTCCTGTTGTTGCATGTGAGGCCAGGCCCTAAACCTGCTAAAAAGTAGCAGTACATCAGCCAGAACAACTCTTTGGGACAAAGAGGTTGATGACCCCTGCCTGGCATGTGGACCAGGTAGGCAACACAGGGTGGGGATCAACTAGGGGAGCCTATTTTTAAAATCTGCAAATGTTTGTATGTTCTCCATTTATTTCTGTCGTGGAATCCTGCTCATTTCATAGATGTAGTGTTTTATTTCTGTGAGGGTTTTGTGGCAATATAATACAGTAATACATTCACAAGGCTCAAATTCTGAAGGTTCAAAAATGATTCCATGGTGCAAGTCTCCCTCTCAGCCCTGTTCCAAAGCCTGCCAGCTTGGCCACCCTTCCCTGGGGCCATTAATGTCACCAGTTCATTTTGTAGTGTGTAATATCGTGCACATATAATTTTCTCTCTTTCCCCCACAAGCAGTAACTACTATACACAGTTTTGAATCTTTTTCCATGTAATGATACATCGTGAAGGATGTCTCACTGGAACATAAAGAGCTGCTTCCGTGTTTGTACAGTTGCTCAATATTCTGTTTATGTGGATGCACCACTATTTATTTAGCTGGCTTTTATTTATTTATTTAGAGACAGGGTCTCACTCCAGGTGCCCTGGCTGTAGTGTAGTGGCAATATCCTGGCTCACTGTAGCCTCGACCTCCTGGGCTCAGGTGATTCTCCCACCTCAGCCTCCTGAGTAGGTGGGAATACAGGTACACGCCACTATATTCGATGAATTTTTGGTATTTTTAGTAGATAGGAGGTTTCTCCATGTTGCTCAGGCTGATCTCAAACTCCTGGACTCAAGTAATCTGCCATCCTCAGTCTCCCAAATTGCAGAGATTACAGGTGTGAACCACCGTGACAGGCTATTTACTGGCTTTCTAGTTAATTCCCAAAATTTTACTATTACAAACAAGGATAACATAAAAAAAAATTACAAGATAAAATTTTACATTTTTGATAAAGGAGCATTGCTATTTCTCACGAGCATGAACTGTGACCCCTTTCTGGGGCTCCTGAGGACATGCTGGCTTGCACTGCAGCTTTGCTGCTCTAGGCTGTGAAATTTCGGCCTTTCCCACTCTGCAAAGTCAGGTCCCACTCACTGACTCATTTCCCAGCTTCCAGATATTGCTGATGTCCCTCATCCTTTGTGGGCTCTTTTCCCATTCTTTGTTCTTATGGATTTAAATGTTTAAAAAATTCCTTCACTGTCATTGTGTTCAGGGTTTTGAGGGAATAAAAATAAATACATGTATTCAGTCTGCTATCGTCAATGTGAAGTTTCTAATCCTTTGCTTTTACAACGTCTATAGGTTGTATTGTTTGTTTTTTTCTGGAAATGTGGCAATGGCTCAGTTTGGATATGAGGTTTTCATCTTTGTGCTATAGGGGACCACTTATCAGCAGATGTAGGCAGGGGACACTCGGACCCTCCATTTGAAGGCATGGATTGCTAAGGTTAGTCTCTAGCAGATTTTTATTTTTCTCTAATCACATTTAGTACAAAATGTAACACAATATCTAAGTTCAAAATTAACTTTTTTCTGACAGGAAATTGAAACTTGATGGATGGCTAGGTTAAAAAAATAAAGGAAAAGAAAACAATAATAAACATGGCTTGATGAAGGAGGTCTGAATTAGATCAAGCCCTTTGATGGTTACAGGTTAAAACAAGCTCACAAAGAAACAGCAGGTCATACAGGCAACAGGTTCCCAGACTGCAAGAGTGACAATTCCCACAACATTCGGCATTAAGGAGACCTTTTCAGGATTACCACAGTCTATCAGAGGTGCAAAATTTTACAAGGGCCAGTGACTAGAGTGCTCCCAAAAGGAGGGGACCAGACAAGTTGGACATATTTAGCCTGGGTGACAGAGGACTTGGGGAGCCCCAACAAGAGTTTTCAGATATGTGAAGGGCCTGAATAAGGAGAAAAGCTCCTCGTACTCTGCACTAGCAGTCACTGTTTAGCTTCCTGGACATCACAAACCCCAGTACACACACACATAACCACAAAGAACTGAGCAGGCCGTGATCACCGTTCATGTAATTATTAACCTATGCATCACAACTAATACAGACACCTCAGAAGACAACACTGACTCTTATCACAAGCAATCCCTCTGATACTTTCTATTTTGTTTACTTAAATGATGACTGTGACCCACTATAAAGCACTCACAGTCCGGCACAGATCACACCCACAGCACAGAGACTCCTCCACTGGAAAAAAAAATGGGGTTGTGGTTTAGGATTCTAAGGGGATAGAGAGAATCCCAGGAGAGAATGGGAGGTCCCAGAGGGCAGTGGACAGCCCTGGTGGGGCAGGAGGCAGTGGGGAATCCAGGGAGGCAGGAGGCAGTCCCAAGAAGCAGTGAGCTCCATGATATGGAGGATATTCACACTTGTGTCAGAGAAGAATAAGAGAACAATTTTCCCACCAAGTAAGAGGTTGGATCAGATGACATGCAAAGCCCCTCTTCTGAATCCAGGACCTTACTCATCAGGACAAAAATTCACCAGCATGTATAAAAACAAACCCTACCAGGTTGCAGAATACCTCCGCTGCCCTGTCCTCACCCCTCCCTTCCCCACTGGCCTACCTGGAACACAAGTACACCCATGTGGGAAACTGCCAGTTGAATCTTGGTTCCTTCCCTGTCAGAAGCCATGTGGAATCTGATGCCATACATTTCCAACTTTCGGGCAATTTCAAGCACCTGGAAATCCGACTCAGCAGGTGTCTGGCCCCTGTAATGAAAAATGGTAGAATCATACCACTACAAACACTTGATCTCTAAAAGAGCCAAAATGCATTATAGAAGTGACCAGGAAAACAAAATGAAACAACAATAAAGGCTTTGTGTGTTTAGAGGGCAGACTGCTCACTGTCTGGATGTTTCCCTGCCACAAAAACAACATACCACACTTAAAGGCCAAAGACACCCTCTATTTTCTTCCATTCTGTAACTACTTTGTAATGGGTGGAACACCTTCTTTGCATACACTACCTACTCAGCCCAACATTTGCTCGAGAGCGACAAGGTTACACACAAACACTATAGGCAGAGACAAATTTTAAATCAGAAGAAATACCACAGAGGGCTGATGCATTGGCTCACACCCGTAATCCCAGCACTTTGGGAGGCTGAGGTGGATGGATCACCTGAAGTCAGGAGTTTGAGACCAGCCTGGCCAAGATGGCGAAACCCCGTCTCTACTAAAAATACAAAAATTAGCTGGGCGTGGTGACAAGTGCCTGTAATCCCAGCTACTCAAGAGACTGAGGCAGGAGAACTGCTTGAACCCGCGAGCTGAAGCCTGCAGTGAGTTGAGATCGTGCCATTGCACTCTAGCCTAGGCAACAGAGCGAGACTCTGTCCCCTCCTCCCTCCCAAAAAAAGAAAAGACATACCATAGATAACACTAATATCTCATCACACTCGTTTTCTTTTTCATTGTATTATTATTATTATTATTATCATTATCATTTGAGATGGAGTCTTGCTCTGTCACCCAGGCTGGAGTGCAGTGGCACAATCTCAGCTCACTGCAACTTCCACCTCCCAGGTTCAAGCAGATTCTCCTGCCTTAGCCTCCCAAGTAGCTGGGATGACGTGTGTCACCACACCCAGTTAACTTTTTTTATTTTTAGTAGAGATGGGGTTTGCTATGCTGGCCAGGCTGGTCTCAAACTCTTGACCTCAGGTGATCTGCCCGCCTTGGCCACCCAAAGTGCTGACATTACAGCCATGAGCCGCTGCACTTGGCCAACATTTTTTCATTAAAAAAAAAATATATTTTTTTACCATCTGGAATACTTGTGCCTTATGAACCCGATTTATCATTCACTCACTCACTCACTCACTCACTCATTTAGAGACAGGGTCTCGCTCTGACACCCCGGTTGGAGTGTAGTGGCATCATCTTGGCTCACTGCAAGCTCTGCCTTCCAGGCTCGTGAGCCTTCCACCTCAGTCTCCTGAGTAGCTGAGACCACTGGCATGCACCACCACACCTGGCTAATTTTTTGTAGAGAGGGGTTTGCCACGTTGCCCAGGCTGGATGTGTACTCCTGGACTCAAACGATCCACTTGCCTTGGGCTCCCAAATTGCTGGGATTACAGGCATGACCCACTGTGCCTGGCTTTTTTCTGTGGTTTCAAAGATCCAAAAGCAATGTGATAAAGTCAAGAAAAACACTTTTTAAATATCCTGTTCAGTAATTATAAAGGTGTTTTCAGTGGATCATGAAAAAACCAACAGAATCATAACATAATGTAAGAAATGTATAATGATTAAAATAAAGGTACAATACGTCTTTTAAAAAAAACCTGAAGAACAAGATTAAAAGAAATATAAAGATGTGCAATGAAGCTGTGATGATTGTGACATATGCAGCCTCAAATGAACACAGTGAAGGCCTAAGATGTAGGGCAGAGCTTCCTGCTTCCTGGCCTACTCGGGAAGAGTTCAACTGTGTTCCTGTATGAAGCAGATCACATGACTCACCCTCCTCTTACTAGCTGTCTAGAGTTTTTAGCAGATACACACGCACATGTAAGCACATACACACACTTAAAATTTTCTTAATGGCAGGAAGGGGCCAAATCTTTTCATCTGCTTCTGTAACAGTGCAATGGCAAGTATACAATAGGTGCTTAATGAATATTTCTGAACAATAACAACACAGGAACACAGCTTGTTTAAATGGGCACATACTTTCATTCACTGATTGAAGTAATTAAGGTACTGGAGATTTGTTCAAATGTCTGACATCATTCCTACACAGAAATATCGACAAACATAGAGACGTTTATATGATATGATACATTAAAAGATGGTCACACTCATAGGCGGGTGTTGAACAATGAGAACACATGGACACAGGGAGGGGAACACTACACACTGGGGTCCGTTGGGGGGAAATGGGGGAGGGCCGGGGGTTGGGGAGGTGGGAAGAGACAGCATGGGGAGAAATGACAGATACAGGTGAGGGGAAGGAAGGCAGCAAACCACACTGCCATGTGTGTACCTATGCAACAATCTTGCATATTCTTCAAATGTACCCCCAAACCTAAAATGCAATTAAAAAAAAAAAACACCAGAAAAAAGAAAAAAAAAAAAGAGATTGTTACAAATAAGAAGGAAAAGTTCACTTTTAAGAAATCTCACTGAAAAAGCAGTAAATATGTGGGAAATAAACATTATTAAAGGGTTTCACTTTAACAAATATAAATAAAGATGCAGACACATAGGCACAAGCACATATGCATGCATATGTAACAGTATACAATGCACACAGGAACACACATTGGACACACATGAACATATGAGCCACAATGCATACACAGGAACACACGTAACATACATGCGTATGACCACACAGCCACACATGTGCACACAGGAACACACATATGCACACACACGCATGCATACACACATAACACACACCTGCCCTGAGGGTCCAGTTCTTTCTTATTCTACAGGCAGGCTTCTCAATGTAAGTGCCCAAAGATGCAAAGATGTTGTCACTGTCTCCTCACTGCACTTTCAGTGTGTTTGAACCTAGAATTCAACCTCAACACTCACTGAAGCTGCTGAAGGTGATGCACTGCCACACTGCCAAGCTCAGAAACCTGCTCCTGTGCCTACCTCCCCAGGCCTGGTGGGAAGCCACCACACAAGAGGCTGTGGCCACCATCCTAAAACATGCTCTCTTGGCACCTGTGCCCTCCCATGCTTCTGGCTGCTGAAGCCTCCTCCTTCACTCAGCCTCTCAATGTCAGCTCTTCAGGGGTTCATTCTGGGCTCTCCTCCCTTTCTGACCTGTATCTGCCCTCTGCCTACGTGACTTCACCCAGCACACAGGTTCACCCAGCCTACGTGCTGAGAACACTCTCCCCAGCATCCCAAACCCACCCGTCCACTAGGGACTATCCCTCAAGTTGAACAGTTTGCAGCACAATGCCCAATTCCCCCTCCCTTAAGCCCAGCCCCTGCTATGTGTCTCAGCAGGGAGGGACTGCCCCTAACACTAGAAATGCAAACTGAACTAGTGGTCGTTTCCTGCTGGGACAGCACACAACACTAGGAGAGGGCCCTTTGCTCTATGGGTCAAGGTCTAGATGTGACACTCAGAACAGCTGTACCTTCCTCGCTATCCTCCAGAATAATGGCAACCCAGAAGATGCTGGAAAGAGGCATAGCCAAGGGTACCAAGGAGGACAGGGCAGAAGCCCTACCATGCACTGCCCTGAAAGGAGGCCTCCTCAGGGTCAGACCAGGAGAATGGATGAGAAGCACCGACTTACACACCGTCACGTCCAAGATGGAGCTCTGCAAGCATGGTCTCACCGTATGTACGATGGGGTAAAGCAGTGCATGCCCTGCAGTGGGTTTGAGGACTACACACAAATGCCCGTAAGAGCTGTCCGTAATTGTTACCAAGGCACCTCTACTATCAGCTGGCACTTCTACCTCCAGCCCTTGAACCAAAACAGCCCATTCCATGCTGGAACCTCCCTCTCTTCCCTGCTTCCCCGCTTCCTTCCCAGGTTGCTGCTTTGCCTGGAATGCTTCCTCCTTCACTTTGTCCACCTAGGTCCTCCCCGAGCCTCTGTGAGCCTCCCTGTGGCCTTCTTTCAGCTCACAGTGTATGAGCAATGCTCCTGCTACACTGTCCACATTCTCATGTGTAGGAACGGATTTGTCTATCTCATGACTGCCATGCTGCTGGGCACACAAAAGGCACTCCCCTGCACACCCATGAGATCCTCCACGCTGGGGGTGGTGAGATGCATGAAACGCACAGTCTCACGGGTTAAGGTCAGATCTGTACAGGCAGGCGTCTCCGTCTGTGCTGCTCAAACCAGCTCCCCAGCACTGACAGCAGTGGTGGATGCATCGCTGGCACTCGTACTTTGAAGATGCGAAAGCGCAGCTGCTAGCAGATCCCAGTAGAGCATTAACGACCCACATGAACACACATGATCTGACAAACTCATATCTCAACAGGATGTGTCACAAAGGCAAGGCTAAGTCCTCCAGACTGACTTTCACCAGCTCAGTGCTCCCTTTGGTGACTAAAGCTCCCAGCCATCTGGGCCAGAGCCCACATCCCTTTCCCATACTATTCTTCAATCCTTTTTCCCTTAGCCCTTTCTCTAGGTCTCTCTCACTTCAATCCAGAAGAACCCGCCAGTGTCAAGTCTTAGAGAAATCAAAACAAGATGAGATGAAGGACATGGTGCCAGAGGATTCCCAATGCCCTGACACCGGTAGACACTGTTAGCCTCACACAGTCCCCTCCTCCTCCACTACAGCACAGTGTCTTCCCTGTAGAGGACCCTTTATGCCACGCTGCAGGGACAATGCAGCAGCTGAGACCCCTACAATAGCCACCCCATCCTGCTCACTAGTATACTCCTCCCCCAGGCCCTGGTATCTTTTCCAGCACCTTCTAAAGCAACACATTTTACAGGTGTGAAGGTGCTTCAGGCCAGGGCTGCAAGCTCTGTGTGTCTGCCAAGCTGCTTCTGGTGGCAGCTGCACATCCTGAGGCTGGGAGCAACAGTCATCATGTTAGAATCTTCCAGAAGTCAGGACAACAGTCTTTTCTCATTACACACTCTTTAGTCATTACTGTGGTGACAAGGTGCAGACAGACAATTGTGATGACTTACACGTGCTTCCGATGGAATTCTAGTATCTTCTCAAGGCAGCGCTGCTGGCCAGGCAGATACTCGTTGGCTTTGAGGTGCTCGCGGTCCAATGTTTCATCATAATCTCCTATTTCCGCTGAGATAAAAGTCAGTAATTCCAAGTTTTAAATAAACTGCAAGCATTTATACATGTCAGTGCATACATTAAAAGTAAAAAAAAAAAAAAAAACTGTAGCAAAATAGCAAATAGCAAAAATTTGTAGCAAAATAATATATCCCTAAAAAAGCAAGGTTTTGTATTTTAGTTTTCCAAATATTTGATGCTGTTAAAAAGCAAATATAATGGGAAATAAAGAGGATTTCTTGAAGAACAAAGGCCTGATGAGTAACTCCAGGGAGGCAAACAATGAATCATGAGTTTAATGTGTTCATTATTTTGAGACAAGGTCTCATTCTGTTGCTCAGGCTGGAGTGCAGTGGTGCAATAATCACTGCAGCCTCAACCTCCTGGGCTCAAGCAATCTGCCCGCCTCAACCTCCTAGGTAGCTGAGACTACAGGTATGCACCATAATGCTCAGATAATTTTTGTATTTTTTGTAGAGATGAGGTTTCGCCACATTGCCTAGGCTGGTCTCAAACTCCTGGACTTAAGCAACCCTCTTCCCTTGGCCTCTCAAATGTGCTGGGAGTACAGGTGTGAGCTACTGCACCTGGACTATTATTATTTTTAAACCACACCTTAAACATAAGTTGTCTCAAGATTATCATGACCAGAATGAAGTATTTATTTTAGGATAATGTATTTTACATTATTTTTTCCTTAGGCCTTCTCAAATTTCTTGATAACATTTCTTTCTAATTTCACGTATTTTAAGGCCACAATATCTTAATAACATAAAGTCCAATAATTTAAAGCAATATGCTTTTATTTTGAGACAATCTCATATTCACAGATCAGCTACAAGCACAGTACAGTTCTTCCTCCTTTGAGCCATTTGAGAGTGAGTTGCTAACATGTAACTTCCCGTACATCAGTATGGACTGCCTATAAACTAGGACATTTGATATGATTTGGCTGTGTCCCCACCCAAATCTCATCTGAATTGAACTCCCACAAGTCCCACACGTTGTAGGAGGGACCTGGTGGAGGTAACTGAATCATGGGGGCAGGTCTTCCCTGTGCTATTCTTGTGACAGAGAATCAGTCTCACTATCTGATCTGATGGTTTTATAAGGGGGAGTTTCCCTGCACAAGCTCTCTCTTGCTGTCACCATGTAAGAAGTGCCTTCTGCTTTCCACCATAATTGTACGGCCTCCCAGCCATGTGGAACTGTGAGTCCATTAAACCACGTTTTCTTTACAAATTACTCAGTCTCAGGTATGTCTTTATCAGTAGCATGAAAACGAACTAATACAGTAAATTGGTACCAGTAGAGTGAGGCACTACTGTAGATACATAAAAATGTGGAAGCTAATATGGAATTGGGTAACAGGCAGGGGCTGGAACAGTTTGGAGGGCTCAGAAGAAGAGAGGAAAATGTGGGAAACTTAGAACTTTCTAGAGACTTGTTGAATGTCTTTGCCCAAAATGCTGATAGTAATATGGACAATAAAGTACAGGCTGAGGTGGTTTCAGATGGAAATGAGAAACTTGTTGGGAATTGGAGCAAAGGCAACTCCTCTTATGTTTTAGCAAAGAGACTGGTGGTATTTTGCTCCTGCCCTAGAGACTTGTAGAACTTTAAACTTGAGAAAGATGATTTAGGGTATCTGGCAGAAGACATTTCTAAGCAGCACAGCATTCAAGAGGTGACTTGGGTGCTGTTAAAGGCATTCAGTTTTATAAGGGAAGCAGGGCATAAAAGTTTGGAAAATGTGCAGCCTGACAATGTGACAGAAAAGAATATCCCATTTTCTGAGGAGAAATCCAAGCCAGCTGCAGAAATTTGCATAAGCAACAAGGAGGTGAATGTTAAATCCAAAGACAATGGGGAAAATGTCTCCAGGGTATGTCAGAGGTCTTCATGGAAGAACCTCCCATCACAGGCCCAGAGGCCTAGAAGAAAAAATGGTTTTGTGGGCTGGGCCCAGGGCCCCTCTGCCGTGTGCAGTCTAGGCACTTGGTGCCCTGCGTCCCAGCCACTTCAGCCATGGCTGAAAGGGGCCAATGCAGAGCTCAGGCTGTAGTTTCAGAGGGTGTAAGCCTCAAGCTTTGGCAGTTTCCATGTGGTGTTGAGCCTCTGAGTGCACAAAAGTCAAGAACTGGGGTTTGGGAACCTCTGCCTATATTTCAGAGGATGTATGGAAATGCCTGGATGCCCAGGCAGAAGTTTGCTGCAGGAGCAGAGCCCTCATGGAGAAACTCTGTTAGGGCAGTATGGGAGGGAAATGTGGGGTCAGAGCCCCCACACAAAGTGCCCACTGGTGTCCCACCTAGTGGAGCTGTGAGAAGAGGACCACCATCCTCCAGACGCTAGAATGGATCCACTGACAGCTGGAAAAGCCACAGATGCTCAACGCCCGCCTGTGAAAGCGGCCAGGAGTGGTGAGCTTTGAGATTTGACTGCCCTGCTGGATTTCGGACTTGCCTGCGGCCTGTGGCCCTTTGTTTTGGCCCATTTCTCCCATTTGGAATGGCTGTATTTACCCAATACTTGTACCTTCACCGTATCTATGAAGTGACTAACTTGCTTTTGATTTTACAAGTTCATAGGTGGAAGGGACTTGCCTTGTCTCAGATGAAATGCTGGACTGTAGACTTCTGGGTTAATGCTGAGATGAGTTAAGACCTTGGGGGACTGTTAGGAAGGCAAGAATGGTTCTGAAACACGAGGACATGAGATTTGGGAGGAGCCAGGGTTGGAATTACATGGTTTGGCTGTGTCCCCGAGTAAATCTCATCTTGAATTGTAACTCCCACAGTCCCACATATTGTGAGAGGGACCCAGTGGGAAGTAACTGAAATCACAGGGGTGGGTCTTTTCTGTGCTGTTCTTGTAGCAGTGAATAAGTCTCATGAGATCTGACGGTTTTCTAAGAGGGATTTTCCCTGTACAAGCTCTCTCTTGCTGCCACCATGTACATCTTTATCAGCAGTGTGAAAACACACTAATACAATATTCTTACCTGCAGCCTCGTAAAACCACTCAGATCAGGAACAGGATATGATCTGAGGCTCCATCACAGATGTGGACACCAGTCATATTTTACCAACTGCCCAATTATGTTTTTTTTATAGCAAAAAGACCTGGTTCAGTCATACGTTGTATTTGCTGCCATGTGTCTACCTGAGAAACCTTTCAGCCAAATGAGTAAGAAACAAAGTCACTTTGAAAAATTTATTAATGATAATCAACACCCTGGTGGAGGGCAGCAAACCCGTAATAAAATTTACTTTCTGAAGAAAGTGTGTCTGGGGAAGGACGAAGGAAGCTGCAAATAACCTATATACTTATTAATTCCTAAAAATTTGTACGCTTTCTATATCGTATTTCCTGCATTCAAATTTCAGAAACATTAGTTCTGTGCCAGGAAGCTGTGGTCCCACCTCTAGTCCAGGAGCAATACAGGCATTTCTGTTTTTCTATTCCCACTGCTCGAGGCACAGCAAGGCCCCAGCAAGGCATGTACTCATTCCTCAGAACCTCCTCTTACAGTTCTCATGATTTATTTTTGAAGTAACTATAATTCTTCACACAGTTCTGAACCATCTTTTGATCTGTGTGAGATACTGAAGAAATATATTCTTTTTCCTTAATGGCTAATGCTTAACTAATCTGAGAGGACTCTAACTCTTATCCCAGTGAGGCCCTTTCCAGGATTTGCTGAGAGTTTGGTTTCTAGTCTGACTCCTAGACTGAAGATGCATTGCTGGTAAAATGCAAAAAGGCATAAAACCCAAAAGAAGGAATGTGGCTACACATTTTGACCTTGACCTGTTTGCTGGGTGGAAACTACTTGCTCCACAAGGGACTCCTCAAGGAGTTCCACTTTATAGAAGTTAATCTTTAGCTTATAAAGAATTTTGAAATTGAAACACCTCATTATACGGTCAGGCTCATTAACTAGACACGTGCATCAGCAACTAATTATAGTTATTCTGAGTGTGGGTATATCTGTGCCATGCTTAGTGTATGCTCCCCCACCAGTGGGGAGATACTCACACTGCAGAAGATGGGATGTGAGAAGGGCTGATGTGGTGTCAGCACAGGTCAAACGCTCTTCCAGCAGGTCCCTCTTAAGCTGCAAGGCAAACAAGTATCTAGAAGAGAGTACAAAATAAGACGGAGATCAACTCCAAACATTCTCTGAATGTAACATAGACACATCTTCACAGCAAGACAGCAAATGAGCCCTAGAAAGTGGCAGTGACCCAACAGCGAGCAAAATGCAAGGCCATCACAAAACAGCAAAGACACAAAAGGCCCTTCATGAAACAAACAGTCGCCATGCAAAGGTCAGATGACAAACCAACTCAGCAGACTGAGTCACACACATGGAGAGTGTGCAGAAAGTGCTGAACACGCTGAGGCACTCTGATGTGAATAAAAAGAAATTGGCTGGGTGTGGTGGCTCACGCCTGTAATCCTAGCACTTTGGGAGGCTGGGGCAGGTGGATCACCTGGGATCAGGAGTTTGAGACCAGCCTGACCAACACGGTGAAACCCTGTCTCTACTAAAAATGCAAAAATTAGCCGGGTGTGGTGGTACAGGCCTGTATTCCCAGCTACTCGGAGGCTGAGGCAGGAGAATTGCCTGAACCTGGGAGGCGGAGGTTGCAATGAGCTGAGATCATGCCACTGCACTCCAGGTTGGGCAACAAGAGTGAACTTCCATCTCGGAGTGGGGAGAAAAAAAAAAGAAATTAGCCTTTTCAGGCATACCACCTACTCGTATAATTACATATCTGTAGCCATACCTTCAAGGAGGAAGGTGACAAATTCACATTACTTCTGTTACCAACACAAAACTATGCTCACAATTTTGGACAAAACAGGAGAAATGTCCAACGAAAATACAGTTTAAAGCATGGCCGTGAAAGTTTAACAGATTGATAGAATCTGGTGTTGGTTAAGATCTGAGAAACAGGCATTTTGGAAAACTATTAGTGAGAATGTAATGAGAGAAGGCAACTGAAAATATTTCTATGTTCATTTATTCCACCAGCAAATAATTACTGAGCGTGAATTATGTTCTAGATACTGTTCTGGGAGCTGGAAATGCAATGGTAAGCAAGACCAACTCCCTTCCCCCAGTGGAATACATGCTCCAGTGCACACTATTCACATTTACTACATTCTCTTCAAATTCAGGATGTGCATACCCTTTAACACAGCAATTCCATTTCTACAAACTTTCCTACAGTAATATTGCCACAGTTCACAAAGCTATGCGAACAATGTTTCTTTGCAGCATTATAATGGAGAAAAATTGGAAATAAATACAGATGAATATGAGAATGATTAAATTACGTTACAGCCTAATTCAGTGTATTTCTATATACAACATGGAAAAATGTCCATGGCATGCTTAATAAGTGGGGGACACAAACCAACCTACAGTTCAAGATGTAACATTCGATACTGCTTTGTAACATCTGTAACTTCTTTAAAGTTCTTGTTTCTATGTGTTTATTGTACATCTCTGCTTTCATCTGAAGGATACATACTTATGTGGAGAGTAGAGTGGTAAGTAAGTGGAAACTTTTACTTTTGACTTATTTTGTTTACTTATTTTTTTGAGGCAGGATCTCATTCTGTTGCCCATGCTGGAGTGCAGTGGCGCTACCACAGCTCACTGCAGCCTTGACCTCCTGGGCTCACAGGATAATCCTGACTCAACCTCCAGAGTAGCTGGGACTACAGGTGTACACCACCATGTCTGGCTAATTTTTTGTAGAGAGGAAGTCTCCCCATGTTGCCTAGGCTGATCTTGAATTCCTGAGCTCAATCGATCCTCCCACCTTGGCCTCCCAAAGTGCTGGGATTACAGGTGTCAGCCACCATACCTGGCCCTTAGCTTTATTTGGGAAGAAAATTCTTTTACCATAAATATGCACCTTTTTACAAACAGAAAAAAGAATCTTCCACATAAATATGGGAGAGAAGGAAGTAACTATAACACCGAGTTACCAGCATGAGCCCTAAAACTTAAGACCCAGAATGATCCTGAATTAGGAAATGGAAAAATGATGTTATCCATCATTTTCAGGATATATATACCTGAAATATATATATATCTGAAAAAATATATATATATATACGTACACACTCATATATAATATATATATATACACACACACACACCCATATTTATTTATTTACTTATTTATTTAAAGATGATTCCCTCAAAAGAGTCTTTTTTTGGTAAATGTCAGGCATGCTATTAAGATCTATGATCACTCATGAAAATACTTTTTGCCATCTTCGGAGTTTAGTTTCCTAAACTAAACTTTAACAAGAGGCTGAACTAACGTGATCTCTTCATTTCCTTGTAGCTGACATTCTATGATTTCGTGTTGTTAAAATGGTATGCAAAAACCTTTAAAAAAGAGTTCATAAGACATCTATGATTTGTTTACGAATACACTTTTATCCAGAAGGCAAAAAAGTTATTCTGATACCACTGCAACACCACAGTTCTCCTTTATATCTAACCTGGGGTTTTCAGGTTATTCAACTATTCTTCATAATATAATTGATACGTGAACAAATATAAAAAATTCAAAGAAAAACCTCCCATAACCCTACTGTCCAGATGAAACAAATGTTAACATTTTCTTTTTTTTTTTTTTTTTTTAAGATGGAGTTTCATTCTTGTCGCCCAGGCTGGAGTGCAATGGCGCAATCTCAGCTCACTGCAACCTCTGCCTCCTGGGTTCAACAGATTCTCCTGCCTCAGATTCCCAATTAGCTGGGATTACCGGCGCTCACCACCATACCTGGCTAATTTTCTTTAGCTGGGTTTTGCCATGTTGGCCAGGGAGGTATTGAACTCCTAACCTGAGGTGATCCACCCGCCTCAGTCAAAGAGTTGGGATTACAGATGTGAGCCATGGCACCCTGCCATCTTTAGATCATTCCTACGAAGAATCAATCTTGAATTCAAAAGAGTAGCACAAAAGAAGTGACCAAAAATATTTCTGCTCCATAAATTCTTAAGGACTAACACACTGAGTACTTCTACCAATTAAGTGTATTTTGTTGATAAATAAGTATACATAAGCAGAATCCCTGAGAACCTTATTAACATGCATAAATCTATGTTCATCTGGAAAACATAAGTTCAAAATGACCCTAACATCCCATTCTATTTTTTATTCTCAAATTTGTACCATAATTCTTACACTGAAGTCTTATTCACATGTTTGTGCAAGCGTCAGTTACCAACATGCTTCTTTTAACCACTCTACATTATCACTTCTCTGTGCATATTAGACTCATTCATTCTTTCAATGAGCCAGGTGCTGTGGGAGATAACAGGTGAATACAAGATTCCTGCTGACAACAGCTTCAGCTCTGTGAGCTCTTTACCTTGTATATTCTTCTTGTAGCTGACCAGGATCAGGTGGAAAAAATTTTACGGCTAGGCGAAGCACCACATTCTTTGGCCCTGTAACAAAAAAATTTAAACTTCACAAATAAGGTCGATCTTTGCATTTACTGTCTTTTCATATATTACTGTATAACTGAGGTCATGCTTCCAAGCAGACTGTTAACAGCAAATATTTTCAAATAATATGATATCAAGAAATGTCTGCCCAGGTTTGGTGGTGTGCATCTGTAATCCCAGCCTTTAAGGAGGCTGAGGTGAAAGGATGGCTTGTGGCCAGGAGTTTGAGGTTGCAGTGAGCTACAATTGCACCACTGCACTCCAGTCTGGGCAGCAGAGTGGGACCCTGTCTCTGAACAAAAGAAAAAGAAGCATTTCCTGTATATGAATTTATGAGTCCCAAGTACCAATCACATAGTGAAATTTAAAATCTTTTGCATGGAGCAGGGATTACTCAAGAAAGCCTTAAAAAGAAGAATGAAATTGCACATTAAACCGGGCGCGGTGGCTCAAACCTGTAATCCCAGCACTTTGGGAGGCTGAGGCGGGTGGATCACGAGGTCAAGAGATCGAGACCATCCTGGTCAACATGGTGAAACCCCATCTCTACTAAAAATACTAAAAATTAGCTGGGCATGGTGGCGCGTGCCTGTAATCCCAGCTACTCAGGAGGCTGAGGCAGGAGAATTGCTTGAATCCAGGAGGCGGAGGCTGCGGTGAGCCGAGGTCGCGCCATTGCACTCCAGCCTGGGTAACAAGAGCGAAACTCCGCCTCAAAAAAAAAAAAAAAAAATTTCCAATATAGGTTGGGTGCAGTGGCTCACATCTATAATCCCAGAATTTTGGGATGCTGAGGCTGGCAGATCACTTGAGCCTAGGAGTATCAGATCAGCCCGGGCAACATGGTGAAATTCCATCTCTACCTACTGGTCCCAGCCAAAAAAAAAAAAAAAACCACCCAAATTAGCCAGGTATGGTGGAGCATGCCTGTCCCAGCTACTTGGGAAGCCAAGGTGGGAGGATCGCTTGAGCCCAGGAGACAGAGGCTGCAGTGAGCTGAAATCATACAACTGCACTCCAGGCTAGGTGACAGAACAAGACTCTGCCTGCCCTACCCCTACACACACACACACACACACACACACACACACACACACACTTACTCTCTCTATATGTATCTATTTTTTCCCCCAATTTATGTTTCAGGAAAAAAAATAATAAAAGAAGTTAATTTTTACAGTATTTTTTTTTCTTTTGAGATGGAGTCTCACTCTGTCACCCAGGCTGGAGTGCAGTGGCATGATCTCGGTTCACTGCAACTTCTATCCTCCCAGGCTCAAGCGATTCTCCTGCCTCAGGCTCCTAGGTAGCTGAGATTACAGGCACGTAACATCACGCCTGGCTAATTTTTGTATTTTTAGTAGAGACGGGGTTTCGCCATGTTGGCCAGGCTGGTCTCGAACCCCTAACCTCAGGTGATCCACCCGCTTCAGCCTCCCAAAGTACTAGGATTACAGGGGTGAGCCACTGTGCCGGGCCACTATCAGTAGTAGTAAGAAAAACATATTATTTTTGAAATCTGATTACTGTAAAGGTACATTATCTTAGTTTATATAACAAAGTTATTTTTTTCTTTCCTCAGAAATCCTTGTTCTGATATGACAAAGTTATTTCTACACGTTTTTCTTCAATTTATAATAGCAATACCAAAAATTATGGATGATTCAGACAACTACATATTTCATATGACACAATTACAGAAGAACTGAGAAATGCTACATGATTTAATTTTTAAAATTCAATAGCTAGATGAACAAAAATAATTATCTTGAGACTGAGGTGGGAAGATAGCTTGAACCCAGGAGGCTGCAGAGAACTGTATTCACGCTACTATACTCCAGCCTGGGCAACAAAGTATGAGACCCTGTCTCAAATATAATAATGGAATTGTTATTACTATATTCACAATGACAATTATGTTTATAACTGTAAAACAGGATTCACTATTTCATTAAAAGCTATTTAAATGAAAAATCTCAATGTCTTTTCATAACTGAGGAAGAAACTCTGTACTTAATTTTTGTATACTGGTCAAACATTAAGATGACATCAAACAGCACATACTCTTACTTCCAAATGAGAAGCGAGTCACCTAGAATCTTCTGAGTTAAATTTACTAAAACTAAACAGCAAAATTACTTCCAAGTTTATCTGCTGTTGGTGATTACTTCCTGCTAACCATACACAGTGTTGACAATGGACATTTGAACATGCCATTTAAGCATTCCAGAACAAAGCATCTTAAACGAACAGACTTTAAAGAGTTAAACCAAGGACTTACTTCGTATCTGCTTAATGATGGGTTTCATAGGTTCAAGCCAAATCTAAAGAAGAGTTAACAGAAGAAATCCGATCTATTAAATAATGTCTCTATTTAACAAGTATGCTATAAAAACAAAAATGGTTATGATTAGATAAATTTTTATGTCAGGAATATTTTGACTCTACCTCCCCTTTTGCAAGTTGAATCCTGATAAAACAAACGGTACAAGCAGCATAGCAATGCCTGCTTCAGGAAGCCTGGGAAAATATTAAAAGTGCTGTATATATACTGGATACCTCCATTCAGTTGCTGCTATGCACAGAATGGGTCCCAATCATTGTTTCTGGGTATTTGTTAAAAACAAATAACTATTTGGTATTACTGCATTTGTAAACAAACCGATGAGAGGACTTCTGCAAAAAAGAGGTACATCATGTCACTGGAACAGGAAACTTGGATAAATCCAGTCACACCGCCAAGGGTATCTGAAAGGCTGGACAGAACTTAATGATGCTGACATGCTTTTTATTTGAACTTTAAAGGGTTGGTGTATGTTTCTTTTTTTTTTCTGAGACAGAGTCTCGCTCTGTTGCCCAAGCTGGAGTACAGTGGTGCGATCTCGGCTGACTGCAACCTCTGCCTCCTGGGTTGAAGTGATTCTCCTGCCTTAGCCTCCCAAGTAGCTGGGACTACAGGCATGCACCACCACATCCAGCTACTTTTTGTATTTTTAGTAGAGATGGGGTTTTACCATACTGGCCAGGATGCTCTCAATCTCTTGACCTTGTGATCTGCCCTACTTGGCCTCCCAAAGTGCTGGGATTACAGGCGTGAGCCACTGCGCCTGGCCAATGTACATTTCTTTAAAACAGTTCCATCTATAAATATTAAAACTCCGTACTTTTTAAGGTTGCCTCTATTAAGTAAAATGAAGCATAACCAGTTAAGTTTGCTACAAATCCACTTTCAAAATGATTTTCATCTAGGATGTATGAGAGGTTGCTTTCATAACTTTTAAGAGAGTTTCCTCAGCACGTGTGCTAACGAACAGGACAGAATTTAGGGAGGGTGTGAATTCAGGCTTGGATTAAAGGCAAATATATTACCTACAGGTAGCAATAATATATTCCAATAGCAAAAATATTTGATGCTGATCATGTGACAATTATGAAAGATCCTGCTGGTGTCATTACAGCAGCCCAAAGGCTGCATGCCCATGCACTTCACAGGCATCCTACTACATGCCTAGGGCCTGTTTCTATCACAAATCAAAAGAACTTACCCAGTAGGACTGAGTATTTTGAAACTCCAACCCGAAGTAGTCGCATTCCACCAGATTCAAACGCTTCCACACTTGTGTCAGTAATAGCTGGCCATCGCATTTAGGCTGTGTGGAAAGAGGTGGGAAGAAGAACAAGGACTGAATGACTAAACAGGAAGGGTTTATGAAAACTGCATAAAACTACTTCCCACACATACAACTTTATTTGTTGCTTCACTTTGTCTTCCAGTGTATAAGATTTATAAACTATATAAAAAAAAAAAAGTCTAAGGCATTTGTGCTCAGAAACTGGCAACAAAATAAATAAAGCTAAAAAATTCCTTCCATTTTATATTTAGTATGTTTTTAGTAATATATCTTTGTAACTTTAGGGTACAGGGACCATTTCTAGTTTTGGTAAATATTTTATCAAATAATTTTGATGTTTACATCAGGTGTGGTGGCTCACACCTATAATCCCAGCAACTTGAGAGGCTGAGGCAGGTGGACTGCTTGAGTCTGTAAGTTTGAGACCAACCTGGGCAATACAGTGACACCTTGCCTCTACCAAAAGTTAAAAAATTAGGCCGGGTGCGGTGGCTCAAGCCTGTAATCCCAGCACTTTGGGAGGCCGAGGCGGGTGGATCACGAGGTCAAGAGATCGAGACCATCCTGGTCAACATGGTGAAACCCTGTCTCTACTAAAAATGCAAATCATTAGCTGGGCATGGTGGCGCGTGCCTGTAATCCCAGCTACTCAGGAGGCTGAGGCAGGAGAATTGCCTGAACCCAGGAGGCGGAGGTTGCGGTAAGCCGAGATCGCGCCATTGCATTCCAGCCTGGGTAACAAGAGCGAAACTCCGTCTCAAAAAAAAAAAAAAAAAATAATGAGCCAAGCATGACGGTGCACATCTGTAGTCCTAGCTACTCAGGTGGCTGAGGTATAAGGACTGCTTGAGACTGGGAGAAGGAGGCTGCAGTGAGTCATGATCCTGCCACTGCACTCTAGCATGGGTGACAGAGTGAGACCTTGTCTAAAAAAAAAAAATTAATATTTACTAAAAAGCTAGTCTTAGAGTCTCTGTTTACATAAGATCCCAGTAAATATTTGATCAATAGGAAATTACAAGGAGTAAAAAAAATATTATTTGGTAGTATTTCACATCAATGAGAAGAACTGTTCATAAAGGAGGTGGGGCAACTGACTGTTCCATTAAGGAAAACAATGGGCTGAGCATGGTGGCTCACGCTTGTTAGTCCAGCACTCTGGGAGGCTGAGGCAGGAGAATTGCTTGGGTACAGGAGTTTGAGATAAGCCTGGGCAACATGGCAAAACACCGTCTCTACAAAAAAAAAATTATATATCAGCTGGGTGTAGTGACATGCACCTGTAGTCCAAGCTACTCAGGAGGCTGAGGTGGGAGGATCACCTGAGCCATGGGGCAGAGGTGGTAGTCAGCCGAGATTGTGCCACTGCATTCCAGCTTAGGTGACAGAGTAAGACCCTGTTTCAAACAAAAGAAGAAGAAAAATGGAAACAGAGTTCTACTATACATTACTCACAAAAATAAATTCCAGTGGACCTAAAGACCAGAACAAAACAGAGAAGAAATTCTATAATCTGGGAAAGGTAAAGTCTCCCTAAGCAAAAGGAAAGGACAGATCTGACTAAAGAAAAGTGAAAACATCTGAATAGAAACACAGTCAGCACAGTTATAATCTAGAATCACACTGAAAAACGTTACAGTTTTTCATTTTGCTCTTAATAGATAAATATGTATAAATGGTTAGTAGGCATTTAAAAAGATACTAAATTCCTCTAATAATAAAACAGTGACATATTTTTCACCCATCAAAGAGGGTTAGAATGATGATACCAATACTGGTGTGTTTGTGAGAAACAGCCGCTTTCACAGAGTGCTGAGAAGAATGTAAGTTAATGTGATTTGTGAGGGGATAATCTGAAAATATCTTTCAAAATTTAAAGTTTGGATTTACCTTTGCCCTAGCAATTCTACTCCTAGAACTTTTTCCTACAGGTATCTTCACACAACTGTACAGACCTAAACATGTTAAGGGCAAATTCGGCAAAGAATTGATAAAATATGCCTGGCACTGTGGCTCATGCGTGTAATCCCAGCACTTTGGGAGGCCGAAGTGGGTGGATCACCTAAGGTCAGGAGTTCCAGTCCAGTCTAGCTAACATGGCGAAACCTTGTCTCTACTAAAAATACAAAAATTAGTCAAGTGTTGTAGCATGCGTAATTCCAGCTACTACGGAGGCTGATGCAGGAGAAGCGCTTGAACCTGGGAGGCAAAGGTTGCGGTGAGCCATGAGCCGAGATTGAGCCATTGCTCTCCAGCCTCGGCAACAAGAGCGAAACTCTGTCTCAAAAAAAAAAAAAAAAAAAAAAGAACTGGCAAAATTAATAATGACATATCCATAATGGACAATTATGCTACCCTTAAAAAGAACACAGAACTCTCTACGTGTTATTGAATAAAATCTACAACACAGTTTAATTAAAAAAAAAAAAAACAGGGACTGGCATGGTGGCTTACGCCTGTGAACTCAGCATGTTGAGAAGCTGAGGGTGAGGACTGTTTGAGGCCCGAAGTCCAAGATCAGAATGCACAACAAAGAGAGACCCTGTCTCTAAAAAAAATAAAAATTAAAAGTGAAAAGAAAAAAGGCCTCCATTTCTATACAGTGTATATAATGATTCCATTTTTTTAAAAACACACACGCCCCACGGATAAACTTCTATATAGTATTAAGTTTGGAAGGCTGTTCACTAAATCTTTAAAAGTAACCATCATTAAAGAACTGGGCAGGGGTGGAGGCAAAGGCATTCTTACTTCTTCACTTCTATGTTTGTTTGTTTATTTATTTATTTGAATGAAGTCTCGTTCTGTCACCAGGCTGGAGTGCAGTGGCACAATCTCGGCTCACTGCAACCTCCACCTCCTGGGTTCAAGTGATTCTCTGCCTCAGCCTCCCGAGTAGCTGGGTCTACAGATGCCGGCCACCACACTCAGCTAATTTTTGTATTTTTACTAGAGACAGGGTTTCACCATGTTGGCCACGATGGTCTCAATCTCTTGACCTTGTGATTCACCCGCCTCAGCCTCCCAAAGTGCTGGGATTACAGGCGTGGCCTGGCCTAAGGTCTCAATTTTTAATCAATAGGCACATATTCTTTGCAATTAACAAACAATATGTGCAAACTGGGGAGGCAAATGTCATTGTTCCAAAGGACATGATGCTCCTTGAGGTTTAATCACCAGATTCTCACTGTGCAAGAAATCCATTGTAACAAAGAAGTATGCATAATAAAAGTACAAGGACCGCCTCTTTAAAACGGGAAGGTGAGCTACAAAGCAACCTGACACGATAAATACAATTTCTAAATAACAAAAGGGCAAATCTGGGTTGAACTTGCTCTGATATAATTGCTTAGGGCCTCCTCCAGTAAGAACTCCCTCTGATGCCTGTGGGCATCTAGAGGAGGCCTGCCAGTGCTCCACAGGTGGTCCATCTAGAGGGGGAGAATGCAGCTAGACCAGGGTTTCTGAGGCTGTTAATAAGTCAGAAACTATGAGCTAATTCACTGTGGGCCCAAACAACCCCACGAAGTTCTCTCAAAGCCTTACTGTCTGTCCAAAACTCCATCCTCTCACCAGGATCACCAGGGCAGTCCTCCTTATGGTTCTCCTGAGTCAGGACTTGGGGTGGGGAGGCTACATACACCCCAAGTCCCTCACCCTGATACAGCCTCACACTACCTGGCTTCACCTGAGTGTAGGGGTAATAACATGCCCAGGCTATTCCATTAGAGAAAAATCCCCTCTCACTTCCTTCCCTTCTATCAGTTTCCAGTGCATGCCTTGAGAATCTGATAAAAAGTCAGCTCATTTGTGGTCTCTCGTAATTCAGTCAATTCTACCTAATTACTGCAGCAGCTGGTACTAAACTATAGAACTGCCCTTTGCACTGCTGCTGACCATGACCTGTTGATTTGTCTGGGTGTCTTTCTCCTACCAGACGGTAAGTTTAAAGGGCAGGGACTGCGTCTTCTCCATCCTAGCAGTTCTAGCTCATGGATTCCTGGACTGTCTGCCACTGCTCCTGATTCTGCTGGCTGCTGTGGGAGGTGAGTGTGCATTTCAGGTGGCACCAAGAATAGGAAATTCTCTTAGCTCTCCCCTCTTCTTCAACTACCTGGTTGCCCCGCTGTGAGTCAATGGGGAGGTCAGGGTTCACAGTCCTAACCTGAGTCCCTCCACTTCCCAGGGTAGTGCAGCCAGGGTTTGCTTCAGGAGGCCTGCCTGACTACACTGATGAAGGCAATATACACTAACTTTGCAAGTGCAGGCATAGTCACAAGACACCTGTTAACCAGCAAGGTCCAACATCCAGAACAGGGTTTTTAAATATGAGTCCAAAAAGTCACAGTTACATGTGTATTCATAAATATACATACATACATATGTGTGTGTGTTTAATCTTCAGTGCAGGGAGGATGATCTTTTCATGAATGGTGCCAGGGGAACTGTGTATCCATAGAGGAGAAAATGGGCACTGACTCCAACCTCACACCATGCACAAAATTAACTCAACATGAATCACGGAAAGGATAATAAGGCTCGGGGAGGGGCAAATATTTCTCAAACAGGACACAAAAAACACAAACACCCACCTCCAAAAGATACTACCTGAAAATTACAACCTGTACATCAAAAGATACTGTTAAGATAGGAAAAAGGCAAACCACAAACTAGAAGATATTTGCAATACAAAAATTCAACGAAGGGGCTGCACGTGGTGACTCACGCCCTGTAATCCCAGCACTTTGGGAGGCGAGGCAGATGGATAATATGAGATCAGGAGTTTGAGACCAGCCTGACTAAAAATACAAAACTTTTACTACTCTCTACTAAAAATACAAAAATTAGCCGGATATGGTGGCGTGTGCCTGTAGTTCCAGCTACTTGAGAGGCTGAGACATGAGAATTATTTGAACTTGGGAGGAAGAGGTTGCAGTGAGCTGAGATGACGCCACTGTATTCCAGCCTGGGCCATACAGCGAGACCCCCATCTTAAAAATGAACAAAAACAAACCCAACAAAGATCTTGTAGCCAACATATATTAAGATCTACATATCATAAGGAAAAACAAGACAAACCAATTAAAGATAAACGGGCCAAAAGACTTAATTAAATAGGCAATTCACAAAAGAGGATATTCAAATGGCCAATAAACAATGAGAAAAGTTGGACAATATTACATCAAGGAAATGCACACTAAAACCGCAATGAGATACCACTACAGCCTCACTAGAATAGCTGAGAATATAAACATGGATAATCTCAACATTGGCAAGGAAGTGGAACATCTGGAGTCTCAAATACTGTAAATTTGTATGATCTCTGGAAAACTGATAGTATTTACTAAAGCTGTACAGAAGTATAACCTATAACCTAGGAATGACAGTCCTGGGTATAAACCCAACAGAAATGTCTGTTTATAGAGATCTAAAGACATGTTCAAGAATGTTCAGAGCAGCTTCATTGATAGTAGCTCAAAAATGGAAACAACCAAAATGTCAATTAAACAGCAGAATGGATAAATGGTGATTTGTTTTTACAATGGAATACTGCCCAGCAATGAACAAGCAAGCAAGCCACAGTTACATCAACAACACTGATAAATTTCAGGGTACATAATCTATTCATGTATATGATATATACATACATACTTATATGAAATTCAAGATCTGGAAAAACTAATTTATAATGCTAAAGATCAAAATGGTGGCTACTTTTGGGGGTCATAACTGAGACAGGCACAGGGAGCCTGTTCTACACCATTCTCCCATTCTCTGGGTAGGGATACATATGTGTCTACAAATGTAAAATTATCAAGCTGCACACAAAAGATACATGCACTTTCTTTTTCTTTCTTTTTTTTTTTTGAGATGGAGTCTTGCCCTGTCACCAGGCTGGAGTGCAGTGGGGCAATCTCAGCTCACTGCAACCTCCGCCTCCCAGGTTCAAGGGATTCTTCCACCTCAGCCTCCCGAGTGGCTGGGACTACAGGTGCATGCCACCATGCCTGGCTAATTTTTGTATTTTTAGTAGAGACGGGCTTTCACTATGTAGGCCAGGATGGTCTCCATCTCTTGACCTCATGATCTGCCTGCCTTGGCCTCCCAACGTGCTGGGATTACAGGCGTGAGCCACCGTGTCTGGCCATATGCACTTTCTTATGTAAGTTATACCTCAATAAGAAAGTAATTAAAAGGAATAAAGGTTAAAAAAAAAAAAACCTTTGAAGTTCATGGAAATTGATCTTTCACATTTTATAGTAATCCTCTCTACAAAAATCTCTGAGCTGTGAACTTTGCCTCTTCTTGATAGACCAAGAGCTCATAACTCAATGAAGCAGCTGATTCTACCACTGGACAGCTCTGCTTAAAAATAATTCATAGCCTTTCATCTAACTGTCTCTCCAACCTCTGCCTCCCTAAATCCTCACCTATTCAATCTCTTTTAGACACAGTTCAGCTTACCAAGGTCCCTTTTAAAATGGTCACCCAGAACAGAACACATATTACAGAAATCACCCCAAAAAAGACAAGTTTGGTACAGTACCAAACAGTATGAAGCAAACTATGAAGTTTGATCACTTAACATTGATCACTATATGCAAATTAAGTTAATTAACAAAACTGTACACTCCGTAACAAATTTTCTAAGGGACTACACCAAAACATCCATCAATCTAGTTTAATTTTTTAATAAATCATTTTAAAAGTACTAAACATAAAAAGAGAGATAATTTGTAGGCAATGTTTCGGGAGGGCAGAAACCATATTATGAACTTTGTTCAACAATTAGATCACCATACTCTTGGAGACTTTCAACAGAGTTATCCCTGAGGATGGAATCCCAAGCGGTTCTTGATATTTCAACTCAAATTGTTGAAAGAAAAAAAAAAAAAAACCTGTCAGAGAGCCCTTTTTGTCCCCCACACAGGAGACACTCAGATGTTTATTAACGAATAAACAAACCCCTTAATAACTGAAACACTTATTTCATGACCATAAATACTGAAGTCCAACCTGACATAAGCTGTTAAAAGTTGGGTAACTCGCCGGGCGCGGTGGCTCAAGCCTGTAATCCTAGCACTTTGGGAGGCCGAGGCGGGTGGATCACGAGGTCAAGAGATCGAGACCATCCTGGTCAACATGGTGAAACCCTGTCTCTACTAAAAATATAAAAAATTAGCTGGGCATGGTGGCGCGTGCCTGTAATCCCAGCTACTCAGGAGGCTGAGGCAGGAGAATTGCCTGAACCCAGGAGGCGGAGGTTGCGGTGAGCCGAGATCACGCCATTGCACTCCAGCCTGGGTAACAAGAGCGAAACTCCGTCTCAAAAAAAAAAAAAAAAAAAAAATTTAAAAACCTGGGTAACTCATCATGACCAGAAGTAGCAGGCAGTGTGTGAGGTACAATGCAGGCCACAGAGAAAGGCTCTGCCAACAGGGAACACTAAGTCCCAGCCAGGTGACCAACGTCTTCCAGCCATTCTTGAGCTGCCCTCAATGGCATAAATGCATGGTTTCCAAGGACGTCAAGAGATTTGGGAAGATGCTGACCTGTTATTTTTCAAACCCAAAGAAGACCAAAATAGAAGAAATAGGTTTATGAACGGTTTAGACTGTATAGCTAAAGGTACAGAGATATATTTTTAGCTCTTTGAACCTTTTGGTGTATTGTATAATAATCTCTAAAACAGCACCAACAGCCGTCTGAGCCAAGGGTCAGGCATCCTTTGCTGTAGGTGGAAGAGAGGCACGTATTCTCTAGGCCCTTATGGCTCCTGAGTTGATCACAAGGAACAGGTTTCCTCACACTGTCCTAAGAGCAGAGGGTTTGGAGTGGGAATCCTGGTTCCTACTTGGTGGGTATGCTTAGCCTCAGCTTCCTCAGCTGAAGAACACACACAACTCTTACCCTGAATGGGTTTTATGGGAGTGTAATAAGGCAGCATGGGAAAGCTGCTCAACACACACCTGGCACACATCTCCAAGTCCAGTACTGCTGCTTGCTGTTTGCCCACACAGAATCACATGAGCATCACCAGAAACCATCACACACAGTGAGGGCTCACGCCCCTCCTGAGTAGGGTCATTCAGAACAGGTCCTCAAGCATGCAAAGCAGCTTCTTAATAGGGTCTACACAGAGTAAGACTACAGATGAGAGGAAGAGCCCTTTGATTCCATGATGGGTGCGTGTAACTCAACACAGTATCCAATAATTTTTTTCCTGCCAACACGTAAACCATATTTTAAAAAATCACAGTATTTTCCGTAACGTATTTTAAAGAAATCAAACTTTCAAAATATTTTTAAAGACTTCTTGCCAAAGTAATTTTTCACAGTTCAATCTCCATAATTTGCATAGGTGGTTTATGATCTGGACAGCAGCTCATCAAGTGTCACCATCAGTTCTATTTTGAGTGTCCCTTTTATCAGTCACATGTCCATTTTTACCCTTTCAAATTTTCTCGACTTAAAATGTACCTTCTGGTCCTAAAAATACAGAAATTCACTATCAAAAGGACTATAATAATCACCGCATGTTCCCAAAGTGGCACATGATCAGATGACACAAGACTCTGCCTGCACTAGGCTGGAAGGCCTCACAGCCACTTAGAGCATGGGCATCATCCAGATGCTCAAAATGAAAGACAGCGATGGCATCACATTCTGTTTCCTGCTGAACTCAACAGCGACTCAAATCATAACTGTGTTTCAAATTCTAGGCTGGAGGAGAAACAGTATTAAGAACACAGTATAAAAAATATTAAGTTAAAAAGCAAAATTTTGTTCAATGTTTCCAGTTTTCTAGTTGGTCATGGTGTTAAAATCCTTTTCCAGGCTTAGGTATAAAGAATATTGTTAAAATTCACATTTACAAAACTATTAACGACTTTGTCTAGATGAAAATGAGGGACTAAGGCTTGGCTAACAAAGTACTTCTTTATTCTTTGTCTTAAGCTCTGTGGGAAAATTCTTCTTGAAACAGCTTGATTTTGTCCTTTAGTTTGTTTCATGTGCTCATTTACAGTTCACTTGCCAGTTAAACTCTTCTATCTAGATGGCCACTCCTACTACAGAATTCATATCTGTACTGTTAGTTTCATTACTTAAGATTTTTATTGTCTAATAATTAGATCAACCCCAAATTTCCTTTCATATTATACTGTACAATGAAAATAATCTTGAGAGCTCAAACGGAAACTGTAGCTACATTCTTTGAAAGGTCACCAACATTTTTGATAGGCATTTCACTCTCATTTTGGCATATTTTCAAATCTTGGGTTCTCACAATTCCTAAAATACTGTACACATAACCTCTCCAAATTGCACTAAAAATCATAAAGAGTAGTGTTAAATCAGACAGTATAAAGATGTTGACTGCTACTTGTGCTGCTTTTTTTTTTTTTTTTTAGATGGAGTCCCACTCTGTTGCTCAGGCTGAAATTCAGTTGTGTCATTTTGGTTTACTGTAACTTCTGCCTCCTGGGTTCAAGCGATTCTCCTGCCTCAGCCTCCAGAGTAGCTGGGATTGCAGGCACACACCACCACACCCAGCTAATAGTTTTTGGATTTTCAGTAGAGACAGGGTTTTACCATTTTGACTGGGCTGGGATTACAGGTGTGAGCCACCACGCCCAGACTGCTGCTTCTGCTTCCAAGGGAAGGGTTCTGTATCATACAGGGACAAATGAATCCCCAGATACTTCATCTTTCTAGACTAAAGAGACCAGCTGGCATATCAATCATCTCTACCATAAGATATGGGCAAAAAATGAGCTTATACATCAATGGATTCATCCATACCCTAGCTCTTCTACAATCGTTTCCCTTAAACTACTCAAGGAAACGGTACAACATGAAATTCCCCAATTGGGAGCTGTTAATACTGGTGACTCAGTTACCTATTTATTGCCTTTCCATTCCAAACCCACCCTTCTTTACCCTGCTTTGTGACACAGGAGCAGTACCCGGTAGACATTCCTTCCACATCAGCTGGCTCTGCCAGTAGAGGGCTCTGAGAAGATAAGACAAGAAGGGCCTTCTCTCCTCACTTCTGGGGCTTTGGCTTTCTTGCTAGCTGTCTGCAGGAGAGCCAGTGGCTCACACCATCTTGTGAGTTTCACTGGCACTCCAGTCCCACTGGTGGACAGTTTCCTCCCTGCCAGCCAGTTCCCAGACACCTTGTGAACTTCACCATCTAATGGGTCTGCACCTCAGTCTTCTGGGAGGGGGCCTCTTTCAAGTTTGCTGCTTCTTGTGTATTTCTTCCCTCAGCCCTGGGGTGGCAGCTGCTCATCACATCTCCTGGCCCTGTATTCTTTACCATTTCCCTCCCATCTTAGTAGTTAATCCTCTGTTGCTGGTTAATCATTATTTCTATTAAATTTCCCAGTTCAAATTACTGGTACAGTTTCTGTCTCCTGACAGGACCTTGAATGACTCAATGGGTATATTCTGGAAAATGACTATACAGCTTTAACATCTTGAGCTTGGAAAAAAAGGGTTATTCCTCAAGAGTGGGGGGAAAAAAAGCCAAATGCACAGTGGTCCTCCTAACTACTGCAATGTAGTGGCACCTGAAGCTCTGCATGAGATGAGGCTGAAAACTGGAAGTATAATCATTAAATAGAGATTCACTTGGCATCTATTCTGCTAGTTAGTGAACTGAATTCCCAAATTCATCAGGAGAAGAAAACTGTGCCTTTGGCTGGGCGTGGTGGCTCATGCCTGTAATCCCAGCACTTTGGAAAGCCGAGGTGGGAGAATCACGAGGTCAAGAATTCGAGACCAGCCTGGCCACTATGGTGAAATCTTGTCTCTACTAAAAATACAAAAATTAGCCAGGTGTGGTGGTGTGTGCCTGTAATTCCAGCTACTCAGGAGGCTGAGGCAGAAGAATCGCTTGAACCCAGGAGGCGGAGGTTTCAGGAAGCCAAGACTGCGCCACTGTACTCCAGGCTGGGTGACAGAGCTAGACTCCGTTTCAAAAAAGAAAAAGAAAACTGTGCCTTCCAGTGCTCTCAGGAGTAGGGGAAGGTGGGCCTGAGAACACAGAATCTTCAATAAGCGTCCTAACAGAGAGCCCAGTAGAAGTGTGGAGGGGATTGCCATGTAGAACACTCACTGATTAGTTTTTCACGTCTGTTAAAGTCTTCCTCCACCCAAGCAAGGGCACATCAAGGACACACCCCAAGGTGAAGGAGGCTCCGTTTCACTACACAACCCCATTTCCCCAACACAGTCACAGACAGTGTACCACGAACATCAGCAGCCAAAGAAGAAAACTGCTACTAACTGGCTTGTTTTAGGAGTTGGGCACACAACATTTAATTATTTTCTTCTTTTGTGCCTTTCACTTTGTATCTGGGAAAAAGCAAAACGGAAGAGTAGCTCAGTTCAGCAATAAAATCTCTCAACGCAGGCTCTTAAGCAATTCCTTTCTTTCTTCTTCATCAACCAAAAGAGGTTCCAGTAGCTTGCCTGTCCTTACTTGTGTGTACTTGTGAAAACTCACACACAAAAGGAAATGTGCCTGTCAGCGTCCCCACCCACTCATTATGGCCAGGACGCAGTTCACGCCCACGGTCCTGTGGCCAGGTGGCTGTCATTTTCAGAAGGGAAGCCTGCCTGGGAAATCAAATAGCAGCCTTTAAAAAAGGCCAACAAGACCATTATTGATTAACCTGAACCTCATTTGCAAAAATACACAGACACTAAGAATGGTTAAGACATTTAAACCAAACTCTTGAACTATAGAGACCTACCTGAAAAGCAGAGAAATTAGCCACCAAAGAATGAGTAAACATGGTATACCAAAGAAAACATAATCTAAAAAAATAAGATCCTATGTATAACTACTGCATTTGTATAAAAATAAAAATGAGAAATTAGAATTAAACAAAAAAGTTTAAGATTCTCAAGAAGGTCAGTGTTAGAGGTAAAGGTATTCATAAAATGAGAGGAGACTGGAAAAAGAATCCAGTTAATTAATGAAAAGGGTTGACTCCAGAAACCAAACCCCAACAGGAGACCGAAACAACAGATGGCCAAGACCTGAATCTGAATCACTGGTGTGGAAAAATAAAGAGATGCATTCTTCTAGAGATAAAAATGATGAAAGAAAATGCAAACTCAGGAATCACAAACGTGTCTAGAGGAACCCAGGAGAGGGGCTGTAGCAGATGCTGGGGTGTGATAACCCAGGAGACACTCGGTGACGCCCGTCCTGAAGATGGCAGTGTCAGCTGTCATCTCGTTAGTCATTTGCTGGACTTGCTCAAAATCAAAAAGGTAAAGACACAAAAACGTGAACTTTATTTTCAGCAAAACCTGGAAAATCTCAAATTGTGCATCGCAAAATTGCGGGGAAGAGCACCACCAGCAATAGGGACAGCGCGAGGGGTGTGGACATCTGTCTGGGGGCACAAGCATAATGCCACGGGGCCAACTTCAGCAGAAGCGCCAAGAACACTTATCAAAGGTGAAGGGCACGTTGAGACGCAAAACTTAAGTCCCTTGCTTGTAAGAGTAAGGATGGGTAGAGATTTAAGTAGCAGGGTCCAAGTGTGGGCCCAGTTTGGCTGGGAAGAGCAGAGGTGACAGACTAAAGAAGTCGTCTTAAGCAAGTCAAATCTGAACCCACACACCAACCTCAAGCCATGGCATCAACTTTACATTTCAACTAGTCTATGACCAGCCAGTCCCCAAGAGAACCTCCTTAAAAGAGCCAACCTGTGAATAACTTACCTGCTTCAAAGATGGGTGATCAAAATAGACTAAGCGCTACAAATATTCAAAGGTATTCAAGATAAAAAAGAAATAGAAAAAAAAATCAGATGAACACTCAGCAAAAAATTGTTGCCTCATAGAGATGAAAACTGTGACCAAAATTTCACCATGATATTAAAAACTATTTAATAAAGCAATTGCCTCTGTAATACAAGAGCAGAAAATTACAATACTGGAGCTCTAGCAACAGAAGGAAAGACAGCAGTTAGTTACTCGAAGGAAGTGGATCACCTGGGTGAGAATTCTTGAGCTCCTGTGTAACCCTGAGTAAGATTTTAAATTGAATTGTCTTACTGAGTTATAAGATGTCTTAGTTGGTTCAGGCTGCTATAACAAATACACCATAGACTGGGTGGTTTTTAGTAAAAAAAAAAAAAACATTTATTTCTCACAGTTCTGGAGGCTGGAAGTCTGTGGTTAAGATGGAACTAAAGAGTTTCTGGTGAGGGTATGAGGCTTGGTTTACAGATGAGCATTTTCTTGTATTCACAAATGAAATAGAGCAGAGAGACAGGAAGAAAATTCCCTTATGTCTCTTATTCTTCTAAGTCCAAAGAGTTTTTGTTTGCTGCTGTTGTTGTTGTTGTTGTTGTTGTTTTTCAAGACAAAGTCTTGCTCTGTCATCCAGGCTGGAGTGCACTGGCACAACCTTGGCTCACTGCAACCTCTGCCTCCCGGGTTCAAGCAATTCTGCCTCGGCCTCCCAGGTAGCAGGAATAACAGGCACTCGCCACCATGTCCAGCTAATTTTTGTATTTTTACTGGAGACAAGGCTTCACCATGTTAGCCACGCTGGTTTTGAACTCCTGACCTCAAATGATCTGCCCACCATGGCCTCCCAAAGTGGTGGGATTACAGGCATGAGCCACCTCACTCAACCTCATGTCTATTCTTATAAGGGCACTAATCCAATTTGTGAGGGCTCCAGCCTCGTGACCTAATCACCCCAAAGTCCCATCTGCAAATACCATCATATTGGGGGTAAAGTTTCAATATACAACTTTGGGGAGGACACACACACCCAGTCCATGGCATTAGAGTCATTTTTTTATTATTTTTTGAGACAGGGTCTCACTCTGCTACCCAAGCTGGAGCAGAGTGGCATGATAACAGCTCACTGCAGCCCTGATTTCCTGGGCTCAAGCAATGCTCCCACCTCAGCCTCCCAAGTAGCTAGGACTCTAGGCATGTACCACCATACCTGGTTAATTTTTTTGGTTTTTTTTGTAGTGATGGGACCTTGTTATGTTGCCAGGCTATAAGAATTATTTTAAAAAGTATATTCTAGATATAAGTTCCTTGTCAGCTATATCTTTTGCAAATATTTTCTCTCATTATTTTTAGTTTCTTAATAGCATCAGTTGTAGCACAAATTTTTTTTAATGAAGACCAATTTATTTTTTCTTTTGTCACTTAGGTTTTCTTCTAAGGGTTTGGGAGTCTCAACTCTGATATTTACATTACTGATCCATTTTAAATTAGCTTTTGAATATGGTGTGAAGTAAGGATCCAAATTCATACTTTGCCTGTGGATATTCACTTGTCTAGGCACCATTTGTTGAAGACCATTAGTTCTCCCATTGAATTGTCTTGACATTCTTTTTGAAAATATCAACTGAACATAAATGTAAGGGCTTATTTGTGGACTCTCAAGTCTGTTTCACTGGTCTGTAAGTCTATCCTTATGTCATACCACATTGCCTTGATTACTGCAGCTTTATAGTAAATTTTGCTACAGAAAAGTGTAAGTCCTCCAACTTTCTTCTTTTGTGAGATTGTTTTTGGCTATTTTAAGTTTTGGCTATCCCCTGCACTTCTAAATACATTTTAAGATCCACTGTCAATTTCTACTAGAAAGCTAGCTGGAATTTTGATGGCAATCACACTGAATCTGCAGAGCAGTTTGAGAGCACTGCCATGTTAACAATATTAAGTTTTCTGATCCATGAACACTGTCTGTCTTTCAACTTATTTAGATTACCTTTGATTTTTTTTCAATACTTTAATAATTTTCAGTGGAGAAGTTTTAAGGTTCTTTTGTTAAATTTAATCCAAAGTATTTTATTATTTTTAATACCATTGTAAATAAAACAATTTTGTTAATTTTATTTTGGAATGGTTCATTGCTGGTGTATAGAAATACAATCTATCTTGTATCCTGCAACCTTCCTGAAATTGTTTATTAGTTCTAACAGGTTTTTTTTTTAAGGCAGGTGTCTTAAGATTTTCTATATATAAGGTAATGTCTTCTGCGAACAGTCTCACCTCCTTTCCAGTGTGGATGTCCTCCCTCTCTTTTCTTTTCTTCTTCCTCCTTTTCTTTTTTCCTAATTGCTCTGGCTAGAACCTCTACTACTGGGTAAGTTTTTCGAAAAATCTTTGTACCTCAGTTTTCCCAAGTATAAAAAAGAATAACAGTGCTAACAGAGAAGACCAAATAAAATAATGCATACAAGATGTTTTAGAAGAACAACTAGAATGCCGGGCGCGGTGGCTCACGCCTGTAATCCCAGCACTTTGGGAGGCCGAGGCAGGTGGATCACGAGGTCGAGAGATCGAGACCATCCTGGCCAACATGGTGAAACCCCGTCTCTACTAAAAATACAAAAATTAGCTGGGCCTGGTGGCGGATGCCTGTAATCCCAGCTACTCAGGAGGCTGAGGCAGGAGAATTGCCTGAACCCAGGAGGTGGAGGTTGCGGTGAGCCGAGATCGCGCCATTGCACTCCAGCCTGGGTAACAAGAGTGACACTCTGTCCCCCCTCAAAAAAAAAAAAAAAAAAAAAGAAGAGCAACTAGAATGTGGTGAACACTCAATATTAGCCATTAGGTTGTACGTAAAAACACACTTATTCCTAGATCTACAGTAATCAGTTAATCTCTCTCTCTTTCTCTCTCGTTTAAACGATTCAGAAAGGCTGATGAAAGAATGGCATGGGTATCCCAAGCATATTTAAAATAAAAAACAACAACAAAAAGCAAGGGGACCTTGGTTACATGGTTGAATTTAGGCCAAAAAGGCACTAAGTGATTCAAAAAAAGGACACTTTAGAGGAAAAAGTGTTATTGAACCCATGCCCCAAACAGTTAAAGAAACCAGTGACTAACAGGAATGCTTGAGTTACAGGATGGCAGGTAAGAAAAAAGCAGCTTGCTGAAACTCCCTCTGCTTGTAAGATAACAAACCTGGCTGAAATTGGTGGGAACCAAGGTGACCAACCGGAGTCTGTGCAGAAGGAGCTTGCCGACATCACAGCTGAAATTTCTTCACGTTTCATACTCACTTGCCATGAATTTGCACATGCAACGCATGAGGAAGCATGAAGAGATAGCTGCACGTGCCCAGGGGACTTTCCAAACCTCCCCTTTCCCTTTGACAATCACTAACCAATCTTTAAATGCTTCCCCCAAGATCTCTCCCTTAAATAAACTGTCTTACAGACAGAATGGGAAGACAGATCTGAGCTGGCCTCCTGTCTCCTTGTTGGTTGACTGGCAATGAAGCTTTTCTTTTCTTAGAATCCAGTGCTGAGCGGGGTGCAATGACTCGTGCCTGTAATCCCAGGTACCCAGGAGAATCAGGCCGGGGATAACTTGGGGCCGGGAGTTTGAAGCCAGCCTGAGTAATAATAGTGGGACCCCATGTCAAAACATGTTTTAAGATTATTTTTTAATTGGCTGGGTGTGGTGGGGCACACCTGTAGTCCCAGGTACTTGGAAGGCTGAGATGGGTGGGTCACTTAAGCCTCGGAGTTCAAGGCTGCAGTGAGTTATGATTATGCGAACGGATTCCGGTCTGGGTGACGGAGCGAGACCCCGTCTCTAAAAAAATCAAATCAAAACAAGCTGGTGCCATATGCGTGTCAGGCAGCCAGGCCTTTTGCTCAGTAACATTATGCCCATTAAGATATAACAGTTATATATAATCTCTGTACAAATAACCATAGTGTTGACATTCATAAAATAAAAATTACAGGAGGTCAAAAGAGAAATATATATATGCACATTCACAATGGGAAGCTAATTCTTCTCAGTACTTAAGTAACCAAAAGGACAAAAGTAGTGATACAGATGGGGTGTGTATATATAAAAGTCCATAAACAAGTGCAAAAAATGTCTAGAGGAGTTAAATGGATGATATGACCTACATGTTCATATTCTGACACCTGGCACTCACCATGACCTATTGTGATAACAGCGGTGGCTTCACAGAAGGGCAATGTTAGCACCTTCTGGAAGGTCACAGCAATGGCCCCTTGCACCTAGCGCACTGAAAAGAGCTCACATTTCTTGAGGACACAGCAGCAACCTTCCTTCTCACCAAGCCCAGTGCCTGAGAACCCTTCACTCAGATGCTTAAGGAGCCTCTCAAACTCCACATGACCCCAAACCAAAGCAGCTCTCCCCCTAGTGCAGGACATGGGAGCTCAGGCCCAGACCTCGTGCCATTTTGGCTCCTGGGATTCTGATCCTCCACATCAGCATCAGAAAATTCTGCAGGCTCCACTTTCAAAATTTCTCCAGGATGCAACCGGTTCTCACCACCTCCCCTGTTGCCTACTACCCAAGCCATGTCCTGGGTCACTGCAATGCCACCCAAAGGCTCCACTCTTGCCCTGGCCTGGCTCTGGACCAAGTCATCACATCCTGGGTGGAGTTCCATTCCCTTCCAGGTAAGCAGAAGCCTGCCCAGATGCCACCTGCTCCATTTCCACCGCATGGTCTCTTGCTGATCCCCAAACATGCCAGATGGGGGCCATCTAATGTGATCCCATGAGCCTCTGACCGACATGCAGGAAAGGACTTGGGGGGCCTCATCGGGGCGGCTTCATCCCCAGAAAGCTGAGGTGTTGCAGTGCAAGTGTCAACCACTGTGACCACATAGTTTATGAAATAATCATGTAACTTAAAAAATACACATTTAACACTCTGTAAGGTAAAAAAGCAGAATGCACTCTTTCAAAGAACAGAGATAACTATAATTCCACCATCAGATCTCTGAAGATTCCTGATTACTTTCTATACCTAAAAATGATCAATAACGGGCCAGCCGTGGTGGCTCACGCCTGTTATCCCAGCACTTTGGGAAGCCGAGGTGGGCAGACTGCCTGAGCCTAGGAGTTCACAACCAGCCTGGGCAACACAGTAAAACCCGTCTCTAAAAAAGATCAATAATGTAGAATTAGCTTCTTTATGTGATGCTGATATGACCGAAAAATGCTCCCTAGAAATGAAATGCCAACAGAACCTTGAAAAGCACCGCACCTTCTAGCTGTGGAAAAGAAGGCTCTGAGGCCTGTTTTGTTCCAGGACTGAATGGAGGGCAAGAAATGAGGGTGAGAAAGAAATAGCATCAGCGGAAGGTACCTGATGGAAAGGCAGGCTGATGGGGCCTCAGGCGGGAGGCCCACACTCCAGAGCCTGTGAACTCTTCTCAAAGTCAGCAGTCCTCAATTCTGCCTAGAGCACCCTGAGGCATTTCCGAACAATACAACACAGAGCAGCAGGCTGGGGTACAGCTGAGTCTAAAAGGCTGTGGGCACTAGAGAGGAGCAGAACCCCAGGACAAAGTGGCTGGTGGCAGCAATCAACAGGCCAGGAGTGGTGCCACTTACAGCCCACAGTAGGCCAGGTACAGGGCCCAGAGCAGAGTGGGGTTTCCAGAGTAGGGAAAGGGACACAGAGAACAAAGGGACTGACAGAACACCAGAAGCACGAGGCAATCCCCTAGGATGGGCCTGTGTGGGGGAAGGAGATGTAAGATGGCATGGCCACTTTTCAGAGCAGTGTCACAGCATCTAGTGAGGACTGATTCACACACGTGCATGTGATGACACCCAGGAGAATGCAGCTATACAGCTGGTCACATCCAAGCACGGGGAACAAGCTTAATACTCACCAACAGGAACAAAAGTGAATTCTAGGATATGTGGGAAGCAGCAGAACCATCCGGAGCTAGACATTTCAGTGTGGCCAAGCAGAACAGGCCAACAATGTCAGGCATTTCTGAAAGTACTATGTGACCAGGAGGTGTGTCCTGGGCAGCTGAGGGAAGGTCTGCAGAGGAGAACTGTGGGCCCTTCTGTCCTCTGGGGCCTGCCCTGGCCTGCAATCTACATGGCCTCAGCAGGATTAGATGGGCATTCATGGCACCCTATCCTCTAGCCACAGGTCCAGGTGGGGCACCTGACCAAACTGTTTCAAAGAATCCCTTCTCCTAATCTCCAGCCCTGGAAAAGACCCATGTCCACACTCGATCATGGGGTAAGGGTTGAGATTTAAAACCTGGTCCTAACTTGCCCCAGATAGAAGCCAGCTACAGAGTGGGGATGAGTATGCTGGTCATGGAGACCCAGAAGAGCCTGCTCAGTGGAGGCAGGGCACGTTCAACATGCCCTACCCACCCTCTCCTCCTACTGGCTCTGACCTCTTCGGGGAGTTGGGTCAAGAATGCAGGCATTTGAAGTTTCAGGGGAGGGATGAGAAGAACTGAAGGTTAATGACAATTCAGAGGCAGTCAAGTAAAATATAGTATGGGTTTGGCATCCCTAATATAAAAATTTGAAATGCTCCAAAATTCAAAATATTTTAGTGCCAACAGGATGTTCAAAGGAAATGCTCATGGAGCAATTCAGATTTTGGATTTTCAGATTAGGGATGCTGGACTTATTAATAAGCATAATGCAAATATTTCAAAATCTGAAGAAAATCCAAAACTTGGCCGGGCACAGTGGCTCACGCCTGTAATCCCACCACTTTGGGAGGCTGAGGTGGGTGGATCACCTGAGGTCAGGAGTTCAAGATCAGCCTGACCAACACTGTGAAACCCTGTTTCTACTAAAAATACAAAAAATTAGCCGGGCATGGTGCTAAGTGCCTGTAATCCCAGCTACTTGTGAGGCTGAGACAGGAGAAGTGCTTGAACCCAGGAGGTGGAGGTTGCAGTGATCGGAGATCACACCACTGCACTCCAGCCTGGGCAAAGAAGCGAGACTTTGTCTCATTAAAAAACAAACAAATCCAAAACTCTTCTAGTCCCAAGCATGTCAGATAAGGGATACTCAACCTGTACATGCTCAGCTTTTCTGGCCTCCCGCAAACAACAACAGAATCAAATTCTTTCCTGATCAAAAATGGGAGAGTTACATGGGTACGAGCAGATGAAGGGGTTTCTGAGTCGGGGCTCACAGCTCAGGTGAGTTGGCCACTCCCTGTGTCACCCGATATGCGACCAACCACATCAGGTGCTAGAACTCTCTGGTGCTCAAGTAATGGTGTTCAAGTCCAGGTGACCCAGTCAGCAAGTTTCACTTCCACAACCTCTGCTGAGATCCTGAAATAACTTGGTTATTCTCTGCTACATAACCACTGTCATGGGGTTTTCACTGGTACAGGGGTCAATAGGATGACATATCCCTAATTCTTTGCCATTTGGTGGCCTAACTTCTTTATCAGTCATCCCTGCTGTGTAATCTAACACAGACTGTGATATACCAACCTTGCTTGTGTATGTGTGTTAGGGCTTGGTGAGGGACCTGGCTCTGGGAGTGCCAACATCACCACTGGGTAACTAAGAATAAAAATGTCCACGTCTCTGCTGTGCACCACCCTACCACATTCTTGAGCATCAGGGTCAAAGGAACAGATCAACTTTCCAAGACAAAATAATAGGTTTTAAAAGCTAGGGCAGAGTCACATAATAGCTTGGTATCCCAAAAATACATAAGAGCTTTTGTATAAAACCTCTTCTATCCCCAAATTTCAGAAGCTGAGTTACTAACTTTTTCTTTTGAGGTCAGACCAAAATAAGTTCTAAGGCAGTTTATTCGCCATATTTAGGATGTTCATGTGGAGCAATGACAAACATCTGGCTACAATACTTACTGGAATTTTGACTATTTCTTCCTACCAGAATGAAAACATTAAGTTTTTACTGAAATAGCAAGTTAAAGTCTTCTAGCATGGAACTTCATGACTGAGAATTTGTCTTCCTACTTGTCACATATTTAACCTAAAGTCTCTGCAATTCTAAAGAAAAAAAGAAAGAAAAAGAAAGTCTACCCTAAAAACTATATGTTAAAGAAAAGGGGAACATGAGAAAGTAGATGAACAATAATAAAGAAAACCCTCGTGCTCATTAGATGCAATCCCCACTTGTCAGCAAACACGAAGGACATTTGCTGCCAGGGGCAAGGCCTTACACCTCTAAACTGCATCCCAGACAGTTCTTTAAATCTTTAAGTATCTCTTCTCCATAATACAAGCTTTCAATCACATTAACTCCTAAACCTAAGAGTGAATTATGAACTAATGAGAGTGTAATTGTTCTAGACATCTTGCCCTCTAAAGAGCCTGGGAAGACTTTCTAGAATGGGGTCTCAATTATGTACCTCACCTCTCCTTCCACTGCATCCAGCAATGGAGTTAGACACTTTCACAGCTGGTGTGGCTTGGAGCTGAGAGTATTTCTACTCCATGAGTTAGCACACAAGACAAGGCAAGTTGACACACAACTTTCAGATGGTTTTAAAACAAATTAATGGCTCAAAAACAAGATTCTTTAGAGATGAGGCCAAATTTCTATGTCCAAAACCACAGAATTAATTTTATCAACTAAAAACAAATCAAGGCTTTACTAGATAAAAAAAAAAAACCTAGTTACTGACCTTTGATTAGCTAAATATCCCATTAATAAATGTCAAAAGTGGCTTAAAATAAAACATAATTGAAGTCAATATCAACAAATAGGGCTCAACCCTGAATAAATCATACAGATTTCTCCTCATCAAAAATCAGTTTACAAGTTTGTTTATGGCTAGGTGTGGTTCTCATACCTGTAATCCCAGCACTCTGGGAGGCTGAAGCAGGAGGATTGCTTGAGACCAAGAGTTTGAGACCAACCTGGGCAACATGAAGAGACCCTACCTCTACAAAAATTTAACAGATTAGCCAGGCATGGTGGTACACGACCATTGACCCAGCTACTCAGGAGGCTGAGGCAGGAGGATCACCTGAGTCAGGGGAGGTCAAGGCTGCAGTGAGTCTTGACTGTGCCACTGCACTCTAGTCTGGGTGACAGAGCAAGACCCTGTCTCAACAAAAAAGAAAAAAAAAATAGGCTGGGCATGGTGGCTCATGCCTGTAATCCCAGCACTTTGGGAGGCTGAAGTGGGAGGATCACTGAAGGTCAAGAGTTCAAAATCAGCCTGGCTAAATAGTGAAAATCTCTACAAAAAATACAAAAAAAAGAATCGCTTGAGCCCACGAGGCAGAGGTTGCAGTGAGCCAAGGTTGTGCCATTGCACTACAGCTTGAGTGACAGAGCAAGACTCCATCTCAAAAAAATAAAAAATAAAAAATAAAATAAAGTACACCAGAGGATGTGAATAGGTTATATGCAAATACTACTCTTTTTTTTTTTTTTTTTTTTTTTTTGAGACGGAGTTTCGCTCTTGCTACCCAGGCTGGAGTGCAATGGCGCGATCTTGGCTTACCGCAACCTCCGCCTCCTGGGTTCAGGCAATTCTCCTGCCTCAGCCTCCTGAGTAGCTGGGATTACAGGCACGTGCCACCATGCCCAGCTAATTTTTTGTATTTTTAGTAGAGACGGGGTTTCACCATGTTGACCAGGATGGTTTCGATCTCTTGACCTCGTGATCCAACTGCCTTGGCCTCCCAAAGTGCTGGGATTACAGGCTTGAGCCACCGCGCCCAGCCTTCCATTTTTTATATAAGGGATTTGAACACCTGTGGATACTGGTATCCTCAAGGGTCCTAGACCCACTCCTGCTAAGATACCAAGAGACAACTTTATCCTCTCAAAAATGAAAACATACTTCTACATAAAAACTTGTACCTGAATGTTTATAGCAGCATTATACGTAATAGCCAAAAGGCGGAAACAATCCAAATGTCCATCAACTGAGGAACAGATAAAATGTGGTATATCCATACAATGAAATATTATTCAGCCATGAAAAAGAATGAAGTATTGCTACATGTTACAACACAGATGAACCTTCAAAACATATACTAAGTGAAAGAAGCCAGTCATAAAAGACTACATAATATATGATCGTATTCACATGAAATGTCCAGAACAAGAAAATTGATAGAGATAGAAAGCAGATTACTGTTTGTTTAGAGCTGAGGGGAAGGGAGATGAAGGTTGAGGAGGTGACAGCTAAAAGATGTGGGGTGATCAAAATGGTCTAAAATTAACTGTGGTGATAGGTGTACATTTCTTTCAATATTAAATACCACTGAATTTTACACTTCAAATGGGTAAACTGTATGGCTGTGAACTATCTCTCTATAAAGCTGTTAAAACAGCTCCATTTTATCCACTAAAACTATTATATACTAAACAGCTTCTAGCTTCAAATCATCTTGACTTACCAGTGGCAACAATAAACAAGCATGCATTTCTAGATCTGGAGAGAAAGCACTATAGGAATAAATATGTATGTATTTCTAGATCTAGAAAGAAAGAGCTGTAAGAATAAACAATCATGTGTTTCTAGATCTAGAGAGAAAAGTACTGCAAGAATAAACATGTACGCATTTCTAGATCTAGAAGGAAAGAGTAGAAACAAAATACAACCCTGTGCTCAATCACCTCCACTAGCTTCTCTGTCAGCAGTTTTTGCTCTAGAATCATTTGCAATTCTTGTGGCAGGCTGTCTTGATAGAAAATAAATTTTCATTTTCACACTCTGGCAGATGGAAGATAGAATAAAACTGGAGACTTACAGAGCTCAACTTTCTGAAAAAATATAAAGAGGATAGCCAGGGCTTATTTGTTGCAGACATACATAAAACTACCCACCACAGATTCTACATCGATAGATAGCCATGAGCACCAACACTGAGGTCTTCAGGCCAAGTTGGTCAGTATTTTCGCCAAAGTAAAATATAAATATTTTTAAAAGTGTTAAAAAGGCCTATGTTAAACAGGCCCCTGAAATGTAAACTTCCAATATCAACTTGTGAGACCTGCACAACACCACACAATGTCAGTGTTTTCTGGCCACGTAAACCCAGAAGCAGCTAGTGCTTTCCAAGTTTAGTATCAGCACATCTCCCTGGAAGAACACTACTGCTTAAGACGTAAGTGAAAAAAAAAATCTAGTAAAAAGACAGATAAGATATGTGCATATCGCAGAAAACCCCAAAACAAAACGAAATTGACTCTCTGAAGTTAGAAAACACTGCTATAGAAGGAAAAATTCAAAATATTCTTTAAGTCTGTTAACTAAATCTAACTTTTGATTTCATTCATTCAACACGTTTACTCAGCAAGGCCCGGTTCCAAAAACTGGAGGTGCTGAAGTAGATACAATACAGCCGTTCCTTCCCAGAACTTGCATTTCAGGAGCAGGGAGACAGCAACCAGGCACCAGGATGTGGTGTCTTCACCAAGACAGACCCGCCCAGCCAGGGTTCTCACTGCTCAGTGCACCCAACACCCTGTAGCCAAGTATCTGCCTCAGCCCACAGGTCCAACAGCAAAAACCACCTGACCACAGTCTGTCTCTTGGTTCCAATGTAAAGGCAAGAGGCAGACAGAGCATACGAATGAGACCAGTAGACAAACGACAGTAAGATAGTGATGGCAGGCTTGGGTCAGGCAACCAGCCTTGATCCAAAGGCGGCAAGGAAGAAGAAGCAGGACAAGCCTGCCTCTGTGGGGCTATGCAAGGGGGACTTCCCCAGGAGGGGACTCTGCCCACTTAGGGCAGGCCCAACATACCAGTATGTTGGCACCAAACTCTAGAGTGGCAGAGACAATTCCATTTCCAGAGACTGTATCCTGCTACACTGGCAATACATGTGTTTATTGGAGGATGGCTACATGGCAGAAACTCCTCTAAACACTCAACTGAAAACAGATTTGGGAGCCCAATTAAGTTCCCAGACTTTTTCCTACAGGAAAGTCATCCAAGAGCTGGTGAAAGGGCAGTGAACTGCTACTCTCGGAGTTCAAGGGCTGCCCAACTTCAGACCTCCTTCCCAGCAATAGAAGTGACGTGGGAAGTTGGACAGACAGGTCCTACCAGTTTCAGTTACCATGGCCCTGATGAAATTATCTTTCACTTCCGCCTCAGATAAGAGATTCAGAAAAGTATCTGGGTCCCCTTGACGTCTCACACCCTCCATACTTGCCTTCAAACAACACTCAAGGCCAGAGACCACCTTGCTCAGAGCTTTACTGCCCCACCCACCAAGGGCCCACCCCTGTGTTCCCTCTTCCCTCCTTCCCACTCCATGCAATGCATTCTGCAATAAGGTCCACAGCTCAATAATCCCGTTATTTTCTGTGTAGCATCTTGACTCCTCAAAAGAAATCCCAAGTATAAATAAACCTCCTGCCAGAGTTTAAACTCATTCTCTTGTCCCTACTTTTGTGTCATTAAGAGCAGGAAAAGCTTCTGAAGATGTTACTTTAAAGCCAGAAAAAAAATAGAAAAAAAGAATGTATTTGTGTATTACATATGAAAATAAATAATTTTAAAAAGAACTTTTGGCTGGGCACGGTGGCTTACACCTACAATCCCAGCACTTGGGAGGCTGAGGCGGGAGGATCCCTCGAGCCCAGCCCAGGCAACATGGCAAAACTCTGTTTCTACTAAAAATACAAAAATTAGCCAGCTGTGGTGGTGTGTGCCTGTAATCCCAGCTACTCAGGGTGTTTAGGAGAGAGGATCGCTTGAGTCCGGGAGGTCCAGGCTGCAGTAAGCCATGATTGCATCACTGCACTCCAGCCTAGATGACGCAGCAAAACCCTTTCTCAAAAAAAAAAAAAAAAAAAAAAGTAAAAAATAACTAAAAAGAACCTTCATGCTAATAACATGCAGCAAAACAAAAAATGTTTTCTAACATATCACATACATCTAAAAAAAGTGTTAAATACTGATATATACATATATTTTTAGTATATTTAATTGTTCTTGCTAATATATTAATAGAAGTACAATCTTCCATTAGGGAACTTTCAAATTAAAAACTGTATTATCACTGGCCTAGAAAAGTAAGTTATATGTTAACACCATACAACACCTCCTGCATGACAGGCTCTGTGTGTGGTGTTTGCTCAGTCCTCATGCCAGCAGTCTGAGAACGAGGGATTATAATTGCCCCCACGTATAAGACAAGGAAGCTGACACACATGGAGGCTAAGTGGCATCCCCTCATCCAGGTGGCCTGGGCCTCGCTGAGACTTGGTGCTAAGCTGGGAAGGTCTGGGTATAAGCCATCTGGCTCCAGTCTGCACCTTCCAGCAGTCCTCTTAGCCAGTCTCTCACAAGAGAAGATGAGTAAAAAGACCAAATTAAATCACAATTTTAAACAATAGATGGAACAACATCACTTTTCAAATAAAAGGCGAAATTCAACAAAGATACAGACCAATGGAACAGAACAGAGGCCTCGGAGGCAACGCCACACATCTGCAGCCATCTGATCTTTGACAAACCTGACAAAAACAAGCAATGGGGAAAGGAGTCCCTGTTTAATAAATGGTGTTGGGAAAACTGGCTAGCCATGTGCGGAAAGCAGAAACTGGACCCCTTCCTGATACCTTACACTAAAATTAACTCCAGATGGATCAAAGATTTAAGCATAAGACCTAACACCATAAAAACTCTAGAAGAAAATCTAGGCAAAACCATTCAGGACATAGGTGTAGGCAAGGACTTCAGGACCAAAACACCAAAAGCAGTGGCAACAAAAGCCAAAATAGACAAATGGGATCCAATCAAACTCCACAGCTTCTGTACAGCAAAATAAACAGTCATTAGAGTGAATCGGCAACCAACAGAATAGGAAAAAATTTTTGCAATCTAGCCATCTGACAAAGGGCTGATATCCAGAATTTACAAAGAACTAAAACAGATTTACAAGAAAAAGACCAAAAAGCCCCTTCAAAAGTGGGCAAAGGATATGAACAGATACTTTACAAAAGAAGACATACAGGAGGCCAACAAACATACGAAAAAATGCTCATCATCACTGGTCATCAGAGAAATGCAAATCAAAACCACACTGAGATACAGTCTCACACCAGTTAGAATGGCGATCATTAAAAAATCTGGAGATAACAGACGCTGGAGAGGATGTGGAGAAACAGGAACACTTTTACATTGTTGGTGGGAGTGTAAATTAGTTCAACCATTGTGGAAGACAGTGTGGTGATTCCTCAAAGACCTAGAAATAGAAATTCCATTTGACCCAGCAATCCCATTACTGGGTATATATCCAAAGGATTATAAATCATTCTACTACAAGGACAAATGCACACGAATGTTCACTGCAGCACTGTTTACAATAGCAAATACCTGGAACCAACCCAAATGCCAATCGATGATAGACTGGACAGGGAAAATGTGGCACATATACACCATGGAATATTATGCAGCCATCAAAAACGATGAGTTCGTGTCCTTTGTAGGGACATGGATGAACCTGGAAACCATCATTCTCAGCAAACTGACACAAGAGCAGAAAATCAAACACCGCATGTTCTCACTCATAGGCGGGTGTTGAACAATGAGAACACATGGACACAGTGAGGGGAGCACTACACACTGGGGTCTGTTGGGGGGAAATAGGGGAGGGACAGTGCGGGGTGGGGAGTTGGGGAGAGATAGCATGGGGAGAAATGCCAGATATAGGTGATGGGGAAGAAGGCAGCAAATCACACTGCCACGTGTGTATCTATGCAACAATCTTGCATGTTCTTCACGTGTACCCCAAAACCTAAAATGCAATAAAATAAATAAAAGGAGAAAATCAGATTTACTGTTTCTAAGGATTTTCTTATGTGTTACCAAAGCCACTCTTCATCAACTTAAAATACAAATTCTAACCAGCAAAATGGAATTTGGTATGTAACTTGACCTTCAGAAGATATAAGGAAATATGCCTCCAAAAACCATGCTTCTTACCTCAACGTCAAAGATTTCCATGGTGCTGTCCAGCAGTTTTACTCTGAGGTGCAGCTGCTTCTCCTGCATTCTGGGCAAGAGTGTCTGCCCCGGCTCAAGGGTGCTGACTCCCACAGGAGTCTGGGCGCCCAAGCGTGTCCCTGCAGTCGGCAAAACTCTGTATGTTCCTTCTATCTCCCCCATTCTTCACCATCTGAGTGAAGAAAACACTAAAATGAAAAAAAAATACATGAAAGAATTATCACATTATTTAGATATTAAAACAAGGTAACAAAAGAATTATTGGGGACACGGGAATCCTCTGTACTATTTCTGCAACTTCTGTGAGTCTTAATCACTTCAAAAGAAAGCATTACAAAAGATTATTTTGTACTCATACACTCATAGGTGGAGCACCATCCCCAATAACAATATTTCCAGGTGCTCTGAGCCACGTATATTCATTAACTCATTTAACCTGTTAGACCTCACAAACGAGTGATGTCACCACCACCCACCTAGCAGGGGCAAGAGAGCCCAGGGCTGCCCACTCCTGGGCACGTCTCTCCCCACCAGCCCAAACAGTTATTGTGGTGATGATCCTTTTCAAGTACTTGATGGTGCCATTTCTAGCAAAGGTTAACAGGCTCCACAAAGCATAGCATCAACACAGAAGATCGGAGGCATTCGTGCAAGTGTCTCTCCCCTCTGCTGACTTTACGCAGAGTAGAAGGCTACTCCAGCCAAGGAAAAACGCCAAAAAAGGAGATGAAACAGCCAGGTGCATCTTTGCCTGCTTCGTACTCCTCGATTTTTCTAACATGTCTTGCCAGGGTGGAGTGGATGCCACTGGTAGTCTGGGAGGTATTGAATGACAGCCTGTACAGGCGTAACAAGGACCACATGCCTGGTTATCAGGAGGCAGCTGCCTCTGGTCAGGCCCTTTCCAGATCCTGCCCGTTCTCACAATAATCCCCATCCTCACAATAACACCCATATCACCATCCACAGCCCACTTAACAGATGACAGTGAGGGCCCAAGTAGGTCAAACACTTGGCCCAGCGAGGCGCTCATGGCATTTTCAACTCTCCTTCTGAGCCACGGGAAAGGTCTCTGCTTGCAAGTTATTAAGTCCAACCAGGCTATTCACATCGTTTGTTTAATGCACTGTGAATTTTACTGTTCCATTCAAATTGGGTGTAGATAGTTTTAAAATAGATTTTATTGTGTGTATTTGAAGTCTGCAACATGATGGTATAGGACACACAAAGATGGTAACATGTGTCATTGTTTTTCTTTTTAAGATAGAGTCTGGTTCTGTCACCAGGTGCCAGGCTGGAGTGCAATGGCATGATCTTGGCTCACTGCAACCTCCGCCTCCTGGGTTCAAGCAATTCTCCTGCCTCAGCCTCCAAAGTAGCTGGGACTACAGGTGCACACCACCATGCCCAGCTAATTTTTATATTTTTAGTAGAGATGGGGTTTCACCATGTTAGCCAGGATGGTCGGGATCTCTTGACCTCGTGATCCACCCGCCTCGGCCTCCCAAAGTGCTGGGAATACAGGCGTGATGCACCGTGCCTGACTATCTTCATCGTTTTTAACAAAGATCAGGCTAAGTATCAGCTAGAATTAATAACATTCGTTTGTTTTTAAATTGTATTTATTAATATGATTATTATTTATGGCAACTTTCCTTCTTAAATGTCTTATTTATGTTTAAAAATCAATTTAAAAATATTTAATAGTAGAGTGAATCGGCAACCAACAGAATGGGAAAAAATTTTTGCAGTCTACCCATCTGACAAGGGGCTGATATCCAGAATTTACAAAGAACTAAAACAGATCTACAAGCAAAAAATAAACAAGCCCATTTAAAAATGGGCAAAGGATATGAACAGACACTTTACAAAAGAAGACATACAGGAGGCCAACAAGCATATGAAAAAATGCTCATCATCACTGGTCATTAGAGAAATGCAAATCAAACCACGTTGAGATACCATCTCACACCAGTTAGAATGGCAATCATGAAAAAATCTGGAGACAACAGATGCTGGAGAGGATGTGGACAAATAGGAACACTTTTACACTGTTGGTGGGAATGTAAATTAATTCAACCATTGTGGAAGACAGTGTGGCGATTCCTCAAGGACCTAAAAATAGAAATCCCATTTGACCCAGCAATCCCATTACTGGATATATATCCAAAGGATTATAAATAATTCTACTACAAGGACACGTGCACACGAATGTTCATTGCAGCAGTGTTTACAATAGCAAAGACCTGGAACCAACCCAAATGCCCAACGATGATAGACTGGATACGGAAAATGTGGTACATATACACCATGGAATATTATGCAGCCATCAAAAACGATGAGTTTGTGTCCTTTGTAGGGACATGGATGAACCCGGAAACCATCATTCTCAGCAAACTGACACAAGAGCAGAAAATCAAACACCGCATGTTCTCACTCATAGGCGGGTGTTGAACAATGAGAACACATGGACACAGGGAGGGGAGCACTACACACTGGGGTCTGTTGGGGGGAAATGGGGGAGGGACGGGGAGGTGGGGAGGTGGGAAGAGGTAGCATGGGGAGAAATGACAGATACAGGTGAGGGGAAGGAAGGCAGCAAACCACACTGCCATGTGTGTACCTATGCAACAATCTTGCATGTTCTTCACATGTACCCCCAAACCTAAAATGCAATTAAAAAAGTTGTACCTTTTCAAAAAAAAAAAAATTAATACAATAAAACATAGTATGGCAAAACTGGTGGAGGTGAGATACAAATGCCGGACGTTTAATCAACAAAGCATGCAGCATTGCACGTGCTATTTTATCTCAATCACTCTCAGAGTCTTCCACTAATCTGTAACCTTTAAAGAGTTAATCTCACTGAATTTCTAATCCAGTCCCCTTGCGTGCCAACTTAATTGCTCTGAGCCTCCTGGTGCTTTCCTCTTCTTCATGCTTATTTTGTCATCAAGACAAACAAATCAAGAACCCCCCCTGCCCCGCCTTTTTTTGGATACAGAGTCTCGCTCTGTTGCCCAGACTAAAGTGCAGTGGTATGATCTTGGCTCACTGCAAACTCCACCTCCCAGGCTCATGCAATTCTCCCATCTCAGCCTCCGGTGTAGCTGGGAACCACAGTGTGTGACGCCACCACACACAGATAATTTTTTAAATTTTTAGGTAGAGATGGGGTTTCACCATGTTGGCCAGGCTGGTCTTGAACTCCTGGCCTCAAGTCAACCTCCCACCTTGGCCTCCCAAGTGCTGGAATTACAGGCATGAGCCACCCACACCTGGCAAAGAACCTTTTTATCTCTTAATTTCAAATAGGCTCTTAGTGACTTACTAACAAGCATCTCCTACTGTACACTTAAACCCTGCTCACAAAGACAACCTTTGAACTTCTGCACACATCCAATTTATCAAACAAGCAAGCAGAAAATGAAGAGCTAAATTCTCTGGAAAAAGCAAAATGTGGGTAGTATGAACAAAACGACAAGGCAGTGCATCTTCCATCCTAATTCCTGAACAAAGCCACTGACCGCCACATTAATTACCTGAGCCACACGTTTGGCACAGGTTAGCAGTTACCTACAATCTTCGGCCACCTCTATCCAAGCTGTCTGCTCCTTGAGGGCAAGAGCTAAATTCTTACTGTAAACATTTGCTAAGGATTTACTTAATGTCATTGGCATAAAAAAACATGAACTGGCCCAACCTAGCAAGGCAGGCCAATATTCAAGTGCAGGAAATACAGAGACCACCACAAATATTTCTTCAAGAACAACAACCCCAAGGCACATAATTGTCAGATTTACCAGGGTTGAAATGCAGGAAAAAATGCTAAGGGCAGCCAGAGAGAAAGGTTGGGTTACCCACAAAGGGAAGCCCATCAGACTCACAGCAGATCTCTCAGCAGAAACCCTACAAGTCAGAAGAGAGTGGGGGCCAATATTCAACATCCTTAAAGAAAAGAACTTTCAACCTAGAATTTCATATCCAGCCAAACTAAGCTTCATAAGCAAAGGAGAAATAAAATCCTTTACAAACAAGCAATTGCTGAGAGATTTCATCACCACCAGGCCTGCCTTACAAGAGCTCCTGAAAGAAGCACTAAACATAGAAAGGAACAAGCAGTACAAGCCACTCCAAAAATGAGCCAAATGGTAAAGAACATCGACACAATGAAGAAACCAAGTCACCTAATGGGCAAAACAACCAGCTAGCATCAAAATGGTAGGATCAAATTCACACACAACAATATTAACCTTAAATGTAAATGGGCTAAATGCCCCAGTCAAAAGAAACAGACTGGCAACTTGGATAAAAAGTCAAAACCCATCTGTGTGCTGCATTCAGGAAACCCATCTCATATGCAAGGACAAACACAGGCTCAAAATAAAGGAATGGAGGAAGATTTACCAAGCAAATGCAGAGCAAAAAAAAAGGAGGAGTTGCAATCCTAGTCTCTGATAAAATAGACTTTAAACCAACAAAGATCAAAAGAGACAAAGAAGGGCATCACATAATGGTAAAAGGATCAATGTAACAAGAAGAGCTAATGATCCTAAATACATATGCATCCAATGCAGGAGCACCCAGATACATAAAGCAAGTTCTTAACGACCTACAAAGAGACTTAGACTCCCATACAATAATAGTGGGAGACTTTAATACTCCATTGTCAATATTAGACAGATCAACGAGACAGGGAATTAACAAAAATATCAAAGACTTGAACTCAGGTCTGGATCAAGCAAACCTAATAGACATTTACAGAACTCTCCACCCCAAATCCACAGAATATACATTCTTCTCAACATCACATCACACCTACTCTAAAACTGACCACATAATTGGAAGTACAACACTCCTCAGCAAATGCAAAAGAATGGAAATCGTAACAGTCTCTCAGACCACAGTGCAATCAAATTAGAACTCAAGATTAAGAAACTAACTCAGAACTGCACAACTTCATGGAAGCTGAACAACTGGCTCTTGAATGCTGACTGGATAAACAATGAAATGAAGGCAAAAATAAAGATGTTCTTCGAAACCAACAAGAACAAAGACATGATGTACCAGAATATCTGGGACACTTTTAAAGCAGTATCTAGAGGAAAATATATGGCAGTAAGTGCCCACATGAGAAGAAAGGAGAGATCTAAAATCAACACCCTATCATCAAAATTGAAAGCGCTAGAGGAGCAAGATCAAAAAAACTCAAAACCTAGCAGAAGACAAGAAATAACTAAGATCAGAGCAGAACTGAAGGAGATAGAGACACAAAAAAACCTTCAAAAAATTAATAAATCCAGGAGCTGGTTCTTTGAAAAGATCAACAAAATAGACCACTAACCAGATTAATAAAAAAGAAGAGAGAAGAATCAAACAGATGCAATAAAAAACGATAAAGGGGATATCACCACCGATTCCACAGAAATACAAACTACCAGCAGAGATTACTACAAACAACTCTATGTACATAAACCAGTAAACCTGGAAGAAATGGATAAATTCCTGGACACCTGCACCCTCCCAAGCCTAAACCAGGAAGAAGTTGAAACCCTGAATAGACCAATAACAAGGGCTGAAGTTGAGGCAGCAATTAACAGCCTACCAACCAAAAAAAGCCCAGGTCCAGATGGGTTCACAGCTGAATTCTACCAGACATACAAAGAGGAGATGGTACCACTCATTCTGAAACTAATCCAAACAATCCAAAGAGAGGGAATCCTTCCCAATTCATTTTATGAGACCAACATCATCCTGATACCAAAACCTGGCAGAGACTCAACAAGAAAAGAAAACTTCAGGTCAATATCCATGATGAACATAGATGCAAAAATCTTCAATAGAATACTGGTCAACCGATTGCAACCCAAGTTCAGAAAGCTTATCCATCATGATCAAGTAGGCTTCATCCTGGGGATGCAAGGCTTGTTCAATATATACAAGTCTATAAACATAATTCACCACATAAACAGAACCAAACACAAAAACCACATGATTATCTCAACAGATGCAGAGAAGGCCTTCAACAAAATTCAACAGCTCTTTTTGCTAACAACTCTCAATAAACTAGGTATGGACGGAAGGTATCTCAAAATAGTAAAAGCTATTTACAACAAACCTACAGCCAACATCAGACTGAATGGGCAAAAACTGGAAGCATTCCCTTTGAAATCTGGCAGTAGACAAGGATGCCCTCTCTCACCACTCCTATTAAATATAGTACTGGAAGTTCTAGCCGGACCAATCAGGCAAGAAAAAGAAATAAAGGGTATTCAATTAGTAAAGGAGGAAGTCAAATTGTCTCTATTTGCAGACGACATGATTGTATATTTAGAAGACCTCATTGTCTCAGCCCAAAATCTTCTGAAACTTCAGCAAAGTCTCAGGATACAAAATCAATGTGCAGAAATCACGAGCATTCCTATACACCAATAACAGACTTAAAGAGAGCCAAATGAAGAACAAACTGTCATTCACAATTGCTACAAAGAGAATAAAATACCTGGGAATACTACTAACAAGGAACGTAAAGGACCTCTTCCAGGAGAACTACAAACCACCGCTCAACGAAATAAGAGAGGACACAAACAGATGGAGAAACATTCCATGTTCACAGTTAGGAAGAATCAATATCGTGAAAATGGCCATATTGCCCAAAGTAATTTACAGATTCAACGCTATCCCCATCAAGCTACCTATGACCCTCTTCACAGAACTGGAAAAAGCCACCTTAAACTTCACATGGAGCCAAAAGAGAGCCTGCATAGGCAAGTCAATTCTAAGCAAAAAGAACAAAGTTGGAGGCATCACGCTACCTGACTTGAAACTATACTACAAGGCTACAGTAATCAAAACGGTATGGTACTTGTACCAAAACAGAGATATAGACCAACAGAAAAGAACAGAGGCCTCAGAGGCAATGCCACACATCTACAGGATCTGATCTTTGACAATCTGACAAAAACAAGCAATGGGGAAAGGATTCCCAGTTTAATAAATGGTGTTGGGAAAACTGGCTAGCCATGTGCAGAAGGCAGAAACTGGACCCTTTCCTGACACCTTACACTAAAATTAACTCCAGATGCATTAAAGACTTAAACATAAGACCTAACACCATAAAAACTCTAGAAGAAAACCTAGGCAAAACCATTCAGGACACAGGCATAGGCAAGGACTTCATGACTAAAACACCAAAAGCACTGGCAACTAAAGCCAAAATAGACAAATGGGATCTAATTAAACTCCAGAGCTTCTGCACAGCAAAAGAAACAATCATTAGAGTGAACCGGCAACCAACAGAATGGGAAAAAATTTTTGCAATCTACCCATGTGACAAAGGGCTAATATTCAGAATCTACAAAGAACTAAAACAGATTTACAAGAAAAAAACAAACTCATTCAAAAGTGGGCAAAGGATATGAACAGACACTTATCAAAAGAAGACATACATGAGGCCAACAAACATGAAAAAATGCGCATCATCACTGGTCATTAGGGAAATGCAAATCAAAACCACACTGACATAAAATCTCGCACCAGTTAGAATGGCAATCAGTAAAAAATCTGGAGACAACAGATGCTGGAGAGGATGCAGAGAAATAGGAACACTTTTACATTGTTCGTGGGAGTGTAAATTAGTTCAATCATTGTGTAAGACAGTGTTGTGACTCCTCAAGGAAATAGAAACAGAAATTCCATTTGACTCAGAAATCCCATTACTGGGTATATATCCAAAGGATTATAAATCATTCTATTATAAAGGCACATGCACATGTATGTTCATTGCGGCACTGTTTCCAATAACAAAGACCTGCGAACCAACCCAAATGCCTATCGATGATAGACTGGACAAGGAAAATGTGGCACATATACACACACCATGGTATATTATGCAGCCATAAAAAACGATGAGTTCGTGTCCTTTGTAGGGACATGGATGAATCTGGAAACCATCATTCTCAGCAAAGTGACACAAGAGCAGAAAATCAAACACCTCATGTTCTCACTCATAGGTGGGTGTTGAACAATGAGAACACATGGACACAGGGAGGGAAGCAGCACACACTGGGGTCTGTTGGGGGGGTCTAAGGGAGGGACAGCAGCGGGTAGGGAGTTGGAAAGCGATAACATGGGGAGAAATGCCAGATTTAGGGATGGAGGCAGCAAACCACATTGCCACATGCGTACCTATGCAACAATCCTGCATGTTTTGTACATACACCCCAGAACCTAAGGTGCAATAAAATATATTTTTAAAAACTACACGTGAAAAAAAAAACGAACTGGTACATCATGCAATGTATTGTAAAGATGACAACAGCAAAAGACAACGACTGTGACAAAAAGCAGAATGATACTTTAAGAAAAATTACTGTTTTTGCTAAACTAATATTAAACATGAGATATATGAATTTCTGAGAATTACAAATGAGCCTTTCAATTTCAATTCCACAAACTTTTACTTAATTTTTTGAGTGCATAATTGTACGTATTTATGGGGTATGTGATTTTTAAATTTTTTATTGACAAAAAGTGTATATATTTATAGAGTACAAAATGATGCCTTGAAATATGTCTACACTATGGGATGGCCAAATTGAGGCAATTATGATATGCATCACCTCACAAACTAAACATTTTTTTATGATGAGAACACTTAAAATCCACCCTTTTAGCAATTTTCAGAAACATTATACATTGTTACTAACTAGAATTGCCATGCTATATAATAGATCTTCTGAACTTAACTGCTGACTAACTCAAGTTTTGTATCCTTATACAAGGAAACAATGTCTAATGGTCAGATGAGGGTATTTGGGATATCCTCTGCCTCAAACATGTACCATTTCTTTGTGTGGGGAACATTCCAAATCCACTCCTCTAGTTACTTTGAAGTATACAGTAAGTTATTAACTACAGTTGCCCTACTGGCTACCAAACAATAGGTCTTATTTCTTCTTACTGCATTTTTATAGCCATTAATCAATCTTTCTTAACCCTCCACCCCCTACTGCCCTTCCCAACCTCTGGTAACCATCATTCAACTCTCCATTTCCATAAGATCAGTTTTTTTCAGCTCCTACAGATGAGTGAGAATATATATTTGTCTTTTCACAAACAAATTGATTGAGAAGTTAATGCAAAAGTAAGAGAATGCAAATGAAGACGACTTCTACTTTGCAGGTGCCTCCAATGTGAAAACAGATGAAAATAAAAATAAATGATCTATGTGTTTTTGGTCAGCTCACAACATTTACCAAATATAGAACCACCAAAAGTGGGTTCTTCTGAAACAAGGAATAGGATGTTTTACTTTGGTTCCCAAAGCCATTCTTTCCTTAAGTAATGCTACAAATCTGTATACATTTTTACAACTGAAATATATTTTTAGAAGTCATTTCTCTTATTTATTCTACTGTACAATTCTCATCTATATTTTCTTAAGTATAGGTTTAAAAATTTCCTCAGGTTCTTTCTCTTCTACTCATAAGAAAGTCATGTCTAAACATCTACTTCTAAAAATATATATATACAAAGCTAACCTGTAATGCCTAGAGGTGCACATTTCAGTGATAAAACCATAAAAAGAAGACACAAGGACGTTATTACTGGCAAAGTCAGGACAATGGTCCCTTTTTTTTTTTTTTAAATAAAGATGGGGTTTTACCATATTGATCAGGCTGGTCTCGAACTCCTGACCTCAGGTGATCCATCCACCTCAGCCTCCCCAAGTGCTGGGATTACAGGCGTGAGCCACCGCACCCAGCTAATGGTCCCTTCTTGACAGGAGAGAGGGAATGTCACCGGGATGGCACACAGGGAAGGAGTTCTTAGGTTGGTGGGGCAGAGTTTTGTTTCTGGACCTGGACAGTGTTCACTTTATAATCCACTAAGGCACACATTTGATTTTGTATGTGCTTATTTTATAATAAAATGTTTAAAACAAAAAGCTTTTTATTTAACACTGCTTCCTCGTTCATGAGAACATATTAGACAAATAAAAGACACTTTTCTTAGCTCAAGGAATATCAAACTCTTGTTTGAAATACGTGGCTCACAGAGGAATCTTCACACGTTTGCACAGTTTCCAAGCAACAATGTACATCCCAATTTTCATCTAGCCCAGACAGATGTCAACATGGCTGCAGCTAAAATGTAGGGCCACAAGACACTCTTGTTCATGAGACTGATCTTAAGAAGGTGGATTCACTTGAGAGGAAATGACCCTGTGGTACTCTGTTGCTAATATTCCAAAGAAAAATCTATTTGCTGTCACTTAATAGTAATGTGGCATATAAACTATCCATTTAATAATTACTCAGCTTTTTTTTTTTTTTTGAGATGGAGTCTTGCTGTATCGCCCAGGCTGGAGTGCAATGGTACAACCTCGGCTCACTAAAATCTCTGTCTCCCGGGTTCAAGACATTCTCCTGCCTCAGTCTCCCAAGTAGCTGGGATTACAGGTGCCCACCACCATGCCTGGCTAATTTTTTTGTATTTTTAGTAGAGATGGGGTTTCGTCATGTTGGTCAGGCTGGTCTTGAACTCCTGACCTCAGGTGATCCGCCGGCCTCAGCCTCCCAAAATGCTGGGATTACAGGTGTGAGTCACTGTGCCCAGCCCAGCTTTAACATTAAGTTTAAGACTAAGACATACATTTAAGACTTTAACACTAAATTTAAAACTAAGACTTAAGTTTCAGACCTTAAGTTTATTAGTAAGCTTATGAAAGCTTAAAAAGACCTTAGTAAAGCCAGGAATAGTGGCGTACACCTACAATCCCAGCTACTCAGGAGACTGAGGCAGGAGAATCAATTGAGGCAAGCAGTTTGAGACCAGCCTGGGAAACATAGTGAGACCCTATCTCTAAAGAAATACTTAAAAAATACATTAATAGAAAACGAGCAGATAAACCCATTGTTGTGACTGTCAGTTAATCTTGGTGTCAATCTACTGCAGAAGCTGCAGCATGACTGCAAAATCAGCAGGTTGCTCTTTTAACATCATTTGCTCTAGTGGGATTGCTTCCTCCAGCTTGACAATGGGAAAAAAATTGTTTTTTAAGTACGCACCGAGGCTGGCATGGCTCACGCCAATTAATACCGCACTGGGAGGCTGAGGTGGGTGCATCACCTGAGGTCAGGAATTCAAGACCAGCCTGGCTGACACGGTGAAACCCAGTTTCTACTAGAAATACAAAAAATTAATCAGATGTGGTGGCGCACACCTGTAATCTCAACTACTCAGGAGGCTGAGGCAGGAGAATAGCATGAACCCAGGAGGCGGAAGTTGCAGTGAGCCGAGATTGCGCCACTGCACTCCAGCTTGGACAACAAGAGCGAAACTCTGTCTCAAAAAATGGTAATAATCATCATCATCAAAATAGAAAACCCTGTGACATGTCATTTCCATTTTAAAGCTGGAAAATTCAGCTCCAAAGTCTGCCAAGGATTTGGGTGACAGTAATGTATTGAGTAGGTTTGTAACAAATGGACCACTCCAGTGACAGATACTGACAGCAGGGGATGCTGCGTCTATGTGGGGGCGGAGGGTATATGGAAAATCTATTTACCTTCTGCTTAATTTTGCTGTTAACCTAAAACTGCTCTAAAAAATAAAATCTATTTAAAAAAAAAGGTCTGCCAAGGAACGCATAACTCAGAAGTGACAGAGCTATGATCTGGGCCCAGACATGGCTATGAAAACTCTTTCCCTTCCACTGGAAAATCAGCACATGGTTTTTTTAGACAAAAGTACAGTCCACGGTCCACAGTAAAAGGTACTGGCTAACATTTCTATTTTGCAATAAAAAAAATAACCTTCCCTAAAATATTTTTCACTGCCTGTTTTGGGAGAATCAAAAACCAAACTCCTCTATGCCCAACCCAAGAAAGCGGAATATGAACTTAGTACTTCACTACACTTGTCTAACAGGAAAGCCCACTGCAGCTTTGGGAACAAACTTCACTGCTGATGATGCTCAACCAGAATTCTTCCTCAGTCCCTTGACCCTGGGCTGCATCACCTCGTTACCGCAGTATAGCAAGAGATGGATCCTTTTTATTCCCTTTCTAAGCATTACTAACTTTTGGAATGAGGAACTAAATAGTGAATGTGAGGAAGCAACGAAAAATGTCAAGACCTGTTCTGTAAAGGAAGGCCTTCAAAGTGCTAATGAGAAACGGCTGGCTGGGCAGGTGGGCGGGCCAGCAGGGCTTATACACCCCTCCTCAGAACACTGCTACAGTGTTGTCTGAAGGCAACGTGGCCCAAGCATCACAGAAACCATGCTTGGCACCAGAAGCTTGGGGAAAAGGGTGCTGCAGAACTCATCTGCACACACTTCAGCAGGTGCTTCAGGCCGGCTGTGTCACTTGCACACAGCTGACCACTGAGGAGGATCCGTATTCCGGCAACGTTATCCCTCAAACACCAGGAGGGTCAGTCAACAACTCAAGAACCTCTCATGATGGAAGGGTGCTTACTGACACAGAAAGTCATCTACCTAGCTGTAATTTTAAAAAGACAAAATAAAAAGGCAGGCACTAATGGGGAACAAGAAAGGAGGCAGCAGCAGCTGGGGATGGTGGAAATTCAGGGCCAGCACGCTTAGGTTGCAATTTCAACTCTGCAGTTACAAACTCAGTCACGGCACCACTCCTGGCCCCAGCCTTTTCATCTGGAAAAGACAGGGAAGGGGAAGGGTTAATAAGGTATTTTTCAGCTCTAAGAATCCATGATTCTGTGATAAGGCAGCTCAATGTGAGAATAAATGGAAAGAAAATGTGTTCTTGATTCCTACTAATTTGTAGTCTTTGGTAGCTAAAAATTAAATATACCTCATAAAATCATGTTATCACAATCTTCCTACCTGAGCATAATGCAATAGTGGCTAAATGTGTGCAAGAAAAGGAAGGTCACTTTCAGACAAATTCAACAACGTAGTATACACCCAGAGTGACTGTTCCAAAGAGATTTATTTGTACACAACCAATATTTGCAAACCTTACTTTTACTCCCTAGGTTATATTTTTTAGTCGCCTGAACACTAAACAGATTTATTATTTCTTTTAGAGTGTATTTTAGATCCTCTACAACCTGGTATTCTGATTTCATGTTAAGCAAAATTCTATAAACTGAAAAATGGAAGTTTTAAGAGCTGAAGTGAATCTGGATAACTGATTCTCAATACTTTTGTGAGGGGTGGTATGAAGCCATCCAATTTAACATCAGAATCTTTACAGGAAAAAAAGTAAAATCTGTATATGCAGCTTTGGTGTGAAAGTGAATAAAAGGTGCAAAACCAGGTGCATGGCATGCTAACCTCCATTAAAAGAAGGAAACATATATATTGTTTTTAGTAGTGATGAGGTCTCACTAGGTTGTGCAGGCTGATCTCAAACTCCCAGGCTCAAGTTGATCCCACTGCTTTAGCCTCCCAAAGTGATATATGTTTGTTTTTATTTTTAAAAAATAGAGCATAAACCAAAAACTAATGAAAATGGTTACCTGTAAGGGAGGAAGTGAAAAGCAAGTCCTAAAAACCCAAACAAAATGAAACAGATGGTCTTAACTACAAATCAAGACATCAGCTAAACTAAAGAAAATTACTTCAGGTGACTTTAAAGCCCAGTTACTTCATTATACATCACCAGTAAAATATATCCTAAGGAATAAAAGGACTACAAAGAAATCCTACAGGATAAATGACCTCATCTCTTTGATAAATGACAACAAAAAAAGGAAACAGTGCATGTATGTGTGTAAATACAAACTGCTAAAACATGTTATCTATATGGTATTAGTTATCAAATGCTATATGGATTTTATTTGAACCCTGAATCAAATATTTACAGATCAGAGAAACATGAATCCTAATTAAATATCAGATTATATTGAGGTTAATATTATTTTCTAGTTGCTTTAGTGGTACTGTGGGTACATGAAGGAGAAAAAAGTTCCTCTTAGAGATGCATACTAAAGTTTTTACGGATATAATGAAATAATATCTAGCATTTACTTTAAAATAATCCAATGAGTTGGGGATCAGTGGAGGTGGGTATAAGAAAAAAAGACTGTCCATGTGTTGATTACTAAAGCTGGATACATGGGCTTTGATATTATTTTCTCTACTTTTGTGAATGTTTGGAATTTTCCATGAGTCAAAACAAAAAACAAATCTAGCAATAATTTTTGACATACATAAGGATTCAAGGAACCCTTGCAAGAGTTCAAGGTGAGAGAGAGAGAGAGAGAGGGAGAGGGAAGCTCCTGCTTTATGAAATTCTGGCCCAGTCTCTACTTTCCATAAGAAAATATAGCCTAGAAAACGAGGCTGCTTGCTCAAGGCCAGAGACCTGATTTGTGCAGGGGTGAGACTAATACCCGGCAAGGCTCCCAGTTCAACAGACTACAGTGCAAATTGTTCAAGATTAAAAAACATGAGACTATATTTACAGGGATCATTTCTACAGTTCATTACCAGAGAAGTTTATTTGAGCATGTAAAGCAAAAAAGATACTTTAAAAATGACTGTGTTGGGGAGAGACAGCATGGGGAGAAATGCCAGATATAGGTGATGGGGAGGAAGGCAGCAAATCACACTGCCATGTGTGTACCTATGCAACAATCTTGCATGTTCTTCACATGTACCCCAAAACCTAAAATGCAATTAAAAAAATGATTGTGAAGGAAAAATTGTCACAAAAAAATGAAAAGTATTAAAAACAAACCAAAAAATTTGATTTAAAGAATTGTAAATCCTAAAGACAAAGATACAAGAGTAAAGACAAAGACACAAGAGTAAGCAAGAAAAAAAATACCAACTGTAAATCCGTGCATTGAGTCGCTCTTTCCTTTATCACTTCCATTTTATTTGTTACTGTATTTTCCATGAAAATTCCCACCTCTTTATATCTTCTATTTTCCTGGCAAGACTTTCTGTACTTCCATCTGTTTCAAGAGTAGCTTTAACTCTTGGACTATTTTACTAATAAGGGCTTTATAATTTTTTTTTAAGCTGTAGCCTTAACAAATTTCCACAAACTTAGCAGCTTAAAATAACAGCCTTTTATTATCTCACAGTGTCTATGGGTTAGACGTTTGGGTATAATGTGACTCACCAGAATTCTCGGCTTAGGGTCACAAAAGGTCTAAGTCAAGGTGTAAGCTGACCTGGGGTCTTACCTGGATTTTCTAGGGGGAGAATACACTCACAGGGTCATTCAAGTCTGTGTGGGCACAGGCCTGAGTCCCTGGTGCTTGCTGGCTGTCGGCTGTTGGTCATTCTCATTTCTTGGCTCACGGCCCCTTGCATCTTCCATGCCAGAAATGTTACACTGAAAACTTCTTACACTTACAGTCTACCTGCCTTCCCCCATCTGCTGTCAGCTGGAGGAAGATCCCTGCTTTCAAAGGCTCATATAATTACATAAGGCCCACCTGGATAATCGAGACAACTAATCCAGGCTAGCTAATTCGTACCCTTCATTACATCTGCAATGTGCTTTTGCCGAGTATGTCATATATTCCCAGGATGAACACTAGGTGGTCAGGGGCATGGAGGTCACAAATCAAGTCTACCAGGTAATTCCAACACAGGCACCAGCTCAGCTTTAGTGTCTTTTTTCACCAGCTGCTGTTTTCCTGGTTCTGCACATGTCGAGTACATTTTGCATTGTATCCTGAACATTTTTAACATTATGCTCTTGGAGACTCTTGATCTTGTCTGATTCCTATGAGGAATGCCAGTATTTTTGTTGGGCAGGCAGTGGTCTGGCTGGATTCAGTCCCCAAGTCCTGACCAGCCTTCTGTACAACGTGGTCTGTGTCACTTTCACTTTCAAAGCCTTGCAGTGTTCCTCAGCAATGTCCTGCAGGTACCCTACTTGCCTAGTGGCCAGCCTGCCTCCGAAGCAATGGTCTATTCCATAGTTGAGTTCTCAAAGTCTTTGGCAACCTGTTTTGGGTCACATCGCAAGTGCACAGCTCAGTGTTGAGCCTGTAAGTTAACTAACAACTTTATGGGGTCACTTTCCTGAGCTCTTCCCTCTCTGGAATCTCCCTTTCCAGTTGCCTGGGCTCCCCTTTTGAGACTCCCACCAAAAACTTACTGCTTTAATGACCCCATTTAGCCATGCACTTCTTGTGCCTGCATCTTGCCTGGGACTGAGTTGCAGGAGGGAAGAGAATAAAAAGACAATTGGAGTTTTCCCCGTTCCCTCAGAGTTTTAGGTGTTCACACACTCCTGCCACTGCAGGACTGATTGGAGGAGAGGGAGCAAGAGGGGAAAAAATGATACCTTTCTCTCATTTTCTGTCCTGGAGCTCAACTACAAAAGTTCTCTGTAGCTCCCCCTGTTCACACCATGTACCTGCCTCCAGGTTTTGGGCAGCCTAAGTCCAGAGTAGGGGATGCTGAAGGGAAGACAGGAAACTCACTACTGGTGCAAAGTCGTTCTTCAAAGTCTGGCCCTCACCCCCATCCACCTGTTACCACTTACTTGTCGGTGTCCTCAACAGCTGCTCCAAGCACATGTCGAGATCTTACAGCCACAGATTGTGGGAGAGGCAGGATGGAGTATGCTCCCCCCACCTCCCAGAACCACAGCTTCACATCCATGCATTTTAAAACTCATTTATGGTAGTTATCATAGGGAGGCGTAAGAGAATTTTTATTTTCTTCTTCCTGATTTTCTGTATTTGTCAAATGGCCTACTGTGATGGGTATACATTATCTTCAAAGTCAGATGGTTTCTCTGCAGACTCCTGCAGAAGGACCACTGACTTTTTTTTTTCTTTTTGAGACAGAGTTTTGCTCATTACCCAGGCTGGAGTGCAATGGCGCGATCTCGGCTCACCACAACCTCCGCCTCCCAGGTTCAAGCAATTCTCCTGCCTCAGCCTCCCAAGTAGCTGGGATTACAGGCACGCACCACCATGCCCAGCTAATTTTTGTATTTTTTTTTAGCAGAGATGGGGCTTCACCTTGTTGACCAGGATGGTCTTGATCTCTTGACCTCGTGATCCACCTGCCTCGGCCTCCCAAAGTGCTGGGATTACAGGCATGAGCCACCACGCCTGGCCCCACCAGCTTTAAAAGTCTTTTTTTTTTTTTTGAGACGGAGTTTCGCTCTTGTTACCCAGGCTGGAGTGCAATGGCGCGATCTCGGCTCACCGCAACCTCCGCCTCCTGGGTTCAAGCAATTCTCCTGCCTCAGCCTCCTGAGTAGCTGGGATTACAGGCAAGCGCCACCATGCCCAGCTACTTTTTTGTGTTTTTAGTAGAGACGGGGTTTCACCATGTTGACCAGGATGGTCTCGATCTCTCGACCTCGTGATCCACCCGCCTCGGCCTCCCAAAGTGCTGGGATTACAGGCTTGAGCCACCGCGCCCGGCCCCTAGCTTTAAAAGTCTTAACTGACAGGGGCTACCTACAGTATGCCACTATTTACCTTCCAGGAGAAGGCTGGAATAACTGTCTTTCCCATTCAAGTTGTGTTTGCTCTTCTTTCAAAACAGTTCAATTACAACTTAGTATTTTTAAACACTCTCCAGGTTCCATTTTTTGTTCAGATGCCGGCACTTGTTTCCCAACATTCACCTTATTAACTACTATACTAACAAAGCAACTGAGATTTTAATCATAAAGTGGGGGCTGGGCACAATGACTCAAGCCTGTGATCCCAGCACTTTGGGAGGCTGAGGCAGGTGGACCAGTTGAGGCCAGGAGTTTGAGACCAGTCTGGCCAAGATTGTGAAACCCTGTTTCTACTAAAAATACAAAAAAAAATTAGCCAGGTGTGGTGGCGTGTGCCTGTAATTCCAGCTACTTGGGAGGCTGAGGCAGGAGAATTGCTTGAACATGGGAGGTGGAGGTTGCAGTGAGCCAAGATTGCACCACTGCACTCCAGCCTGGGTGACAGAGTGAGACTCTGAAAAAAAAAAAAAAAAAAAAAAAAAAAAGAAACCACAAAGGGGACAAGAGATATAATAAAGCCTAGTAATTTAAACAATTTCTAAAATTAATTCCGCCTTCCCAAATACATTCCCACTAGCTCTTGGAAGATACGCTTAGCACCCTCACCCCACATTCCCCTACTGGGTTATCTAGCATCAAGTAAGGGACCAGAAAACTGCCCCCACAAAGGCAGTCTGACGTCAGAGCTAGTCTGGCTCAGGTTTCTGGGCCCTCACTTGCACCAACTTATTCCAAGGTCTTGAGAAAGACCCTAGGCACAATGTCCCTGTGGTCATATGCTTTTATAAAATTTATCCCCAAAATATTCTAATTGCAATCAATTAAGATTAATGCCTCTTCCCACTGCAACGGAGGAACTCTGCCTCTGTTCCTCTTCCCCTTCATGTCAGGTGGCTTGGGAGGGGCGATTGGCATTTTTGAGATCCACCTAAGGGTACATTAAGTTACAGACATTTAGTTTGGGTTTAACGGACACATTATGCTGTTTACAGTTACTTCTACCCCACCCAGGCTGGAGTGCAGTGGCACAATCTTGGCTCACTGCAACCTCTGCCTCCCTGCAACCTCCACCTCCCACATTCAAGCGATTCTCCTGCCTCAGCCTCCCAAGTAGCTGTGATTACAGGCACATGCCACCACACCCGGCTAATTTTGTGCATTTTTAGTAAAAAATTTAGATGTATTTTTAGTATAAACTTTAATGCAAACTTAGGTGATTACCAGCAATCTCAATGCAGGTATTGCTTCTTGAAATACTGCTATCGGGCTGGGCGCAGTGGCTCAAGCCTGTAATCCCAGCACTTTGGGAGGCAGAGGCGGGTGGATCACGAGGTCAAGAGATCGAGACCATCCTGGTCAACATGGTGAAACCCTGTCTCTACTAAAAATACAAAAATTAGCTGGGCATGGTGGTGCGTGCCTGTAGTCCCAGCTACTCAGGAGGCTGAGGCAGGAGAATTGCTTGAACCCAGGAGGCGGAGGTTGCGGTGAGCTGAGATTGCGCCACTGCACTCCAGCCTGGGTAACAAGAGCAAAACTCTGTCTCAAAAAATAATAATAATAATAATAATACTGCTATCGCCCACTGTGTTGGTTCACCAGGGCCTTTATGCAATAAAGGTTAAGGGCCAGGGTTCCTGTGGCAATGTGAATAGGTCCAATAGGACCTGGCTCAGGGAAATGTGTGGGCAGCAGAAAGCAAACACGGTTTGAAGCAGGGGGAACCAGATATTCATATGTGGGGTATTTACCATCAGACGTGCTAAAATATAAGTGAAGAGTTCAGTTATCAGAAAAATAATCAATATTGCAGTACAATTATGTGTGCCTTAGATGTGTTTTTTTCTTTTTTTTTTTGAATGGAATTGTGCAAAACAAGATTTACCTGAACACCTGTTTTTCTGGGACACCAACCTGTAGCAGTATTAGAAACAGCAAATATGTCTATACACAAAACGGTAAGTTTTATGTACCCTATCAACAATAAAAATTTATCAACTGTGCTAGAGGAATCACGAAGTTCTCTCCATACTCTGTCATATAAAAAAAAGATTAAAAAGTACAGAAACGAAAATATCACACAGGTGTGTCAGATCACTAACAAATTTTTCCCAATTTAGCCATTTGCATATTATTGATCAGCTTTTTCAAATTTGTTACTTTCTCATTCTTAATATTCACTTTCTAAATTAATTTTTGTTTGTAACTTTGTATTCTTTTTCTTAAAATATTCTCCCCTTCCCCAAACTGTATACTTTCAAGCTCCATAAAACCTGGCCTCTTCCTCTGCCTCAGATGAAATTTGATTAATTCATTCAAATATTTATTGAGCTCTATTCTGTTTCAGGCAAGTCTAAACGATTAGGGATACAGGAGTTTGTAAGAGAGAAAAATCTCCCCCTATACAGTGAACAAATACAAACAAGACTATTAAATGGTGATTAAGTGCCTTGGAGAGAGTAAAGTGAGGATAGTAGAGAGGAAGTTGGCAGGTGGAGGGCACCAGGGAGGAGGCTTCATCCAGAGGACAAGATCTAAAACAAGGCCTCGAGAATGCCATGGTACACATTACAACAGCGACTGTGTCCTGTGTGACCACTACTATAAGGAGATGCAGCTCAAGCCCTTCGCTTAGGCCATCTCATTTAATCACAATAACCATGTGCAGTTGGCATCAACGAATTCAGGCTCAGAAAGGTTAACGACTTGTTAGCAGTCACTCAGCTCCACAAACAGCCTCAACCCCATTGTGACTCCATGGGGTGCACAGGGCACACAAAGATAGAGAGGTTTAATTCAGAAAGGGAGACAAGTGAGAAAGTAACCAGTACTACCTGCCCTTTGCAGTCACAGAGCAGGAAGAGGCAGCAGCGCTTGCTAGCCTGACCTGCCGCAGTTTCCCGCACAGGGCAAGAGGAGACCAGGTGGACAAAGGGCATAGTGTGTGCACAGGCAAGGCACTACAGAAACTGCAGGAGCAGCTGGGAAAGGATGAGTAGACACCCGAGGGGAGGCGGAAAGGTGGCCTGGGGTTGTGCTGTACAAGCTCTAGTGGGCCAACTGGATGTAATCCCATACCTAAGTAGGTTTTGTAGCTTGGATAGGACGTGACCAAATTTTTGTTTTGGGAAGCAATCAGGAGGATGGGCTGGGAGGGGACAGATGGGATTAAGGAAGATTCATCACTGCATCCTACAACATCATAGGGCCTTATTGTTTTTGTATTTTAAAATGGCAAAACTAAAACACCAGTTTAGGGGAAAACAATTAATGACTCTTAAAACCACTTACAATCACTCTAAATACCCTCCTGATGCTGTTCACATCCTCACGTATTTTTACAACACTGTAATTGCTGTGAACACACCTTTTCGACTTTTTGGTTAAGGCACATTTTAAAGCATATTTCCATGGATCAAAATGGTTCAAATTTTGCTTGGATGGGAGGATGGGAATCAGTGTGCTGAAGCCTGTTTACTTGCTATGGAGATCTCTACCATACTGATAGAACAAGTTTTATCAGATTGTTTTGAAAACTGTGATTTCAAAATCAAAATCTTTATCACATACTGCTAGTTACTTTCCAAAAAGATTAGACCAATTTACAGAATCACTGTTAACTAAACGCTCCCCAAAAAAATCACCAGACACTGGGCTTTATTGTACTGTTTTGTAGGATCCTCAACTTTTTAACTCCCTGTGGCGTTGACAAATACACTATGGTCAAAGGACTCTATATTCTGATCTCAGAGAACATGGCTGGAATTACCTCAGCTCAGCACCCAACAGTACAATGGGGTTTTGCCTGCATATCTAGCACTATGCTGTGTTTATGAAGCTCATGACGCACTGAGCAAAGGGGAAGCTGGCAAGCTGATACAAAAGTGGGTGAAGGAAAAATGAGAACAAAACTGAAAGGGTAAGCAGCAGTAAGAAAAATCTGTTACTGTCTGAATATAGAAGAGGTATTGATGTGACTAGAAGCAGGGGTGTTTGGAAAGGAAGGAAGCAACTGAATTCCTTGGGCCAAATGGATTTAAATGAGCTCACATGGAATTGACCATGCACTGATCTTTGCTTTGGCAATCCAGTTCATATCATTCCCTCCACGCAGAATAAATATGCTTAATTATTGCCTCATTTTCTCTCAACTGTTCTCTGTAAATATCCAGGGTTAGCTCGTTCTACTTTGCACTCAGACTATTTGTTCACCTGATAATAACGACGGCTAACATTTATTAAGCACTTACCTTGTGCCTGCATCTTGTTAACAGCTTTTATTTTGGCCAGGTGTGGTGGCTCAGGCCTGTGATCCCAGCCCTTTGGGAGGCCAAGGCAGGTGGATCACAAGGTCAGGAGTTTGGACTAGCCTGACCAGCATGGTAAAACCTCGTCTCTACTAAAAATACAAAAATCAGCTGGGCATGGTAGAGCTCGCCTGTAATCCTAGCTACTCAGGAGGCTGAGGCAGGAGAATGGCTTGAACCAGGGAGGTGGAGGTTGCAGTGAGTTGAGATTGTGCCACTGCACTCCAGCTGGGTGACAGAGCAAGATTCCATATATTTAAAAAAAAAAAAAAAAAGAAAAACCATCTTTATTATTTTTTGGGATGGAGTCTCACACTGTTGCCCAGGCTGTAGTGCAGTGGTGCAATCTCTGTCTCAGCCTCCCAAAGTGCTGGGATTACGGGCTTGAGCCACTGCGCCTGGCCAATTTTTAAACTTTTTTGAGACAGGTTCTCGCTCTGGCACCCAGGCTGGAGTGCAGTGGCATGATCTTGGCTCGCTGCAATCTCCGCCTCCTGGGTTCAAGTGATTCTCGTGCCTCAGCCTCTCGAGCAGCCGTGATTACAGGCGTGTGACACCACGCCCAGCTAATTTTTGTATTTTGTATTTTTAATAGAGCAGTTTTACCTACTCTATTAAAATGTTGGCCAGGCTGGTCTTGAACCCCTGAGCTCAAGCAATCTGCCTGCCTCGGCCTCCCAAAGTTCTGGGATTACAGCCACTGTACCTGGCCAAGGTAAATAAATTTTAAACCCATTTTTTTGAATAAGGAACCAGAGACAGAGATAAATGAATATACCTTACATCAACTTCCTCTTTGGGAAAGGAATTAGTATAGAAGGAACCTGGAAATCTACTAACAACTGATGGTCCTGTAGTAAATAAGCCGGGAAACTGCATCATCAGCATTCAGTCTGTCAATAGTCAACCACCTAATGCGAATCTGCAATAAGGATAGGGGACACGGGAAGTACAGACGGTATCTGCAAATACTTTAGGTGTTAACCCTAAGCCAGTCATTCCACCTCTCTCAACCTCCCTTTCCTCTACTTTAAAACGGGGCTGTGCAACTTGATCATGTCTCTGAAGTGTTTTGGAAAACTAAGTAACGAGCATGAAGTGCTTTGCAAACTTTTAAGGACTTCAAATAAAAAAATCTTTCAATAAGCAACAGATGTAGAACATTTAAATTCTATTTGGCCTACAAGTAAAGGTGACTCCACGCTTCCCCACCTCAAATGTCCTCTCCCATCTCTCTGGTACTGAGAAAATCTGTGTCGCCCGTTATAAGGCAGTCTACACAAGACCAACGTGCTAACCTACCGCCACCTCAGGGTTATCAAACATTTCCATACTAGCCCAGCCAAAAATACGCCACAAACCCAGAGAGAAAAATCACCCTTTGAAGATCTGGCCTTGGGTTTTAAATCTGGCCATCCTTTTTTAACACTATGTACCGACAATCTTTCCTTCAAGGATCCCTCGTTCTAATTTCTGTTTTTCGCATCCATTAGTGGCACATGATAGGCCAGAGGTTGCCGCCACAGCGTAATGGAAACGGTGCCTAGAATCCGGCTGTGCAACGCACTGGGCCATGTTCTGGTCCCGTTTTCACTGGTCCCCTCGGTAGGCTACCCACTGGCTCAGGGGCAGTTCTAGCCCTTAGTGGAGTAAAAATATTAACACCTAACACTTGATTCCCACCTTCAAGACACAATTTAAAGAAAGGCTGAAAAGGCAAACGGCTCAAAGTGCCTCCGCCAGGCACCTCCAGGCCCACACCGAGGGGGTCTCTGCGGCCCACTCTAGGTACTCCTCCGGGGTGGGACACTCCCGGCCCACCGCCCCGCCGGCCCCCACGGGGCACCCCTGAACCCGGGAGCCCACGCGGGACACTCCCCGGCCCACCGCCCCGCCGGCCCCCACGGGGCACCCCTGAACCCGGGAGCCCACGCGGGACACTCCCGGCCCACCGCCCCGCCGGCCCCCACGGGGCACCCCTGAACCCGGGAGCCCACGCGGGACACTCCCCGGCCCACCGCCCCGCCGGCCCCCACGGGGCACCCCTGAACCCGGGAGCCCACGCGGGACACTCCCGGCCCACCGCCCCGCCGGCCCCCACGGGGCACCCCTGAACCCGGGAGCCCACGCGGGACACTCCCGGCCCACCGCCCCGCCGGCCCCCACGGGGCACCCCTGAACCCGGGAGCCCACGCGGGACACTCCCCGGCCCACCGCCCCGCCGGCCCCCACGGGGCACCCCTGAACCCGGGAGCCCACGCGGGACACTCCCCGGCCCACCGCCCCGCCGGCCCCCACGGGGAACCCCCGCCAACCCGGGAGCCCACGCGGGACACTCCCCGGCCCACCGCCCCGCCGGCCCCCACGGGGCAGGCTCCCCACAGACGGACGCTCCTCTAACCCGGACCCGCCTAGGAGCGGCAGCCGCCTCACGAAGGCCTCAGACGCCGGGCGGGACCATCTCTGGCGGACCTCGGCCTCAGCGCTCTCTCCGCTTGGACCTCTCGCCTCGGGCCTCGGGGCTTCGCCACCCGCCCGGAGAGGCCCGGCCGGGCCCCGCGCGCCCAGGCCGCTCGACGTCCTCACCCTCGCTCTCCGCTCGCCCGCAGCGTCCTCACCCGCGCCGCCCGGCCTCCGCAGTCGCGAGCGGCGGCCTCCACGCTCGCGTCGGCGTCGCAGGCTCCCGACTGCCCAAGCAGCCCCCGCGCCCCGCCGTGGGCCCCGCCCCCCGCCGCGGACGCGCTGTCGATTGGCCTGCGGGGCGCCGGGGCGGAGCCTCTCCAGGCGGCGGCCTAAACGGGCAAGACCGAGTTCTGATTGGTGAACGGACGGAGAAGGGGCGGGATTAGGCGTGCGTGACACAGAGTATGAATCTGTGCAAAGGTCTGCTCTTCGGGCGGGCGTCGGCCCGCTGGGCGCGGCTGCGTCCTGGGCGAGGCCTAGGCTCGCTGGGCGGGGCTAGGTCCTGGGCGGGGAGTCGGCCCGCTGGGCGGGGCTACGTCCTGGGCGAGGCCTAGGCTCGCTGGGCGGGGCTAGATCCTGGGCGGGGAGTCGGCCCGCTGGGCGGGGCTACGTCCTGGGCGAGGCCTAGGCTCGCTGGGCGGGGCTAGATCCTGGGCGGGGAGTCGGCCCGCTGGGCGGGGCTACGTCCTGGGCGAGGCCTAGGCTCGCTGGGCGGGGCTAGATCCTGGGCGGGGAGTCGGCCCGCTGGGCGGGGCTAGGTCCCAGGCTCGCTGGGCGGGGATCGGCTCACCGGGCCCGGGGAGGTCCCGGGCGAGGCCTAGGCTCGCTGGGCGGGGATCGGCTCACCGGGCCCGGGGAGGTCCCGGGCGAGGCCTAGGCTCGCTGGGCGAGGCTAGGACTTGGCCTGGACTTTGGCGGCTCTCCTCGCACTGCGTCCCTGGCCGCCAGCCTCCTCCTTACCCGCACCCATTGCATCCCTCGTGGGACTACACGGACCGAAGCGGATCATCGAAGGATTGCGCGAGGGTGTGCTAAGGCTGAGACAGGCTGCTCCGTGGAGGCGGCCAGGGCAGCTTTTGCGGCCTCCCTCTAACCCTCTCGCCTGGAGACCCCCACCAGAGAATGGAAACCTGACTCGCTGTAGCAGACTTTCCTTCCCTCTTGAAAGGTTGACTCAACTATGCGTTCAAGACCCTACCCAACGTAGCCCGGCCCGGCACCCACTGTCACTGCGCGGCTGTCGAGGAAGTAATTAAATCCAGCAAACACAGGGCACTTACGAGACTTCTGTGGTGCTGTGGATTCCAGAGTGAAGCCTGACCCTTCGTTTCCCAAAAGCCCAGGCAGGAGGAAAGTTGGCTGAGGGGAACCTCGCTTCTCCTGAGGCAACTTTGGGGGGTCTGAGACCTGGGCTCACCAAGACTGGGCTCAGCCCTGTGGCGTGCTGCCTCCATGTCACCCACCTCTGGGGCTTCTAACCGGACCCCAGTGACATCACCAGGCCCACAGTGGTGCACATGCCCCGAACAGAGGACTCCTGCGGACGGGCAGGGCAGGTAGGGATACTGCAGGTGTGTGCCGGTGACCTGAAGCTGTTAACTGAGGAACTAGAGAAAGCAAGAGCTTCACTACCCAGGGTCTATAAGGAGGAAGCTCAGGAATCACTCACAAGGTAAAAAGGGCCCAGGTGGTCCTGGGATGGTCAGTCCAGTGGGCAGCACAGGCCTTGGGGTGTAGGCGTCCAGCCAGATCAGGCTTAAAAGTTCAGGTTTCCAGTTTATTTTACTCAAGTGGTAGAGCCTACTTAGCCTATCTAGTCTTAATAATGTATAGATTTGAAAATTTGTATTTCCAGGAACTTAGTAGTTGCTATCATCAATGCATTCTTTTCTCACTACATTTTGTAATTAGGAAGTAGGTATCACTGACCTCTTAGTGTTGATTTTCACCAGATGTCTTGTACTTTCTAAGCAAATGATCTGACCACCTGTAAATAATTCCTTTCCAGTCTTTTTTGCTGTCTTTTGGGCTGGATCTCCAATACGTACAAAGTTGTTCAGTACTGATGCTATTGATGCAAGTAATTTTCCCTTATTTTATACACATGTTGTCAAAGCTTTGAATTTTCCCAGAAAACCTCACAACTTTCCCTTGCAAATAACCCACAAAAGTACTCATTTAACATCTAAACAATAGTGCTTTATTGATAAAAGGTTAGTTTAAATGGATACAAAATTGTTGTGTAAAATAAGTGTTTTCAAAATACATTTCTATAGGTAGAGACGATCTCTTAGTAAAAGAACAGTTATCTATTATCAAAAGTATATCTTTAGATTTGGGTAGTACCACAAGAGGTGGTCAGAGGTGCAGCCCTGGGCCCCCCTCGTGCACAGCTACTACCAGAGTGCCTGAAGTAGCACTTTTGCACAAACATACATGGGGCTTACATTAATCACTTGCAAATGTTTTTATCTTTTTTGTTTTTTTGGTTTTTTTTGAACAGATTTTTCTAGCAAAGTTATTAAATGTCAAAAACTCAAATAATGGACTCTGCATGGATGTACTCTTTAAAGTCATGGAACACTTTTTCTTAGTTACCTTCACACAGTAAGCCATAACATACAGCTTTTGGCTATTCGCAAGCAACAGTGAAGGGGCAAAGTTAGCAAGAGCACCAGATTATTTTCTGTAGCACACCTTCATAACTAATATGTAACTGCCTCATTTTATGTTTTCTCTAGCCCCCACAAAAAAAAAAAAAAAAAAAAAAAAAACCCTGTCTCATCCTCAGATTAAGCATTTTCTCCATCTTCCTACACAACCATTGTCTCCTTTCATCTGTCACTTTTCTGTGGTTGAACTTCCCAACTTCAGTGTAACTGATAAAAAAAAAAAAAAAAAGGCAACCCCTGAAGTGTGCCACAGGGAGACACGGGAGGAAAGGTGAGGCTAAGGTCACAGTGCACAGAAAACAGACCA